>NC_135751.1:24502500-24862500 GCF_041903045.1 Epinephelus lanceolatus | reverse complement strand
AAATTGACAGTTGTTTTACGAGCGAGTTCGTCTAGCAAGCCTCGGAGCCAAAAGCACTGAGAAAACCATCAGAAGCACTGGACACAGCTGCAGCTGTCAGCAGACAGAGAGGAAGATCTGAGGAGGATGAACAGAAGGAATACAAGAGACAGAGGTGAAAGACGACAGGAGAGAGTATAAGAGTAGGAGACAAAAGGAGTGTGAAAGAATTTGTCTTGTGCCATGGATATGCTCATTCTCAGAGGTGTGGACTCGAGTCACTTGACTTGGACTTGGAGTCACAAATATGATGACTTTAGACTTGACTTCTGCGTGCATCTAGACTTGGACTTAAACACCAATGTTTCATGACCTCACTTGGACTTGAGCCTTCGCCAATGCAAATTTGCAAATCCAAGGATAGCAAAGGCATGACCCACCCTACTCTCCTCCGACTGGCTAGTGCTCGTTGCCTGGCTTGTTCAGGTTTAGGCAAGAGGAGCGTGATTGGTTAGGGCAAGAATGTCACGCTAAGTCAATCAGATGTAGGGTAAGACAGAGAAGGTCATGTCTTCGATATCCTAGCAAATTTACTTCCCCCAAGCCCAAAGATAAAGTGCAAAATGTGCAGGATTAACCAAATATATGCACATTTTAAAAAGCTTTTATGGCTTTTGAAAAGTAAAATCAGCATTACATTTGGTGAAGAGTGCATTATGACTTGTTGAGGACACGAAACTCAAAGTTTTTTTCACATCATTTCATGTCATATCTAGATTGTAACGACTCTCAGAACACCGGGACACAAAAAAGGCAATGGCCAAAATGTCCTGCCAGCCCTCTGTGATAAAACACTAAAATGAAAAGAGTAAAAATGTGGAGGAATCACTTGGATGGAAAACAGAGGGCAGAGCCAAGATGCTGGGGATAGGGGGAGTGAATGCGGTGTCATCGAAAGTGCAAAAGGAGGTGGGATGGGGGTGAAGGAGGAGTAAAAGGAATGCTGGGATGATAGTGTCTGAATACATAAAAACTCATTAAGAATTCAGTTTGCCTCTCTCCTGTCTGTTTCCCCAACGTTCTGTCTCTCTTTTAATCTCCCCCTCTTTCACTTAATCCCTTTTCTGAATACTGAACCTAATGGCCCTTATCTTTACACCGTTCTCATTTACTGCGTCAACAATGTAAATGCAACCTGCACACGCACACAAAGTTTCAGCGATACTTTGACACTAGGATGGACTAACGTGCAAGAGAGGTTCGAGAAAAATGCAAAAGAATGAAAGCAGGGGAAAAGGGAGACCAGGAAAAAGAGTGACTTTAAGATCTGCCCCTTCTCCTCCCTCAGGCTAGTCCTATTTAAAGTTGTCTTTTTTTTTATTACCCCGCCACTGAACAGGACAGGCTTGTACAGTACGGGGCCTGCATAGACCCGTTCTCTTTTCTTTTTTTCCTTTTTTTTGGGTCTATAGCATAAACAAGGAAAGAGGGAGAGAAACAGAAGAGGGGGAATAAATAAATAAAGGTGCATTTGGACAAATGCATAGTGGCATGAGATGGAAAGAAACACAGCGAGTGTGTTCTTTTCCCATCCTTGGCCAGCAGAAGGAAAACAAGTCAGGCTCAGGGTAGACGGGCAACATTTTTAGCTTTCTAATAAACGGAGGGAGAAGCACAAACTGAACCCCTATTCAGACTAACTTGCTGAGAGGACTGACAGAAAAAAAAAATCTTGGCATGAGACAATGTTTCTCACACACAATGTGGTGAATGTCTCCTGACCGGAGCGAGCCCTGATGAATGACCTTTCCAGGGATACGACGCCTCTCGGCCCCCCTCGCTTGCGGCTAGAACTGCATGGAAAAACGTCCCCCCCTCCCCGGTGAATCCCTGCCCACCACGCCTGAAGGTCCCTCTCCACTCTGTGGGCTCATTTTGTCCTCAGTGTCATCAGGGGGACACAGACAAAGTCGCATGGATCACGACATTCCGGGAATAACTGAATCTAGCCTTATAGTGTCTTGTGTGCCCTCGTCGGTGTCTCTCCATCCCGTCCTCCTCACTGTGATCACAGACAGAGCTCCTATTGAGGCACCGACCGTCTGGCAGACAGGGAGACAGACGAGCTTGCATGCAGACAGACACACAGGGTTGTGCTGTATATCAGAGCTCCCGCCGCACTGTGAGTCAGCATCTCTGACCATAAACCCTGTGCCCTGGATGCAGTGCTCTGCGCCCTACAATGGCCGTCTTGTCAGTGCAGCCTTACTGTCTCTACTCTACTCTCCTCTAAAAGAGGAGAATACTGAAATCTCTCTGACCTGTGCCAGTGTGCCGAGGGGAAGGAGGTAGGCCCGGTTGGTATTTGTTTTATTACTCTTCTGGTCTATTGAGACGGCATCTTTAAAACCCTGCATGATGTCTCAGTGCCCATGGCCGGTCAAGATCACAATGATTAAAGAGACAACAGAGTCCAGAGATAGACTCAAAGAGAAATACAAACAAAGGCAGAGTGTTCCAGGCTATCCTGTTTATGCCCTGGTTGTCTCTTACAGAACAGAGCACATAACTCCCATACCTCCAAACGGAGCCATGCACCGGCTAACAGTCTGTAGTGTAAATACAGCAGAAATACGACTCAGCTCCAGCCATGGTGTCTCCTCTGATCCTGAACAGAAGGACATGTTTTCAAGCTGCCGATGCCAAAGAGCCTCTGAGAACAGTGCAACCCCTCTCTCTGTCTCTCTGTCACCTTGTCTCCTCCAGGCTCCCTGCTTCCAGAAAAGACAAAGAGCCAAACAAACAGAGAGCGGAGGAATAGCTGTGCAGTAGCCGGTGACACTCGGGACATTCTCAAGGTACAGGAAACTGTTTCTCTCCCTCTCTCTCTCTGTCTTATATCTGGCAGGAGCATCCCTCTCTGGTCAACCCTTCAACAGATGTCCTGGCTGAAGGTGCCAGCAACCCTCCCTCCCTCCCTGTCTTCTCTCTCCGCTCCTTCTCTTCTTCCCTCCCGCTGTCCTGGCACAGCCGCGCTGGCCTCTCGCCAAACATGGGATAGAGTGGTGAGGGGAGAGGCTGGTGATCGGCTGTAATGGAAGGAGAGAAGGGAGGGGGCAGTGGAGGTAAGGTGGCCACTATTTGGGTACTGGCCAAGGAGGCTCAGAAGAGAGGGGTGCATTGAAATGAAGAGGAGCTGTGAAGAAAAAGAGCGTGAAGGAGGGCAGGTTTACCCAACCCTTACCTCTCATATGATTTACTCAGTGAGGGGGAAAGTAGTGGAAGTGAATGTGGGTGTGCCTCTGGAATAAATGAGGTGATTATGATATTGTGTAACCTTGATTTGACTGTAAGGATAAGGCATGTCTTTTCTGCAGTGCAACAGTACAGGTGTGTGTGTGTGTGTGTGTGTGTGTGTGTGTGTGTCTTACCTTAACGGTGCGGTGGTGCTTGCGGGAAGGGTGGCAGCGCATGTTGCTCGTGTTGCAGCAGCCCGTGCATCGCTTCACCTCCACACAGGGCGGCCATATCAGGAAGTTGGCAGACGTGGGATCCACCTGGCTCCTGGGGATCTCGTAGATCACCGTCCGCGTCTTACACACCGCCGGGACCGCCTCCTCCACTGGAAGAAAAGACGGGGAGAAGGAGTCCAGTAAATGCACTCGGGCTGCATGAGTGTTCAGTGACACATTTTCCAAATGCAAGCGGCGCGTGCTGATGTATTGTTGTAATTCAGTCCCAGCTGCATTCATGCATTCCTTTACTGCTCGTTATTTGATGACTCACTTGATGTGGGAGCTGTTCGTCTTACCTCAGATCACACCCAACTTTCTTTAAGGCTGTTAAGAAGACTATCCAAAAAGCTGATCTCATATCAGCTAAGGAGCTTTGGGATCAAGTCGGTGAGACAGAAAGAGACTGCTCCTTTGTTCAAAACCCTCACTGGGGTTAATGCAGCGTGACTAGGCCAGAAAACCTTTATGTCCGCGGGTGGGAAATCTAATAATGGCCTTTGACCCTGTAGGCCATAGTGAAAAGAGGCAGGCAGTAAGCATTCATTTCAGATTTAATGCTCTGACAGGCACCCTAACCTAAAGATGTGACACAGAGCGTACAGTATGATACCACTACGTCGTAAAGATGATATGTGCATGCACAGAACGTGAGGGCTTTTGTGGACAGCTGCCAAAATGATACACTGTATCATACACTTCTGATATGGCACACATATATGAAACACAACCAGGCACTTCATCCTGCGCTGCTTTAAATGCTGTGCTGCTGGGAGGGATGTGCAAAACACGCAGCCAGTCTTAACACACACATCGTGCACTACATGGTATTCTCCATGCCTCGATCAGATATCGTACCGCGTGGCGTTTTATGAAGAAATCTGACTGAGAGCCCAGGCGAGCTGCAACTTGAGCCCTGAATGCCTGGAATTTCCACGCTCAAGGATATATTTCTCTCCTGACGCGTGTGTCTTAGATCTGCAAGCCTCTGGCCAATTAAAAGGCTTCATGTCAGACGTCCTCGTCAACCTCACACACCAGTCTCGTTTCTCATGATTCCTTGATTGCCATAAATGCTGGGTAGACGTCTTCATTAGGGTTCCTTTTATCCACAAAAAGCCATATAAATGCCACTAACTATTAGCTTTGTTTGAAATTAGTGTAAAGTGATCGGTTTCATCTCCTGAGTACTCACATGTCAGGGGGTTGATATTTAACATACTGTAGAGGTTATTTTTAGGGCATTGTGACACTGTAGTAAGTTGTGCCAAGTTGTGATGTACATAGCGCCACATGTAATCATGATGCAACCTCTGAGCCGCACAGTGAAACATATAGTCTTCATTCAGTCTTACCAATGCTCCTCTTGCGTCGGCTGTGGAGCTGGGAGCTCTTCAGGTCATTGTAGTAACCATGATGATGGGAGTAGTTCTTATGGTGGTTGTGGTGCTTGTGGTGCTTGGGCTCCTCGATGACATTGTTTCCCGTACCTCATCAAAACAGAAGGCAGCCACATTAATGATGTCACACATGGAGAAGAAGCAAACACAAAAAGCTTTTTCAGCCAATAAACTACTGATCTGTTGATCGTGGCTGCAGCTTTAACAGTGTTGACTGTGGCGGACGGCTTGCTAGGCCTCACCAGACGGCTACTGATGTTTTTTTATACCCCCTTCCACAACTAACAATGTGTCGGTTAGTCACACAACCATAATGAGATGGTAACTTCCCTACTGGCTTCTTGTGCTGCATGTCACACATGCTTTGATTCCCTGAAGGGCTTGGGGTTCCCTTCAGTGTGCTGGCTTGAGGGGGCGACTGCTGATGATGTCACAAATTGAGGTAAACAGTCCAGAGTACACATGATGCAGCCAGGAGGCACGTATTACACAGACCTCTGTGTAATTGCAAGCTTTGTGTGTCAGCCTCACTCACTCATTTGGTTGAACTTTCCCAGCAGGAATAAAGTATCTAGACGCAGGTGAGTCAGCATGCTCTTTCGAAAACAACCAGACACACAGCGGACTAAAGTGGTCATTTGACAGGTGGTACTCAGCTGCCATTATCCCTGCACCTAATTAGTGGTTTCGTGTCTCTCATTTACCTGAAAATGTTTGCTTTTTCAATCATTCAGTGGCTTGGAAAAGTACACGTTTTGTTATGCTGCAGTGGTAGCTCCTTAAGACTCCCTAACCCCTGTCTAATATAGCCAGCTCAGCTTATTCACAGTCATGGTCATCTGATAAAGCTTGCTTGTTTTGGTCCCCACCCAGAATGAGGTGGATTACAGAAGAGTGCCAGAGCAGCTATAAAGTGATAAAGCTTGTTCGCAGGATCCTGCCCTTTCCCAAAGAGCAGAGTATGTGAGTGTTTGCTAAGTGGGTGGGTCTACCTGTCTGTAGGTACGGCATACCCACCCACCTGGCTTACACAGTCCTACACCTGTAGGCTTCACATAAAGACACACTACACAAACTCCTCTTATTATCCTCCATAACATGCTAAAACCCAATGTACACGATCACAACAAAGCTTAGCCACAGGCAAACACATTCCACTCATGCAGCTCCTTTGTGCTCTGACCAGAGTCATCTGAAGGGATTTCCTCTACCTATACACGATCCACCTCTGGGGTTGGTTGTTTATTTGCTTTTGGATGCCTTTTTTCCCCAAGTCTGCTCCTTGGTGAGAGTGGAGAGAATTTCCTTCTAGTCTGTCTAGCAGTCAGTCAGACAGCCAGCGACCCAGAACCAAAGGTCCTCAGAAGGGAAGTGCTGACTGCAGCTGGGGCCTGGAGTTAAAGGAGTAGGTAGTTTGTTTTATTGTGTGACTATGCTGAGTCCGAACAATCCCTTTAAAACACTGAAGTCACACCAAAAAGGGCTGTCTGTTTGGGAAGAACTGAGCATACGACTGGATAAATGAGACTTGGATTATACTGCATGAGTTGTATAAGAGTATCAATATAGTTTTGCTGTTGTTTAATGTTCTCCCTTTTTGGATTCTTGGTTCACCATGGAGGCATGCGAGAAATACGTTACATACTTACTGATATACAAATGGTCCTTTGGGTCGTGAATTATTTCTATAAACGACTGAGCTATCAGTCAGTATCAGTCAGCATACAGACACACATTCACAGGGCAGTAGCACCAAATTCCAGGCCCTATGGATAAACAGTCTCTGTGGGCCCCCTGCCCTTCCTCTCTTGATCCATGTCTCTCTCATGCAAAGACAATTTGCTTTCCATCTTTTTCTTATCTTTCTTTCTTTCTTTCTTTTCTTTTTTGGAAACTCTATTTCCCTTTGTTGGGAAAAGACGTCTACATTGGCGCTCCAGCAGCAGCTTATTCAGCTCTACCTGCGTGTAGTGCGGGAGCAGACTAAACCATTGTGTGCCTTGACCGGGTGACGGCCCCACGAAGCTTCCACTATTTTTTATACAAAGTCACAGTGCAAAGTACAAACAACAGTAGAAATACAGACAGTACAATACAAGACGCATAATTAGCACCATAGAATAGGAAGCACCGAATTAGTCATGACTGCATAAGTGATCCCGCTTCAGAAACTGTTTCAGTTTGAGTTTAAAGTGATCAAAATCAGGATCCAGTTTGAGTTCTGAAGAAAGAATTCCACGGACAGAAAAAGCTGCTTGTCCAAATGAGGATGTACACAGGGGAACCTTACAGTTCCCACTGGCTGCTCCACATGTTACTGAGCCAGAAGCTCTAAGGTCACTGAGCACCTGGGGAGCCTGATGATGTAGGCATTTATGGAAGAGTTTGAAATTAGCAAAATTAATGAAATTAGCAAAACTTAACATATTTAGTTTTTAAAGGACATGACAATGATGTGCTCTCATTGGCTTGATTGTATATCATCATAAGAGGCTTAGTTATTGTAGATTTTGCCTGTGACCAAACTTTTCATTCCAGGCCCTAGGTAATCAGTCCCACTTTCCCCCCGCTACGACACCCCTGCACCTACACATACTGTATATATCTCGCACAGACTCTCCACCTACACTGTCTGCGCTGTCAGGCGGACTCATTGTGACAGCTGGCTGACTTTCCTACCTGACAACCTTTTAACACTGCGGGTCACTGACAGAACTCCCACTGTGCCTCCTCTCGCTCCACCACACCTATCCCTCTCTTCATCTCCCCCTGTCAGGAGAGGACAGGAGTGAGGGAGGGCGTCACACCGGTGACCACCCGGAGACAGTTTGTGTCAGAGCTGACATGGGCATAAAGAAGTCCTTCATGGGCTGCGGAGTCCTTTTCTCAGCACAATAAAAGGACCTTTCTGTTGGTGTTTTCTTTAGAAGGAGCACAGGGTGAGGAGGCGATCAGAGTGATCGGGCAGGGAGATGCAGGAAAAAAATAATAGGTAAGAGTGAGGGGTTTGCTCCTCTGTTAGTTCCAGGTGACTAAGAAGTAATAACACACCCGGAGCCAAACTGAGACAAGAGAAAAGAGGACAGGAGACAGTCTCTCGCCATGAATCAGGCTTTCATGACTCGCAAATTACTCCCTCCATTAGCTGAGGGCCTCGGCTCCCTCCCTTTACTCCTCCTCCTCTTTCTTTCTTCCTCTATTTGTACAATCAGCCAACATGTTGTTGACTCCTTGTAATAAGTGCCTCCATCCATAGTTCTTCTCTCTCCGTCTCCTCCCTGCTTCTTCATCGTCAACAGTTACATGGCTGAGTTGACAAAAATTTAGTTTAGGTCATGTGTGCAAAATGTCGTCCCTTTGGGTGTGAAAGGTGGTGGGAAGCACAATAACTTTGTTTTTGCAGCACTGGAGGTTCATCGGAAGTGCTGCCAACTGTACCAGAGGTAAACACTCTGCCAGCTTGTCGGAAACAAAGCCGATTGCACAACAACTTACAGCCTTTCTGAGTGAAGTGTAGCAGGAATACAACCTCCAGAATCCTCCTGCTCCCTCCTCCACCTCTGCCCCATGCCAAGAGTCAGGTTCCCTTTTCTGTCAAAGTCCTTCACTGAGAGAGATAAGAGCAGGCAGGCCGAGGGGCCGCCTAAGGAGAGAGACAGGGCTGGAGAAGAGGAAAAGCGAGGAGAGGAGCACCTCAGGGGCCAGACAGCCATCTGCAGACTTCAGCAGGGTCATCTCATCTGTCAGTCAAGCTGAAGACACCATCCTCGCAGAACACATAGACTCACACTGCGTGAAACACACAGCCGCGAGATAAGGCCCCGCAGGCCTTCCCAGCAATCCTCAGTCACACATATGTATGTCCTTTCAGGCTGAGTTATAGAGTCATCTCTCCAGTGACAAGAGATCTCAGATAATAACAAAACACTGTGATAACGACTAAAACAAAATAATCAAGGGTTTCCTGGCTGTGACCTTCAAAACACAACATGTCAGATCTTCCATGTTCAAAGGTTTAAAGCAACACCTCATAGACACCTCTCCTTTCAACTTCCCTTATTGACATGCTATGCCGTGTACAGTCCGGCCTATACTGGTAGCTTTACTGTCCCAGCCATCTGCAACAAAAGCTCTGAAAATACCCCTCCGGCTGGCGTCAAAGGTCTTTTAATGGGCTGGCCTGGGCCGCCGAGCCGGCCGTCAGACAGATTTATGTCCTCGTAATAATAATCAGCCTACTACTGTTACCCCACGAAACATTCCTCTGTTTGAAGAAAGACATGTTAATTCAATTATAAACACCTCTTCTCATGCTAGAGACGCTCCAGGGATCTATTCTAGGCCCAGCATATAGTGAGCTGATTACTGTTGTGGAGAGCAGGTTGATTTGATTGTGAATTAACAAATTAAACACACGCATGATGTGAGGCTATTACTACTGTGGCCCTAATTGACACGTCCGTCAGAAAAGCACTGGCTACACAGAAGAGTACTTCTCCGCTCCTAATGTTGCTTTGCAGAATTTAAGTGTTGAGGCTGCTAATGAGCTATGACCAGCGAGGTAGCTTACATCATTTACTGTTAAAGCAAATTTAGTAATTACCTATTTCCATCAACAAATCTTCAGGAGAGAGCCCTGAATTTGATATATGGCCACAGCCTGTGTAAATAGAGGCTCATGTGAAGGCAAACAGCTTCTTCCAGCGCACCACTGTAACTTAATCTAAGACAGCCCGAGACAGACCGGACCGCCGCCACAGAAGAAGAAGCAGCACCTCCAAGAACCTGAAGCTGAAGAAGCTCGCCTGACCTGCGAGCCGCTGTCTCTGTTTACAGGGCAACACATGTGGCATATGTGGTCACTATAAAGTCACTTTATTGCAGCAGCTGAACGAATATTTGCAAAAAAAAAAAAAAAAAGCCTGCCAGTGAAAGTCCATCTTTGTCACATGTGTACAGTAGACGCACCTCTCATGGTTACTGCTTTGTCACGCACGCCAGGGCTGCGCTAAGCTGCACAGATCCCTCCTGTGCAATGCTGGAGTCATAGTTTCACTGATTCCCTGCTCAGTGTAATTAGCAGAATGTGCCAAAACAACAGGTATTCCTGTTTGTTCACTAAATCCACTGAAGCTGCAGGATAGGCAAAGTCTCCACATCTTATTTGATCAAGTGCCACTCAAACATCAGCTTACTTATGTCCAAGGGTGTAGGTTTTGTTCCAGCATTGGGGGAACACATGTAAAACAGAGGGTTTCACCATCAAACACTTAATTTCATGCATCAATTTATGTTGTACATGTCTATAATTTTGTCAAAACTTTGTCATTTTGGGGGGTGGTCAAATGCACATGCTCTTAATATTAAGGGGGATGTGTCCCATTCATCTTTCATGGAGCAGCTCCAGACTTTATACTTGATGACATCACACGTTTGAGACTTACTCCTCTGGTTTCTGGCTTTGAGACACACAAATATTGATTGTACTTTCCCAGGCCGTGGAAATAACATATTGGAATCTTAATTTAGACGGTGCCTCTTTTAGATAATGACCTTTGTATACATTTATGCAATAGTTATTTGACTTCATCCTCAAGCCAGCACACACATATATAAATGGAAAGTCCCCATACCAGGTAAGTAAGACAGCTATATTTAAAAGTGATGCAACAATAGAACACAATTCTACAGCTAATAAAGGCATCCTGCTTATGTAATCATGGCGCAGCTGTTTTTCGGACCACCCTGTACTACGTGTTGCCACATCAACGACAGCAGTGTCACGTGTGGAACAACGTCCAGAGCATCATGGCTTAAAAGTGTAACTGTGGGTAAAAGTATCAAGAGGCAGAATTTACCTACGGAGTCAATGTCCAGTAGCCGCTGGAGGTCGCTGATGCTGTGGATTTCACTGTGGGACAGTCTGTCTATCAGCTCCTGGGGAAACTCCACTTCCTTTACAGGGGGCGGTGGGGGGGGCGACAGGAGAAAAAAAATAAACAAGAGATGAAGGTTAGAGATGTGTCGGGTCAGTGGCAAAACGTGTGTGTAATTGTTTGCCTGTATAAGTAAACGTGCTGGGTTTAAACAAGCACCAGGAAGATCAGTGCGAGAACAATTTTGCAACTATGTGCCAACTACAACCAGCAGATCAACCCCCCTATGCACGGGGAGAAGGTGGCGCTGAACCTCCTTTAGAAATTAGACAAGTTAGGTAGAGAGTGCTTTGCACGGGGGCAAAACTAAATGACTGAAGAACAATATATCAGATATTTTTTATTGGGGTCCCGTGGTGAATTCGGCACCCAGATGAGATTAGATTGAGCACAGTTTCCCTGTAAAATATCTATTTTCGTTTTAAAGAACCCCACTGCCTTTACCTGACATGCAGGTCAATGATTATGAGAACTCTATCATGAAACGTGAAAATTAGTTAATATTACCACTGCTTTGACTATTAATGGGATGCCGAATTATTAAATAGATGCCAATGAGCTCAAATCGACTTTAATAATTGTTTTATTAATCATATCCCCCTGCTGTTAGGTGAAACAACATTAAACCGTCTATTTTTCTAAAGGACTTTGGCACTGTTCTCTGCCCGTGTGAACGGCAGCTCGCCACACCATGCACTTGTTGCGGTCTTGCAAGCACCTCAAGTTGAGCAAACCGTGCAGCCTTACAGGAACAGTGGCTATTTATATCGCCCGCAGCGGTTCCCATGAAAGCGCTTAGCCCAACCAAAACGTTTGCCCAGTTGGCTCGGGCTACAAACAAATTTGGCACAAAAACCAAAAATAACTACGATGTGCGTCCAAGTGCACGACGCGATGTTGGTGCTCAAAAGCGCGTAGTCACTGACCCTCATGGTAACTGGAGCTGATATGGTGTTTGCTCACTCTTGAAAATATGATTTCATATATTCACCCTGTTCTTATAATAGCCTCTTAATCTGACCTGCCCTTAGAGTGTGTTCATTCAAATGAAGCATTGCTTTAAATTAAGTAAGCTCATAATCTTATCTCCAACCTAATTACAGGCTTTAAATTCAAACATATTGCTCTGTAGTTTTCTGTCTCTGGGCATCAAGTTGCGGTGTGTTGCTGGAACTTTGCACCCTCACAGGAATAAAACCCCGCACCACTGCGTGTGACATGGCACCAGAGGGACACAGTCTATCCGTCCTGGTAACTTTACCTCAGAGCTGGCCTGCAGCAGGTACGTCGTCCACAGCAGGAAGTAACAAAGTGCGGCTCTCATCTCCCTTTAATTTAGATTTAACCCCGAACAAGAAAAAGGTGGTGTTCTGTAGGAGCCGCAGAATCGCTCCTGGCCCCACAGGATCCACAACCATCCCCTCTGGGAGAGGAGCCGGGGTGTCAGAGCTTGCTACGCGGGCTCAATCAGACTCCGTCTTGCACTTGCTTCTAACTATGAAAAAGGGCTGAACAGGCTGGACGTTGACTTATTCACATTGGACTGCGTCCTCTTGAACAAGATCTGTGCGGCAGCTCGGCATAGCTCCTCAAGCGCAAGTGGGACATTCCCATGAGACAAGTCTGAAGCGCATTGCACTTGTCCTTCACCCTCTAAACAAAACAAGCTTCAAACTTCACCCCCACTTTAGTGAAATATCAAGCAAGAAGCGCGGCTGTTCAACTTAAACAGAATTAAGACTTTTTTTCTATGATGGTATTTAATAGTCGTGGAGAAATATAATCCAAACGTGCAGATCCTCTTGGGGAGAAAAATCACAGGGGAGAAAGTTGTCCGTGCTGTGCTATCCAGAGTCTGTCTTGCAGCAGTCTGCACAGGTCCTTAACTGTGTAGGACTCTGGAGTGAATGGAGTCAGAGCGCCTCTGAGCCGCTGGATATAGACAGCCAGCAGCTCCGTGCCCGTTGCGCCTCCCCTCGCGTTTCGGTGATCGTGCATCTATTCAGCGAGGGGAGCTGGTTGGCTGGTTGGATGACTTAAGACTCAAGAGCATGTCCCCATCCCCCCCTCAGTGTGTGTGTGTGTGTGTGTGTGTGTGTGTGTGTGTGTGTGTGTGTAGGCTATGCCCCTCAGCAAAGAGCTCATGCAGAGATTAAGGCTGTGTTTGATGACTGATTATCACCTGTTGGAAAGGATGCCAATAATTATGGACAAAGTGAGACACAGAAAGGATGAGGATGCTGATGAAGATAAGACACTGTCCTCATTCCTCATTGTTAATAATTAGCTTTGTTTGTAACACAAATAAGGATCAGGGGAAGTCAGTGATTACATTTTTTATTAAATCACTCAGGATGATTTTCAGGATGTAATCAACTTTGAGCAAAATGTAGAAGATGGTGATCATTATCATGGAAGTGATGACGGTGGTGACTCAAGATGTGTCATGATGATGAGATCTCTTTGTGCCTTTGAGTTAAAAACCCATTTATATATCATGTCTGCTCATTAAGCGCATGGAAATATGTAAACATGTCTGTAAATGTACATTATGATGACATAGATGACGCCCATTTTACACCCGTGTGTGTGTGGGCATGATTTTGGGGGCCACAGGAAGCAACTAGTTAACAGCAGGTTAACAACAGACTGGTCTTAACTTGTCGTGGGGAAGCTGGAGGCCGTGCTGTGCTGGGAGGTCTGGGAGGAGAGCCCGAGGGCCTGATAAACGAGACATACCAACAGGAGCGGAGACACAGACAGAGACGGCGTGCACACACATTACCAGCCAGAGGTGACAATCAGCAGGGAGCCATAGGTCAGCCAACCAGGTGGTCTCTCCCTCCACCTTGTCCATTCAGCTGGATCGCAGAGCGCGAGGCCGGCCTGAGGGCGTTGTGGCTGGAAATGCTGCATGGAGGAAGCGCTCCAGCAGCTGGTGGAGTAATTAATGTCACTATTTTAATAGGCCTGTGAAGTTCATTTCAGGATGGTACCGGTGCTTTAAAATGAATGTAATAATTTTTATTTAGAAAAAAATGTCCCTCTGCTGAAGCCATTTACTGAAGCCTCTTCTTTAAAATTAGGGGAGAATGGGGTTGATTGTCACACTTTTTGCTTTCATCTGAATCCTTCAAAAACACGTGGTTAAGTTAAGGAATCTTACAGGACGCAAATATTGCTCTCTCGGGTGAAAGTCTGTGTTTGTTGGACCCATCCACCACCCATCCCACTCACCCCAGTCGGACTTTTGTCACGTTAACTTTTGTCCTTGTCTCGCAGCATTTCTCCGACGCCGCTGGGCACTGTTAAACTATAACAGCAACTGGCCGCGTATCATGCCGACGTTAAAGGACGCCTTTTTTGCTTTGTTTCTGACGCCAAATGTCACTGCCCAAGCGCCAGATTTCGACGACTTCGGAGCGAGACCTGGCTCTCTTAATAGATTCCCTTTCAATGTGTAATGGAAGGGTTAGTCTAAGTCCATGTTTGTGATGTCCAGTAATCCATTAATTACCATGGTGCAGTCATGCAACATTTTCTCATTACGTTAATTGGCATCAATTATGTGAAGAAAATAGGTCAATATCAGGAAATGACCATATTTATGGTAACCCAGAAAGTGATTATAGAGTCTAAATTGATGTTTTAAAGTCTAGAAATCCACCTTTTGCTGAACTACTCATGCAATTATTATAAACCCATCATGTAAAAGCTGAGAGGAGTCACTCAGAAGAACTGGATACTTACATTTTGACATGAAAAACACTCCTCTTACCTCAATGTCAAGTGCCTTACTCCTGAAATGACCCCGTAGGTGACCTCTGACCCCAATTCTAACAATTTCAGTGCCAACATTTCTTAACAGGAGGGGAGAGGGAGATCTAATGAATGTGACAACCAACCCCGTTCACCCCTATTGCATGGCACTAAGTCCTCAGCTGCATGAGGAACTGTGTATTAAAGTATGTGATATGGTAAAATGACTAACACAGACTGGTGACAGGCAGGTTCATTATGATCTGCAGTGTTGTCATAGTGACATCAGAGGTCAGCCTCCCCACCTGGATGTGCACCCTCGCTGAAATGCATGAATCATGTGTCTTGTTGGTTTGCATCATGGAGGGAAAGTGGGAGTGAGAGGAAGAGGTGAGAGACCAGGAGGAGAGAATGATTGTTTTTCTAACGTGAGGGTGAAGAAGTGAGTAAAAGGAAAAACTAGCAGGTGAGGATGATGTGTTGTGTCTTTCTCATTCTTCCTTTTTAATGTGTCCTTTGTGTTTTGATGATTGTGCTTATAAATGATGCCTTAAAGGAGCAGTGTAGCGGTGAGGACTGTAGATTGCAGCCAGCTGAAACTTCTCCCATGTGCCAAGTATGAACTCCTGGTTAGAATTCCATCAGTGTTCAAAGTTCAGGAGGTTTTTACCAGGAGTCGAATTATCTGCAGAGGTCTCATACACTCAATAAAGCCGTTTCACTTCAGAAATCAGTATTTTTCCGACACTGTTTTTTCGGCTTGTGGTGGACAGGCCACTAGCACAGCACCTGCTAATGTGTGCTCACCTTTTTTCTCTGATGACTTTAGATCCAGACGTTCAGTAGGTTTTTACCAGGAGCCGAATTATCAGCAAAGGTCTCTTCTTCTCCAAAATAAATGGACCCGGTGATTTAGACAGTAAAAAGACTGGATAAAGCAGTTTAACATTAAAAATCTGTGTTTTTTCAATGCTGTTCAGCTCGTTGTGGAGGGGCCAGAGCGAAAACGCAAATGGCCCTATCTAGACTCATGTTTGGTTTCGTCCATTCTTGGCTATTTTCAAGTGATTATACACTAAATTAAACATATGTATTATATCATACTCCATTTCTGTAAATATCTTCCCCTAAATCCTGCACACTAAACCGTTCAGCCATAATAATATGGAGAAAATAATCTTGAGCTTGAGACACATAAGAATGACACACATACAGTATAAAATGGAGAGCATGGTAGAGGTGGATGAAAACATTTACACACTGGGGGGAAACAAACTGAACTGAGCAAAAGAGAAAAAGATACAGTTTGGAGGAAGGAGAAGACATTAAAACAACAAAATCAGAAAATCATTCTCTCTCCCTCCTTCTTTTCTGCGTAAACCATTAGGCAACATGTTTACTGGCAACTGAGGTCTGTGTACCTAACAACATTAACCCCATTAAATGGTTTTATAGATGCTGGTGCACAGTAAATCTAGCCATAAAGACGCTGCGGAGAGGACGCTCTCCGAGTGAGGTGATGACTCCCGTTTCCCCCTAAGGCCACACATAGTTCCCAGTGAGAGAAGCATAGAAAAAATGGGGGGAAATTTTTGAAGAATGTGGTGGATATGAGTTGCATTGCCTTTGGGGGATTGGAGTGTGCCTCTTAGTGTGTCTGTTCTTATCATTTATTTCCATGGTGAGACGGTAATGCTCATTTGGAGAGTCCTGACTTTATATCTTTAAGCTGGGACTGTTTTATTTTTGGGCAAATTGCAGTTAAGTGTAGTGTCAGATCAGTTTCATAGTCACAATAAACTAATGAAGATGGACTCAAAGGTGACTTTTTAATTTAGATGTGTCCCATGTTAATCACAGTACCTGTCTGGACTTTTCATTAGGCATCCTCCCATCCTTGGTAGCCTGCTTTGGATTATACTGCTATATCATTTGGTTCAGTATAGTCATGGACTTTCCACGTCCAAAGATGACATGCAAGGTACTCTGGATGCGTTGGTTGTTGACGTGACAAAAAACAAAAACAAAAAAAAAACAGGGTTTGCCTTTAGAATGTTATAGGACCTGAACGCCACTCTCTCAGGTGAAAGTCAATGTTGGTTGGACCCATCCACCACCCCTACTCAGACTTTCACCACCTTAACTTTCGCACTTATCCCATCATGCTTCTCCCTGATGCCGCCAGGCACCATTAAACTATAATGGCACCCGGCCACGCATCATGTCAATGTTAAAGGACACATTTTGTCACTGGTTTCTGACGCTGCAAGCCACTGCCCAAGCACGGATTTCAACAACTTCGGAGTGAGAGCGGGCTCAATCAACAAATCTGGCAAGTCGCAAAAATGTTGCTAGTGAACATATTAGCAAATGTTCACAGACAACATATTTTTAGTTGTTTTGCACCAGAATAGGCAGTCTTGCAATACAGTATCCACATGTGGTGACTACGCCATTTTTTGTTTATCACTTTTTTTTTTATTAACATTCAAATTAAATTATGATCTTTCTCTAACTGAAATAGAGTGCATTTTTTATGTCTAAATCTAAGACAGGAGTCTGGACACTAACCCAAAGTTCAGATGTAACACTCCTACACTTTCTACACCTGCCCTGCTCCCCAGCCATCTCCTTCTGAAGCATATGTGGTGTTTCATTACCTGTAAGAAACATCTTTGAATGTAATCCTGCGTTGCAAAAAAAACATGTAATTAAGAAAGCAGGTTAGTAGCATACAAACATAATTTCTAGTAGACAGGTTGTTTGGTCCGGTGAACCTGTGGATAAATAACATATACAATAAATATAATGTATGAATAATATAAAATGATAAAAGCCTAGACTTGTTTCCATCAAGTTCCCTGGTCCAACCTTTAACCAGATAGATCGGGTCCATGTCATTGGTCCGACAGCCCATTGGTTCAACATCCCATTAGTCCAACGGTCCGTGGTGCTGAACGGCTCCCGGTGGGCGTATTTCTGCCTTGATGGTGCGCCACAACCAGCTCTGGGTCAGCTGGGAAAGGCTTGAGGCGGCACAGGCTCACGGCTTATATGTTTGCCATTTTCTTTTTCATTTTAACCCACACCATGATCTTTTCCTAACCCTAACCAAGTGGTTTTTGTGTCGGACCAATGGGCTGTCAAACCAATGGGCAGTTCCCGATAGATCAACCTGGTTTCACGCCGAAGTTGTCGAAATCCGGCGATGCGGCGGTGACCTGCGGTGTCAGACACTGATGAAAAAAGCCATCCTTTAATGTCAGCATGACACACGGCTAGTCAAGAACTAAAGAACAAAAGGCAGCAAAAGTTTGTCTTTTGTAGCCTAAACCCAACCACGTGCATTACTTGTTGGACAAAAAAAAAAAAAAACGTCAATTCATGTCGTTGTACTGATGTAGTGTGTTTATTTTGAAAGAGACTGTATGTAAACGGTATATTGTATTTGGTGTGTATTTTGAAAGAAGACAATGCATGTAACAGGCAGAACTTGACACAGCGTACCAGACCTTTCACGTCATATCTGGATGTGGAAAGTCCATGACTAAATGTCGATAAGTGACGAGGTCGGAGTGAGAATGTGTTGGATAGATGCAGGTATTTAATCATCATATCTGACCAAACAGAGACCCTGAGAGGTCAGATCTGGTTAACAAAGTTAAAAGTAAATATATACCGTTCATCTTGCTCTGTCTAAAATGTCCCTTCTCCGTGATTGTTTTATTTTCCATAGTCTGATACGGTCCTGACACCTATAGGATCAAAGCAAAGGACCTGGTATCTCAGCACAGTAAGTGTTTTAACACACACATTATCATCCATAACCCAATCTCAACTTGATCCCAGTGCAGCTGAACTCCGACCCTGCAACGAAAGCAAAGAATCTCACACTTCAGTGCGCTGCAGAACCATAAAAAGATAGCAGAGCTGACAATAGAAACTCAATACACTGATAAACACACATTCACGACAGTTATGATACCCGCACCTGATACATGTCCTTTCCAATGAAAGCGGTTACATATTTTCCACTGGGCATCCCTGTTCTATGACACCTCATAATGTCAAAGACCGAGTGGATGACCGCGTGGATTGCCTTGCAACAGAGAAACAAACAACAGATCTTAACCTGGTGTCTCCCTCCCCGCCACCCAGCGATATCATGAGCACGCATGAGTCACGGACACAAGGAGCAGGTCCTGTGCAGACTACAGAGTGATCTCCTCCCTCCTCCTCGGGGGAGAATTAGGCTCCGTTAACTAAAGCCCAAATTAGCTCATCAGTGTCTATGATGACAAAGTTGATTCCATTAGTGGGTTGTGTGTTGATGTGTTTAGTGTGGAGCTGTGTGCTATTTGACACACGCTCGTGTCTTGTAATAGGCCCATTAGAGACAGCGGTGACTTTTATGGTTAGGTTACTCATGTACACACACATGGGTAAGTAATTCAGGTGAAATTTCCCAGGAGCAAAGGTACATTCCACAGGCTGGTAGCGATATAGATTGGACTTGGAAATTATCCAGAGCAGAGTGCATATCCAGGGCAACCTCTACACGCATAAACAAGCAGCTGAGAAAGACTCAAACACTCTCACCGCTTGTTCTCCTGAATATTAAGTAGTGGAGGGAGGCCAAGTACAGCAGCCTTACTTACAACTTACAACTGGACGCAGCTGCTCTTTTATAGGGACGATTACTGGCAGCCATTTACAGGCCTTCATCTCTCTAACATGCATAGCAATCTGAATGAAGTGCTCTGTGGGGCCTCCCAGCACCCCTCAGGACCCCCTTTTCCTTTCAGGCACTATAGGTGTGCAGGTATTCAGAGGGCACGGTGCCAAAAATGCTCTTTCATAAGTCACAACTGCGTAGTCGAGTCAACCTGCGGGATCAAAAATTATGGCACATGCACACATAAATGCACAAAGCCGGTGGTACAAGGTATGCGAGGCAAACTTCCAGCTGCAACACATTATACATTACAGCGGCACACTTCAGTTGTTAAGGGACCGCGGCATCCTCTCCGTGTGATCTCCAGATCTGTCAAACTGCGGTCTGCTCTTGTCATAACTCTGCCTCAACTTTCTCACTCTGTACTCCTCCATGAAAGCCGTCCTTAGAGAGCTAGAAATAGGTGTTCGGTGCGAAAGAGAAATGACACCAAAGAGAGAAAATACTGGGAACACGCTGGAAGAAATCCAAGTTTATGTGTGTTTTTGCACGTTCCTTGCAACCTCAGCATCCCGTTCCTGCCTGGCTCCGAGGTCTGACCCCATCATTTAGGTCAGGGATGGACTCCTGACTGCAGCCTGCAACCACAACAGTATGGAGGGCGCAGCTAACGGCAAGCCACAGCTCCAGATGTGAGACGGAAATTACGAGACACAAAATCGGACTTGCAGCTCAGGTATGAACAGACCCACACATGCTGTGAGTGTGGGAATCTGCACTGAACAGACAAAGTTGTGCACTAACACTTACACACCTGCACTCTCTCATGCGCATTCTCCGATTTCCACAGATGGACAGACAGACAGACATGAAGCAATTCGGGCACAAGTCCTTACATGCAGTTCCCCCTGTCCCAGCTCCTTTTCCCCTTAAAACACTGCCTCTTTATTCTCTATGAACTTAAAAAAAACCACCCTCTCTTTCTGCACACACACACTCACACAGAAAACGGGGGACTTCCAGCCACTGAGAAATAGCAGCGTAATTGCCGGTGCTCTGTTGTCTATCAAGACCTGACCTTTTCAACATGTGTGTGCCGTGTTGGGAGCGGTGGGAACCGGCAAGGAGGAAGACAGGGGTCTCCCTGGCTCTGTGGTGGTCTGACCCAACCTTCCCCCTTCCTTACTCCACTCCAACTCCCCCAAAACACTGGGAACTCCCACTGCGTCCCCATGTTCTGTGGGTTCAGAGGCTAGGAGGGGAGGACACGGCTACCCCACAAATCAGGCTCTTGGCAAGGGGGACATCAAAGGCGGAACAGGATGATGTGGAAAGGGACAGGGGGAGACAGAGCTGCCCTGTCTCACTGCGGTCCCAAGGGAGATGGAGGAAAATTCGAGGTCTATGTGTAGAGCCCAGACATTATAGTGGCACAAATGTACGCTTTCTGTTGTTGCCAGTGGGAAAATAGCTGACTGGTATTGCCTTACATGCAACTGGCCCTGAAATAAGGACATTAAAGAACGTAACATATACAGGGGACATATTCATAATAAACATATGAGAGTTCATAGGATTACGCATCGATGGCAAGCGGAAAGAAATGGCTTTGACTTGCAGAGAATCCAAACAAATAGCAAGAAACTAATATCAAGAGTGAAGACGTAGATGTGGGGTCCAAGAGGCAGCCTCATAAGACTATAAAACACTCACAGGTCCAATGACAAGTCATCTTAAGACATGACAGACAAGCCCAGCTCTCAGTGGGGGCACACAAAGCTGTCCTCAGAAATGTATAGGAGCCTATAAGCCCATAATTACACCAATTGGCATGTCAGATGGGGCTTTCACTTCGTTATTTACCCTTCCTTCTCCCCTTGTCTTTCACTAGCCATAGGCTGCCCCACTCATGGTGTAGGGACCAGGAGATGGGGGAACTAGTGGTGACCGGGATGATGATGTGCATGTGGGAGGAGGTAGGATTCTGTATCGGGGGATTAAGGAGAGATTTTTGCTTGACTTGCCTTGAGTGACATCTATGACAGAGATGAAGAGGAAAGACTTGGATGGAAGGAGCGAGGGAGTGAGGAGATGAGGAGAGGTTGCAAGCATGGGCGGATTATGAGACAATGGGCCCCTGGGCACAGATATGCAAAGGGCCCCACCACCTTTCTTACGTTTTGTGTCTTCCTTAGGTTCTTTGTGTCTCCTTCAGGTAATATTATTGTCTTTCTGGTCATATTGTGTCACTTTGTAGTCATTTTGTTTCTCCTTGTGGTGTGTTTTTGTATGCTTTTGTAGTTGTTTGGGTGTCCTTGCCGTAATTTAGTGTTTTAATGAGGTTCTTTGTGTCTCTTTGAGGTAATTTTATTGTCTTCTTGGATGTATTGTGTCACTTTGTAGTCATTTTGTGTCTCATAGCGATTGTTTTTGTAGTTGTTGGGTGACTTTGAGGTGATTTTGTGTCTTCCTGAGGTTCTTATGTGTCTCTTTGAGGGAATTTTTATCGTCTTTTTGGTCGTATTGTGTCACTTTATGGTCATTTTGTGTCTCCTAGTGGTTGTTTTGTATGTTTTTGTAGTTGTTAGGGTGTCTTTGCCGTAATTTAGTGTTTTATTGAGGTTCTTTGTGTCTCTTTGAGGTAATTTTATTGTCTTTTTGGTCATTTTGTGTCTCTTTGTGGGGTTTTTTTTACCCCTTTTTGTAGTTATTTTGTGTCTCTGTGATTATTTTAGCAATTTTTGTAGTTATTTGTGTCTCTTTGCAGTTCCCTTGCATCACTCTGTGGTCTTTTTTTATTTCTCTGTGGTTATTTTCAGTCTTCCTGTCACATTTCAACTGGGCATTTGACATTGACCAGCAGGCCCGTTCATTAATCCATCTATGGTTGCAAGGGTTTGAAGTAAAAGATGCCACTAAAAGAAAACCCCAGGATTAAAGGGCGATTACAACCAGTTAGAGAATCCACTTGGATGCACTCATCGTTTTACCATGTGCTATCAGCCCCAGGGCTGTGAAGGTGTGCAGTGAGCAGCGCCATGAATTGTGTTTGAGATTTTCCTCAACACAGCGCCATTCCTATAGCAACCACACCTAACTGAGCAAAGCACTTAACCTCCAGGAGAGAAGCCCTACCTAGTTTATGGGCCGTACTGTGATGCTATTTTGCACGCATCATGGTAACTATTAACAGCGGTTAATGTGAACCCCCCTACCACAACAAGCTCCCACCTAGCTTCTCTGGAAGAAACACTATAGCTGCTTTTAAAAAATAATTACTGCAGGTTTTTGGCTCTTTTATTGTTGTTGTTATTATTGGAGGCCATAAAAGCAGTACCAGATCCACCGCTGAGGGATGTTTGTCAGCGAGCGAGAGAAAGCGAGACAGAGGAGGGAAAATATGAGACAGGATGGAGTTAGCAAGACCTCCATTCTTGTTTTCCTGGTATTCCTGCCTTCATTTGACAGTTCAGAGTAGATTGAAACAAGAGGGAGAAAAAAGGGAAAATGTCCCTGCCAGAATGGAGCTGGAGACGACACCCCCGTCTGGTGTTCGTCCCCATCTGCTGGCCCTCAAGGAAACCCTGAGAGCCCCATACTTGTTTGATGTCAAGCAATCTATGCCTTGTATCAAAGAATGACACACTGGGTGACGTTTCCATGCATGCACGTGTGTGTGCGTATGTGCGTACACAGAGGTTTGCTGAAGGATCTTGAACTCAAATTGGAAAAATAACTTTTTTTGGTCCCCGAGCCTTTGATGCCAGCCCATACTGTCATTATGGTACACAGACCAGAACCATAATAACACCTCTCCTCCTCCTCCTCCTCCTCCTTCTCCTCCTTCTCCTCCTCCTCTCCTAGGACTCAAGATGAAGTGTCAAAATCCCAAGGCAGAGGGAGATCACAACAAACTGATAATCAACAGGAAGTGGCTCCATTATGGGCTTAAAGATAGGAGAGAGTGCTCTCTGGTTACAGCACTCACTCAAATCCACACATTCCTGCAGGGTTTAGGGAGAGCCGGGTCACCCCTGTGGACTCTACTCCCCAGCCACTGCCTCAGCCCAGGGGCATTGCTCAGGGTGCAGCTGGGACGTTGAAGGGATTTGAGGGTCCTTCAGTAGGGGCTGGAGGGTTGTGGATGTCTAGGGTGGCCTCAAAATCAGGAGACACTTGACAGCCTTTGCCTTGTGACTTTGCACACCTGCGGTGAGTGGCTGTGTTTTGGGGATGAGGTGAATCCCCGGGGATGTGAGGGTAGACTTACTGAGGCACTCTCATCTAATAGACCCCAACAATGTGGTCATTACTGGGGACGATGCCGAATCTTATCCGGATATTGAAGAATGTCTGAGCACCCAGTCCAAACTGAAGCATCACATGTCTCAAAAGCTGACAATTGGTTTTGAAACATGAGATGCTTCATCTGGGAAAAAAATCATCCGTCAAAAATGTCTTAAGGCCAAAGATCTATTAACCATTTCCTAAACAGTCCAACGGGGACTCTTCGCCCATGGCATTCCTTCATCTTGCTAATGAAATTAGAAGAGAGTTCGACTACTTTTTATGATCTGCACTCAAGCCCTTAACGATTCCTCAGAGAGTAGGAGGCACTGAAAAAAAGGAACAATTGAGACAATTGCTGAGCTGCCTCCCCAGAGAGTGAAGTCAGAGTCGAACTGAAGAGATGGATTGTGCTGGGTCGGGATCAGCGTGGGCAGGAGATTGCAGAGTCATGTGCATGATGGAATATCTCACTCAGAAAAATGCTACTCACACATTTTTCCCCCCTTGAGCATGCAGAATATCGGGAGAACATTTCAGCCTTTTGTTTGTTTTTTCTACACGTCGTTTGGAGGCAAGTCACCAAGGCTCCGTTTACTGGGAATAGCTTTGAAACTGAAGCCAAAATCCAGACAAGTCAGGGAGGCCTGGGCTCAGTGTTGGTACATGTGTACATGTGAATTATTTACTTGTCGTCCAGCAGGAAATGAGGAACGATAACAAGCTTGGGAAAGAAAAGCAGAAAAACAAACAGATGGTATCTCATCCCCTCGTTCATTTCTTGCTTTCGCTCCTTCTCCTTTCTTCTCTCGAAGGCAGTCGGCCGTGTCCTACTGTGGACAAATGGCAAAGGACATGCCCCTTTAAAGACAGTGGCAGGAAGTGGAACAATCATTTCAATTACTTTGAATTGGTTCATGACTGTTACTTTAAGTAAGAAGATGGCTAGAGGGGAACTGCATCATTTTTTTTCACATCAAAGGCCCACTTCCATTTCTTATATTAACCCCTACCCCTTGTTTTTGAGCGCCACCTTGCCCTTCAGAACAGTTACAAGGGATAATGGTTGAAATCTTCCACTCTGAAATAGGACCACCCTTCAAGACCCTGATACATCACTGATACATAATTGATTTACATAAAGAAATGCAACAAGAGTAGGCAGACATGGCCAATATGGCGTCTTCTGCTGTGGTGATTTCTCTTACGTGTACTACAGGCATCTTTCTGCATCTGTCTGGATGCTCGTAATTTGTTCACAGCTTAAGTTTCACGCTATTAATCAATCAAACAAGTCATCAAATAAAAATAACACTACTTAATTACCAGGAAATGAGCGATGCTCTGTAGGCTAATGTCAGAAACCCATGTTTCTAACCTACCAGTCAGATATTAGAGGAGCAGTAACAACTGGATTTTAATTATATTATGG
This sequence comes from Epinephelus lanceolatus, assembly GCF_041903045.1. Taxonomy (NCBI): domain Eukaryota; kingdom Metazoa; phylum Chordata; class Actinopteri; order Perciformes; family Serranidae; genus Epinephelus; species Epinephelus lanceolatus. The sequence goes on along the minus strand of NC_135751.1, from coordinate 24,837,520 downwards.
GCGTCATATGCAACATATACAACATGGAAATATGTCAAAATGGGGGACTGTCATGTAAAACGAGGTAACATTAGCTTATGTCATGGCCTGTTACAAAGAAAAGGCCTATAATACATTAAAACAACACTAAACTATGACAATGTGATAGTTATCATTTTTATATCTTTAATGGCAGAGAAAATACATTTGTGGGTTTCTCATGTTGCTAGTACAGTCATCTTGCCAATGATTTCTCATAACACTTGGTGTGAAGTGTGCCTCTGAAAAAATCTCCGTTTGGAAGGCCATGTAGCCCTAATGCGGGATTTATACTTCTGTGCTGAATCAACGCTGTATCTACAGCGTACCCTACGCCATAGCCTGACATGCACCTCCCCAGAAGACGCAGATCTCCTATCTATTATTGTAAGCTGAAACCATTTCCCTCCGTGGAAACAAAGTTTTAATTTACTTTAATTTCACAGATAAACAATACATTGTGAAGACAATAAGGCCCAATAAGGTGTGATTTATCCTGGCTTTATATGAGCAGAGGAAATCTCTGCTAATCGCTAGGCTAATTTATACAATGTAAAATGTCATAGACTTGTGCTAATAACGTTAGCATGTTATATCTGTTTGGAAAACGTGTTTAGTATAAGACAGTTGTTTTGTCTGTGAACCTTGTGAGTTGTAATGGAGCCAAATTATGATCTGTTACCTTTGTCAAACGTTGCTGTTGTCCCTGGCTCCATATGAGTAGAGGAAAAGTCTGCTAGCTGCTGGGCTAATTTATACAATGTAAGATGCCACAGCCTTGTGCTAAAAAAATTAGCATGTTGTGTATGTGGGTTTCATAAATGTGAAATTGTCGCTATTAAGTCATGTTTAATGTGTGCTTAAAGTGTGTTTCGAATCAGCTAAACTTAACAGCACTTCACAGAAACCCTGCCGCCAACTAGTGCCTTGGAGGTGTAACTGCAGAGTGACACAGACACACCACCACACAAGTATAAATGCTCATAATGGCGTCGGCCATGTGCGTAAGCTACTACAGCGTAGGATCTGCATAGAGCTGACACACAAGCATAAATCCCGCTTAACACTTCACCCTAACCTCCCAACAAGAAAGAGGACACCCTACCTCTAGACATGAACACGCAACATGGATGGGTGATTGGGACTGGGCCTTAAAGTCTGTTCACAGGCGTTAAGGAGTTCTACAGCATATGTGACGAAAGTTGAACAAAGCCAGCTCCAGAAGGAGCTGCACAAAGTCTAATAAATTTCCTCAAGTGATTTCTTACAAGTCAGCAACAGTCAGGGCTGAAAACTTTACTGTTTATTACATTCCAAACCCCCTTTCACACATGCACTGCAAGTCTGAAATTATCTAGATATCACTCGGAGGAGCTGTGTGTGAGAATGTCTTCTCCGGGTACAAAGTCCATGTAATGTCCAAGTGAGCACATGTGTGAATAGAGCAGGTAATTGTCTGCAGAATTCACCACAAGTGAGTGAGTGTGTGGATGACATTTCTGTTGAAAGCTTGCAGGAAAGTGGAAAAGATTAAACACTCGTGGGTGAAACAGAAGGGTCATTTGCACGAGGACAGCGACGGAATTGTCTGACTGGAGAGACAACAAGATCTGGAACTTCTGTCAGTAATGGTTGATGCCAAAAATCACAGACAAAGTCAAGGAACAGCAAGAGACTCTGTCAGTTACAACCAAGTTACAAACCGGCTATGGGACTGTAGTGTAATCTGCATCACATCCTGCCTGCTGCATGCTCTGCCCAGACGTCAACCCAACACCATAACCAATTTTCCGTATTTCCAGTAGGTGAGAACGTGTCTGACACAGACAATCTCCTGTTGTGTGCTCCATGTATGACAGGGAAACTCTGGACAATGTCTGGACCTGATTCTCTGGACATTCTCTGGACTTCATATAAGAAAAAGGCTCAAGAATGTGATTGGAGTGCAATGCTAAATTGGTGCTCCATAACCGTAACTGACCACCAAGTTATCCTGTCGTCATTATGTAGAAGGACTGAGCCAGACCTTGTGATGATCTTCTGACCCAATTTTTGACCCTCATTCTCCCCCGACACCCCCTCTCATCCCTAACCTTTCAATCCCATCAGCCTCACCACTGCTCAATCACCTGTGACCAGGCCTGGGTGGTGACCTTTGACCAGAGAAGGTCACAATTAGAGCTGAGAATCGGAGCAGCAGAATCAGGGTCCGGGCAGAGATGAGATTCCCCTGGACCTCGAGCTTCAGCCCAGCCAGGCTGAACTCTGGAACGGTCAGGTCGCCACACCCAATATATCTCAATGAGAAAAGAGCTGCTTATCAAAGGCACTGGTCATTAGTGCAGGCGGTTGGGGGTTGATTTTTTTTTCCACACGGGTGTAGGGATCATGGAGGAGGGAGCAGGCAGCGAGAATCAATGGAAGTTGTAGCCTGGTGTTGGCAGGCATTTTAATTAGCCTGGATCTACCCAGACAAGGGATAGAAGGGAGCAGAGATGGCAGCTATGGGAACACAGAGAGCAGAAGAGGAGGACAGGAAACAAAAGAGAGAGAATCAGAGAGAAAGAGAAAGGGGGTGAGGGTCACACGCCCAGGGGCTACGCTCACTGTGCCAGATCTAAATATGCAGCACCAAATAAAACTTCCTCTCATGAGATCATCAGTGGCTGTGTCTGGTTATAGGATGCAACAAATACACATGTAAGCATGCGCACACACACACACACACACACACACACACACACACACACATACCAAATCACTCCCAGACATCTTATCTTGTAAATTTTTGGCAACCGTTATATAAAACTTGGAATTTGGAGGGATGCACTTAAGAAGCCCTCCTGTAAATGAGGAGACATAATGTTCCCATGCTGGGATAAATTCTTTAAAATGAATCCCAGTGGTTCTCAGTTGACTTCACACCACTCGGGAGCGCACTTAAAAAGCAAATGAAAGCATATTAGAGGTCAGTAAAGCTGGCGCAGCATTCCCTCACATTCCTCTTCCTCATCCTGCATGTTCATCGCCTCCTCCACCTCCATCTTTATCCCTTGCTTCCTCTCCGTCTCCTCCTACTCCTCCCCACCAGCCCACTGAGTCTGGCTTCTTATTTGTTTGGACAACAAAATGCACAGGAGTCTCGCACCGAACATACTCCGCTGTGGGAGTAGCTGGAGGTTATAGTAGGGCTGAGCTGCAGTAGCAAAAAAAAAAGGGATGGAGGGAGTGGAGGAGATGGTGCAGTTGGGGTCATTTATCCTCCTGAGTCCCTGCTACTGTTGCTATCCTCCTCTTGTGAAACACTTCTGCTTTGCGCTGCGTGAGTGAAGAGAGGCACAGAGCGAAACACACAACTGAGGCTGTGCTGGCTGTGAACAAAACATGGAAAAACATATGTTTGCACTCATAACAAGAACCACAAAAAACAATGTATAGCCTTGAGGCATTTAAGCAGCCTCTACCACTGCATAAATACTGATCCAAAATGTTTTTTAATGCCACCTTGAGCCTATACAGCTCTGAACTTGTTTGATTGGTCTGTCCAATACCCCTTTTCCCACACAAATTAGGGCGTGTGTGCAGGGTTTTTTTAAACGCAGGAAAACCCATTAAAAATAGACAATAGACAGCTTTCCCATTGCCAGTAGACCAGAGCCATGCACAGGGCTCTACAGTTTTGTTTTTTTTCCCCTGGTGTATCACGTTTGACGTCACAAACAGCTCAGTACACAGTAGAAAGCATCATGGAGGCCAATGAAAATGTTAAGGAGGTGTAATATTCTGTCTAGTTTATGCTCATGTGTTTGTGTTCCTGTTTTATTTTGAAATGTGTTCTCATTGTGCTTAGTGTTTCTTTTACTCCCTGAGTTTTCCCGCCTTTGTTATCATGTGTTTCACCTGTGTCTTGCTCCACTCACCTGTGTGTAGTTAGTAATCAGCCTTTGTGTACTGAAAGCCCAGTGTTTTCCCCATTCAGCTGGCAGATTATCATTGTCGCCTTAGTGTGTTCATGTTCTTCAGCCTTTTCCTGGTGTTTGATTTCTTGGTTTTTGACTCTGCTTGCATTTACGAACTTTGCTTTTTGTGTGATTTCCCTGAACGGACTTTTCTTCCTTAGCTGACTGCCTTCAGGTGATTGACCCCTGACCTCCTAAGTAAAATCTGGATTTGATAAACTGTTGTTGGTGTTTTGTGTTTTCCGCTGTAACTGAGTCCCAGTTTTGTAGTAGATCGTTACAGGTGGTTACTTCTTTCTTTGAATCTCTCACTAATTCAGTCTCTACCTCAAACTCAAAATTCTGAATTATGTTCGAGCACTGCTTGGACGGAGACATGAGGGATTTTGTGCAATGACACACCCGCAAAGGGGTTAAACTTAGTGCATCCACCCCATGGATGTATAAAGAGAAGTGGATGCAACATTGGAGGCGGAGCTATACTCATTCCTATGAAAAAGCTCAGTGGCACAAGCCACAAAAGCTCAGTTTCTACGTAGATCTTCCACTTCATGGGGCCCATAGAGCAGGTGCACTAGAGACATCAGCCAAGCAACTAACTTTCAGCTTAGTTTTTATTTTACTAATTTGATTGTGAATAAAATTATTTAATCATGTGGTTCTTCTTGACCTTAGAAAGTTTATCAGACCAGATGGATCAAATCCTGATGGTCAAATGCATCATTTCGCGGGTGCCCAGTGGCATCACACGACAGACCTGGTTGTTATAATTCCACTTCAGTCAGGAACACTTCAGTCAAAAAAAACTTTACTTCCATTTGCAGTATAATATTTGGCAGTATGGCTCTGTTTTGGGGCCTCTCTGTCTTTCCTCAGGCCTGCGCAGAAAGCCTCTTCCACGCACCTCATGGAAAGCCTAAGGCAGAGAGAGCACACCTCTCTGCCCTTCCATGCGCCTACATGGAAAGCCTTAGGCAGAGACAGCAACAGCAAAGACCCCCCCAGGGACAGAACAGAGCAGCATCAATGACAAACAGAAATGATAAGTCAGACACAGCAAAAGGAGGAGCTGGGGTGGATGCAGGTTGCAGAGGAAGCAGCAACAGTAGGCAGGCCAGAGCAGGTTAAATAGGGCGCTCTGAATGAGATTCACCAACTGGCTGCATAGAAAGGAATCATGTGATCTATCATCTGTCTCCCTTTCATCAATCAGCTGCTCCATCAGTTGATTGGGCTGCTTGAGATCAGCTGATGTAGCTGGGATGTGAGCTGAGCTTGACATCGTGTCCTGCCTGAACTAACGCTTTGCTCAATTTTTGGCTAACATGTAAAATTTCAAAGCCTGGCACTGCTCCCGGGGGCTTGGTCCACCTGGGTGTTGTATTTCCGCCACTGCCGATTGAAGCCATCGGAGCTGGAGCTGATAAATACCTGTGACTAATGCAGTCATTTGTCCCAGGAGCGAATGCTGACTGTAACCTTTCCCATTAAATACAAAAGCCAGATGTGTGTGGGTGGGTATTTTGTCCAGTGGAAAAGGGGCTTAAGTGATCTGCAGTGAAAAAACAACTGGATATTTAACAGAAATGTATGTTTTGTGGAAATAAATTACATCAGCCACAATACTGGATGATCTCCAAGCAACATTTTACAGTCCCTCATGTAAAGGTGAATAAAGCTGAGAAGCTTTAATTATTTTTTCAGGTAGAATTACAACATTAAAAAGTCCTTTTTAATTGGCTGCTGTTGACCATCAGAGCGTTGATGGCTGAGCTTCTTCTAACCTGACGATCATGTTGCTTTGAATGTGAAGATGCAGTTACCTGAACTGATGTTAGCTTAGTTGGCGAAATGTTTTTGGCCTCAGTGTTGCGGGCACAGTGGGACCACAGGAGCTGTGTGATGGATTATGGGACTGTGATAGCATGAAGGACCCAAACACAGAACAGAGTCACTTAAATTAAAAGTTGGTAAAAGAGTGTGTGAACGTGTGTGTGTGTGTGTGTGTGTTTGGTTGGTTGGTTGGCACAGTGTTGTGGTATCAAGGGTTCATCTGACTGCTCATGTGACTGCCAAGTTTTTTCCTTAGGTGGCCCACACAGGATGGCCCAGTAATGGCCCTGCCTAATCAGGCACTTTGGACACACACGTACACGCACATGCATGCACACACACACACACACACACACACACACACACACACACACACGGGTCAGCTCAGGTTGATTTGTCATTCTTATGTTACCAGTGTTATAAAAAAAAAGCTTTCTTTGGGATATGGTGGTTTGATAAAGCAGTCTGAGCTTAAACTCCATTAACTAGCTTTTCCTGTGAATGGAGTCAAATCCACCTGCACAAATTCCATCCACTGATGACCCTTGGTTGTCATGGAGATGCATCTGTTGACATTGGAGCTCAGTACCTGTTATGACTGCATCCAAAGCTCTTTCAGGTTGTCTTTGTTGGACTAAAAGTGAAGCCTGTAAGTCCAATCATGACCTTGGAAACAGTAGTTTGACGAAACAATCACAACTCAAGGTCCACTTATGCCGGGTTCACACTACACAACATTTTTGTCTGTTGCGACGGTCCCTATGTCAGATTACACAATTGTGGGGTCATAAAATCGTGCCGTGACTTGGCCGATAGATATGACAGACAACACGATGCTCCACACCAATTATCCTTGTTGTCTTTCACGACGTGTGTGATGTCATCGGGTTATTCTTGCCCTATTTTTATTATTATTACTATTACTTCAGTCACTGTGTCTGTTCATGTGCTAGCTGAAATGTTGTTGTAGTAACGTAAAAGACAATAAAAGCCTATTTAGAAACCGAAGGGATTCTCTCAACTGAAGTTATAAGGGGCTTTTAATTTGAAACAGATGCAAACAGACGCGATGCATTAACTTTATCAAGGCAAACGGGCGTGGATTAAAAATAGAAATAGAAAAATACAGAGGGACAAATAAATTCTAATGTAGTTTGTTTCAAATGAAGCTGGTAGCCTCTGCAGTTGTGTTTTTATTACTTTATATCCTCCATTATGAAACATAACATTGTTTGCTAGCTTGATGCTAATGGCAGTACTCCCAGGTTGCTAAAGTGTCTCTGCTCTTTGACGCCATAATTTTTCCCTTTTTACTGTGGTAACATCCCTCGTGGTAACCTCAAAAAAGCCCGGTTGTCTACAGCAGCAGATTGCTCTGTGTTCCTATTGGTCAAAGTGACGGCTGTGACGAGAGGAGTCACAAACGACAAAAAGAAAATCAAACACGCTAGACTTTCTATCGGGACGTCCCAGACGGGGCGTCAGTTGTCGTCTACTATGACACACGAGATAAAATAATGGATTACCATGTACCACACATGTTGTCGTTCACGATCCAAGCCGAGCGACACTGTGTCGGGCTGTAATCGGGCAGGTATCGTGTGGTGTGTTCCTGGCATTTTTCTTTTAACAACCCATCCTCCTTTTAGGTCATCTAGAATTACCAGTTTCTCAAGCTGTTTTAAAACATCAGCTGCGTCCTCTTCAAAGATTTATTGATCCACAAAACAACAGGAGAAAATTTTAATTCCCATCAAAGAAATACTTCAAACAAAATGATCGTTCACAAATCAGTTACTCACCCTGTGTTATGTTGAATTCATTCAGAAAACTGTAGAATCCAAAAACAGAGATAATTCTTGGTTAATTGATGTAAAGGTAACCTCATTTCACAACAGCATATCAATGTCAAAACATTTGTTTACAAACTCCCACACAAATCCTGCAGTATAATCCTGTGCTGTGTCTCAAATCGCATACTTCCGTTAGCACACTTCCATGTAGTATACTATGTGCACTATTACTTATTTAGACAGAGTAGTGTTGTCTCAAACCAAACACGGCTGTTGTGCACTCACCGGAAATGACGACCAAAAATTAGCTAGTTAGCAAACTAGCATTAGCATTCGTTAGTGGTGCTTAGTGCAAAAAACACATATATTTGTACAATGCATCGGTCGCACAGTCCTCGGCCGCTATTTCCAGTTTGAAAAGTGGTCCCTCCCCTTCCGCTAAGTCGCCAAGATGGCGACCATTGAGGGCGAGAAGTGTCCATAGTTCCACACTCAACTTCTTTTTTTTTTAAAGAGATTCTTTTTGGCATTTTTTGCCTTTAATTGACAGGACAGTGAAGCGTGAAGGGGAGAGAGAGAGGGGGAGTGACATGCAGCAAAGGGCCACAGGCTGGACTCAAACCCGGGCTGCTGCGGCAACAGCCTTGTACATGGGGCGCCTGCTCTACCACTAAACCACCGACGCCCCCCACACTCATAGTACTCATAGTGCACTGCATTTTTCCATACTTCTCAAGCACTTATGCACTCAAAATATTAAGTGTAAGTACAGAAGTACGCGATTTGAGACACAGCACAAGTCTTATTTACCTCAGTACTCTCTTAACACATGCATTTTTGTATGTATTACTATTTAAAACACTTCTGCAGACCATTAAGGAGCGCTCCAAATGCACACGCTTGCATATGAGTAGCATATGAGAAATGTGACTTTCATGACTGAGTATATGAGATTTGGATTAAATGGCAAGTTTTTTGTGAAAGTTTGTAAATGGATGTTTTAAAAAGTTTTGCAGTGTTGTTGTCTCCTTTTACTTCAGTTAATGAAGAATTTTCTGTTTTTGGATTCTTTGTTCACTGTTGAGGCGTGCGAGAAAAACAGTTTTATTCAGGAATTCAGCATAATACGGTGGGTAATTGATGTGCATATGATCATTTTGTGGGTGACATATTGCTTTAAGAGTCACAGTGGGTCTGCAGTAAAATATGAGTGATGTCGCAGCTCACATTCCTTAGGTCATGTTTTTTATTTTTTTATTTCATTCATTCACATCTACTATTGTTTCAGATCACCTCACTTCCTGCCCCTGTGTGTTTTCCCTCCCTTTTGATGATTTCACCTTTGTGTGATTGTCTGTCCCGCCCTGATTAGCCTCACCTGTGTCTCGTTAGCCCTCCCCTCACCACAGTATTTAGTGTGTGTTCTCTCTCAGTGCCAGTTTGTCCTAGCTCCTTGTGTCTAGTGGTTCAGCCTTTTGTTTTCATTTTGGTTTTAGCCTGTTGATTAAGTCTGTCTCTTCCTCATCCCTACTGGATTTATTTGCCTCCTCTGATAAACCTGTGTACCGAACCCACCTTCTGACCAGTAAAGTCTCCAGAGTCATACGTTTGAGTCCACTCTCACCTGGTTCACCAGTTGTTACGAGTGAAGTCTGAAACTAAACGACAGCTGACAATGTCTAACTTCCGTGAGTGGACTTTCATGCTTGAAATCAAACCCCAAATCCTTGCAGATGGAGGCACAATACTTGTTTCACTGAGCTACAAACCCCAAACCTGTGTGCTTGTGAGTTTATGTGTGTTCTTGTGTATTTCCAAGGTGATAAAGTTGTGTGTGCAAGCTCGTATATGTGTGGGGAGGGGGGTACTAAACTCAATGTCGGCAAGTTGGGGGCGCATTCCTTAGTTGATTTAGTGGGCATTAAGATGAAGAGGAATGTGTCAAAGCTGCAGAGGCTTTAGTCCACTGTGGTGTAAACTGGCTGGGAGGAGCTCTGAGGCTCTCTGACAGCTCCGACTGACGGGTGACTGACACTTGGCTTAATGTGAGAAGGATGGAGAGCAAGGAAGAGTGGAGGGAGACACAGAGTAGAGGGAGCATGGGATGGATAAGAGGTACCTGTAGGGAGAAATGTGAAAAGTGTGATTGAAGAGAACAGTTTAAGGGAGATTAATAGAGATATGATGTTTAGGGGAGGCAGGGTGCAGGCATGAGATAACATAAAGGGTAAGAGAGCGAACTAAGTCCAGTCAGGAGAGGAGGAGAGGATGCCAGAAGTGGGGATAAACGAAGTGAAAAAAATGTGCACAGAGTCACATTCACACGGGGACAAGGAGGGGCTGATCAAGAGAAAATAACGACTCACATCGAGAGGATTTCAGAAGCTTATCTTTATTTGCTCAAGATGGTTTGATAGTTCAAAGAAAGACATACAGAGAGAGAGAATATAGAAATATTCTTTTCATAAGGTCCCATTTTATACAACATCAGTCGCTGGGTCAGGTGTGCAACTTGGACAGATTACAGTAGATCAAAGGAAAGCAACACAAGTATATTTTTTCTTTCTTTTATATATTTATAACATAGAAGTCATGTCTTAAAAACAGCTAAATCAAACATCTGTACTGACCCAACGTTATGAACTCTGAAGTGGTGCAAAAGCTTTCATCTAGTGATTTAACATAGAACAAAATGAGCTTAAAAAAGCATCAGGAAAGACGTGTGAGTGTGTGCGTGTGTGTCTGTGTTGGAGATCCATATAGTCCTGAGACAGTGTAAGCGTATACAGTATGGTTGTGTGTTTCATGTCAGTTAGTGTGTATGTGGACTGATAACACTACCGCTCCTTTGGGATTCCACAGCTCATAGATCAGACTGAACCGTTTCAGGGAATTTGGGACAAAGGGGAATTCTTGAGAAGAAAGCAACTTGTTAGTTAATTTGGCTGGCACATAAAATAAATATTCAAATCTTAACTGCCTTTAACAAAGCCCCCAACTGATAACAGCAGTAAGGTCCACACTTACAGCACTAAAATGAAACATCCAAGAGCTTATTTGTCTTCAAACCTCTACATCTACGTTTTAGGGGGAACAGAGGTCAGTGTAGTGCGGGTCTGATTTGGCCTAGAAATGGCACCGCGCACAGCCAAAGATGGGGGAAAAAAGGCAAACAACAGCCAGCGAAAAAAGAAATGTGTGCTCACTTCCTCCCGCTGTACGTAAACATGACTTTACTTCCTTCTTATTTCCTGAATTCATCCGTACCCTCCATAAATTCATTCAAGTGCAAACTCCATTCTTTGACAGTCTAGAAGCATGCATCATATACAGCTGCCACACTGTATATATGACTCATTTACAGTATATAATGAGCTGAATGATCTCTGTCCTCACTCTGGTTTTTACACTCCTGCATGTTGGTTTTGACATAAAGCTACATGACAGCACAGGTCAAGTCAAAGTGCACAAGATCAAAAGAAAAGAAACACGCAAAATGGAAAAAAAATAATAAAAGAACAAGGCAGGAAATGAGCGCCCTGTAGTTGTGGATGTTAAAACCCATGTCCTTTACCCCGCATCCTCACCTCTTCCCACCCATGGACCCAAACTCTGATGCTGATGCTGCCCACCCCTGCTGGTGGGGCCCAGAGGGGCCGACGTGTCACACAGTGAGGGAGATGAAGCTGTTGTATCTCTGGATGTTCCTCTTGAGGATCTCTGAGCACGGCCCCAGCACACGCTCAAAGCGGGGCCGGTCCAGCTTCACACACTTGAGCGGACCACGAGCGACTACGGTGGCTGCCCTGGGACGGTTCAACAGCAGGGCGATCTCACCTGGATGAGGAGGAAGGGGAGAGAGCAATCAAAATCAAATGTTTAAACATTTGAAATTCTATCAGTAATGTATCCCTGTGTAATAGATAATTTTAATGCATTCTATAAATTTGCAATGCAGTTGCGAGAAGCAGCAAATCTGTTTCTGGCACACAGTAAACTGACCCCAAAACAGCAAGAAGTTGTGGAAAAATGCTGTATGCCAAAAGAAAGCAACGCACTGGAGAAAAAGATCAAGGTTGTTTTTATATTAGGTACAAATGATTTGTACCATGCCTGAGTACAATTGGCTCTGTCTCCACTCCCCTGCTGCTCCGCTTTCACATTAGTAATGCTGTTCTGTACCTGAATAAACCTGCCTCGTCATCTATGGGACATTTTTGTTCTTCTACAGTGTAGGAAAAGGTGCCACAGACAGACACCTCTGGTCCAGAGCAGCCAGCTGAAACTCTGCTCCTGGCTAGAGGAGGAGCCGCTTGAGACAGTTTAAAAACCGCTTAAAAACTCCTTGTAGTCACGTTACATAGCAGTCCACTTCCTGTTTTGGTGCAGCTGGAGTTCACACTTGATTCGTACAGTACCAGAGTACAAATGAACTGCACATGAGACCACCTTTTTGGGTAGACTCAAGAACAGATCGACGTATGGTGCCTGTGCTTGCAGTGTTCACACTAATCAAACGAACTGGACTTTGGGGTCAAGTGTACTCAGGTACGAGCCTGGGTCCCTGATGCGAAAGCCTGCTGATGCTGAGACTGTTCATTGGATGACAGTTTGCTTTTATTCCGAGCATTTTCACTCAAATTCTGATCTCTCGCATTTAAAAATAGATGGAAATCTACTTTGCTTCGAATTTGTCAGGCAAAATGCCAAAAAAGGTGGTTCAAGCTTCTCAAATGTTGATATTTGCTACTTTGCTTTGTCTCTTGAGCCCAGTTCAGACCAAAGATTCGTGACGAGACGAGTTGAAAAAGGCAACTACTTGCAATGCAACGTTCTATAAACCTTCCGGTTCACACCAATGCTACTAGATGACACAAAAACTAACTACCTAACTACTACTACTACTTACTTATACATTCACAATTTATATTTACAATGCTAAATATCAGGTATATTTTTTGACCGACTCACCAAAGTAGTCAGAGGGTCCGAGGCGTCCAACCTCTACGTACTCCTCGTTGTCAGACCTACGCTGCAGAACAGAGGCTATTCCCTGGAGACAGAAAAGAAAAGGAGGGTTGGAGGAAAGAAAGGAGAGACAAGAGAAAGAGCAGGATGAGAGGGAGAGAAACAAAAGGAGGAGGGGGTGTTGGTGAAAAAGGGGGAGAGACGGAGGAAAGGAGGGGGGTGGGAGGGAAAAGGAGGAGTTATTTAGCGAGGGGCTGAAAATCGTCAGGAGGATTAAGCCGAGGAGAAATTCCTTTGCTTTATAAGAACACAGGTGCACGGGATTTAGCCCACTTTCCTGTGGGACGGACACCTGTTCTGTGGTGCGCGTATGAAGCAGATATTCCAACGGGGTGCGTGATACAAATTCTGATTGGTTCTGCTTTATTTCCTCCAGAGTGTAATAAATACAAACATCTAAGCCCGGTTAGAGGCTGAATTGACTCCTCAGTGTCTCCGTCACATAATCCCGTTTATCAGCACTGACCCACAAAATGGAAACAACGGTATTGTCCAAGACTAAAAAGCTCCAATATAGTCTCCCTAAATGACCCTAGAACACTAACACACCCCAAAACTTGCTCCAACAGCATATCGCTAACCCACATAGCCTAATTGCGCATTTCCAGACACACACAACTAGGCAACGATAACAGGCAACACAGACACAGATGGATTCAGGGTGAAACACAGACTCGCACGCAAATGCACATACACACATGCAGTGAGAAAATCAACAGCTGATGTCTGCTGGACAGACTAACTGGACTCCACGACCAACCTCGCTACGCATATTACCATCACCCCGCTGGTTGCTGTTGTGCGAGTGAGTGTGTGAGTCATCTAAAAAGTATAACACAGGAAATTTGATTTCCGTTCACTCTGCCCAACAGATGATAGCGGTTCATGCTGTCATATCTTGCAGCTGTTGACAAACTGTGTGTGTGAATGAGTGTATCCTTGAGTATTTATCTTTGCATCTGAGCTACCCACTAAGTGTTTGGAGCCCCGTATGCCTACATTAACATGTAACCTCCACACACTTGACAACACATTTCTCAAAAGCATGACTTTTTGTGTGGGGCGGAGCATGTGTCTGGCATGCGTATGTTTAGACAGAGGTAGAATATGTGTTTTAAATGTCGATGTCTAGACATTTACATGCACTCAAGTTCAGCTGTTAATTGGTAGCAGGTAAGAAATCAGTGGGGGAACTTCCCAGCTTGTCTTGGACCGCGTCATAAAGCAGACTTGACCGTTCCAGCACTCTCCCTCTAATCCTTCTCTGCTCTCTCTGCTCCGTCTGCTGACCAGGCTAATAATGCTAAATATGAATATAATGAGCTTTAATGAGAACCCCAAAACGGCCAGCTCTTTACTGCGGGCACACAAAGGTGAGACTGTATTTCAGTGAAAGGGATATGTGTGTGACTTAGTGAGCTTGTGCTTGAAATGAACTGTGGAGAAGTGGGGGATACTGCTCAAGTAAGTGAGGCACAGCGTGTGAGAGATGACCAAACTGTCCCGTAATGATCATCACACACACACAGAGGAAAGTTCGTAGTGATACTGTAGCTGAGCTTTGCTGAAGGTGATATTGAGTGTTGGGGACTGGCTGACAAGTTCACGTAGAATCACTCCGTACAAATGATAAGAGGTTATCAGTGTTTTCTTACTACTTCTTTCTTATGTCAGAAAATGACAAGTACTATCATGAGTATTGCTATAACAGTCCTTGGTGCTAACCTTGACACTGCAAAATATGCATGCCTCGGTAAAAATGGCACTTCAGTCAGGAACAATTTAGTCATAGAAAACTTTATTTCCATTTGCAGTATTATATTTGGTGGTATGGCTCTGTTCTGGGGCTTCTCTGCCTTTCCTAAGCCTACGCAGAAAGCCTCTTCCACGTGCCTCTCTGCCCTTCCATGTGCAATCAAGGAAAGCCTGAGGCAGAGAGCACATATCTCTCTGCCCTTCCATACGCCTACATGGAAAGCCTGAGGCAGGGAGAGCAGCAGCAAAGACCCCCGGGAACAGAACAGAGCAGCATCAATGACATGGAAAGTCAGACACAGCATGAAAAGGAGGAACTGGGGTGGAGGCGGGTTGCAAAGTGGCTTGCAGAGGAAGCAGCAACAGTAGGCAGGCCAGAGCAGTTTAAATACGGCGCCCTGAATGAGATTTGCCAATTTGTTGTATAGACAGGAATCATGTGATCTATCGCTGACTCTTTTTCATCAATCAGCTGCTAACTCAGTTGGTTGGCTGTTTGAGATCAGCTGATGTAGTTGGGATGTGAGCTGAGCTTAACATTGTGTCCTGCCCGAACTAACGCTTTGCTCAGTTTTTGGGGGCAGCTGTGTCTCAGTAAACAGAGCGGGTCATCCACTAATTGAAAGATACATGGTTCAGTCCCCGGCTCCTCCAGTCCGCATGTCAAAGTATCCTTGGGCAAGATTCTGTACCCCAAATTGCTCCTTATGGCTATGCCATCGGTGTGTGAGTGTGTATAAAACCGAGTAGCAGGTGGTATCATGTGTGGTCAAAAACATGTTTTGTGAGGTCATAGTGACCTTGACCTTTGAAAACTATAATCAAATTAATTCATCCCTGAGTCCAATTGGACCTTTGTGCCAAATTTCAAGAAATTCCCTCAAGGCGTTCTTGAGATATTGCGTTCACAAGAATGCAACGGAAGTACGGATGTATGGACAACCTGAAAACCCGCGTTTTTGTTTTGTTTTGTTTTGCTTTTTCTACTTAACTTGTGACTTTAATCTCAGAAAATACCCAAGTTTTTTTTCTCGGAAATGTATGACTTCAATCCCAAAGTTTTTTTCTCTAAATATTACCCCTCTCCCATCACTGGATTTTATTTATCTTTTACAATACGATGGTAAAAAACTGGTATTCTGGCCTGTGGAAGTATGTCCCTGTGGGAAAATTCTAGCACATACTAGCTTTATAAAGACCTTTTTTTCTGATGTAACACAGCACTTTTAGTTGGACTTTTATGGTATACACAAAAAATATTTGCACAACATTAGAGTGAGTTAGCGGTGAGTGTTACTTGGAAAGTGTGCATAATGGTGTGTGGTTTTAGTGGGTTTTAGTTTGATTGGACAAGCTTGACAGGCGCTGAGGTTTGCGGCCAAAATCCCAATCACTTGGTGACTGCATGAAATGTGTCTGATTCGGCCTAATGATTAAAGATTAGCCAGTCTCAGTAGCTGAAATGATCTCCCAGGACAGATATCTGAACTGCCCTGAGCACGAGGCAGGAGTCAGGTTATTTCCTGTGTCAGCTGCCCTGGGTTCTGATACTGCTCCAGACTGCTGCCTAACTCCTTATGAGCAGCAGCAGCAGCAGCAGCAGCAGCAGCAGCAGAAAAAAGGCTGGTGTTTCACAGTTTGCTTTTGTGGCTGACTAACATGCTGCTATGCTGACCAGTGAGTCTTTTCATTGCATATGGGATGGCATTAAAACCACAATGTGGACACACAGGAACACAGAAATGAAATGTTTAAAAAGAACTCCCCACAGACGAGGAAGCAACACTATCATGTTTAGTACAACATATACCCCCCAAGTGTCACAAACTGGGTTCTATTATTAAAAAACATTGGTACATATTATCATCAGACCCAACAGTATCCATGGATTTAAAAGAGCCACAATTCATAGTTTACCGAAGAGGACGTAATCTTAAACCCCATTTCCACCAAACACTTTCGGTATGGTACCTTTGGAACCAAGGCCCAATCCCATTTCTACCCCTTAAATCTTCCACTTGGTATTGAGATAACCCTTGATGAGGGAAGTGAGAAATATTAGGGTAGAGATCTTTCCCTAAGAAATGAGACACCACTTTGGCCGACGTGCAGGCATATGTCACGTGAAGTAGCGATGCAAGATACCGGTAGTCGTTCAAGTTTGAAAATGCCGGCTCCAACGCTTGTGTTGTGGCGTGTGCTATGTTTATTCTTCTCCGTCTGATCAATCAACAGAGAAGAAATGCTGAAAACAGGAGGCTCCTACGACGTCTTCTAGTTCTGACTGATTTTGTTCAGGTAAGTCAATCTGTTTAAATATTTTGACGCTGTGTTCAACCGAGTTGCTGATGAGTTTACGCCAGTCCAACCATCTGTTGTCTGTATAGCCTACATTCTGATCATACAATAACAAATTGTTTTCCAAAACTTGCCGAAGTTGCTGACTTCACAAGGTGTTCTGGGAAATTTCATCTTCCACTTCGTTGAAAGTGTGGGTCGGGGCTCCCTTGGAATGCTCCATTCAGCACTCACTGTATTTCCTCATTACTGGTGACACAGATGGAAGTCTGCACCTCCTTTATCGTCCACAGAAGGAGGCTGCACGCAGACATTTTCCTGAACAAAATAAAACAGGCTGCAGTGAGAGTCTCTCTCCATGGGATATTTAAAAATAACGGGTTTCTGCATTTCGTCCTTATCAGGCAAGCTCAGGGGTTTAGTGTGGGGAACTTGAGTTTTTCCTATATTTTTCTTGTTCCCTTGTTCTTTTGTTTGTGGGATATGTGACATCTGGTGCACAGGCTGTTGTCAATTACTGAGAAACACACCCACGGCTGATTAATTCCTCCACACATGTGCATACCTGTGCACACCTGTGAAATGGGTGGGGTAGTTTCTATTTAAGCTCAGTGTTGGAAACAGTGGTGTTGGACACTTTTGATGAAGCTCCAGGAGGACCGAAAAGATGTGAAGATTCTTACACATATTTCCATTTAAAACAAATGGTTTCAAGTTTTAATTGTAATAAAGCATTTGCTTAACCAAAAAAAGCCCTTAAGATTTCATTCATTTAAGGGTCCAGTGTGTAGGATTTAGGGGAATATATTGGCTGAAATATAATATAAGTACATTTTCTTTAGTGTGTAATCACCTGAGAATAAGAATTGCTGTGTTTTCATTGCCTTGGAATGATCTACATGGGGAGCAGGTTCTCGTCCACAGAGTCCACCATGTTGCACCACAATGTTCTACAGTAGCCCAGAACAGACAAATCAAACACTAGCTCTTGACAGGACCATTTGTGTTTTTGCGTCGACCAGCGTAGCAAGAAGCTCCTCCGTGTTGAGCAGAAAACACTGATCTTTTAACGTGAAACTGCTCATTTTACCGATTTTAATCACATGAACCATTTATTTTGAAGAGGAAAAGACCTCTGTGGATAATTCAGCTCCTGGTAGAAAACCCCTGAACATCTGGATCTTACGTTATCATAGAAAAAAAGGTGAGCACATGAGTAGGTGCTAAGCAAATGGCCTGGGTCCGACATGCCAAACAGCATAGGAGAAACACTGATTTGTAACTTAAAGCTGCTTTATATGGTGTTTTTACCGATTTGTTTTGGAGAGGAAGAGACCTCTGTGGATAACTCAGCTCCTGGTTAAAACCTCCTGAACAGTGACTACTGAAGGAGTTCTAATCGGAGAAGTTTCAGCTGGTAGAAATCTGCAATCCTCACAGCTCAACACCACTAAACCTCCCTGAATTTGAGCCTTGAAACCTTGAAAATCACAACACATCCGGTCACACATATCGGATGTTTTCAGCTTTTGATAAGTCACATGCTTCATGTCCGTCATGGTTTATCCACTGAGTCTGTTCCCACTGCACTTTTTTGTTTGTTTTTAACGTACCACGTGTAAAAAATTTTTTTGCATTACTTTGACTTTTTTTTCCCAGTGTTTCCACTCAATTTTTTTGAGTGCAAACTGAAAATGTGCATAAAAACAGGAGGATGGAAATACAACCACATATAGTAGTAGACACTGAGATTGTTCATAAAGTGACCAAATCCCATAAAATTATACCACTGTTGAATCTCATGTGTAAAAACTGCAGCGACCACTGTTATTGGACCTCTCATCACACCACACCAAACAGCGGTCTGAGTACAAACGTGGCAGAAAACAGAGATGTGAATGGGGAGAGCATGAGGAGGGACAAGGCATCGAAGCTCTTGTGTTTACAACCAGTTGATTCCACTCCTTTCCATTCATGTCCAAACAAAGAAAGTGAGACAGTGCAGCGCTGCCAAGTACAGTAGTTCCTTCGTCAACAGGCCTCTCCTGGTGTGGTCCAGATAACCATTGCGTACTGTACCACCCCAGGGGCAGTGCTCTGCTCCACAGATATTTCTTTTATAAACAATGAAGATCCTCCTAACAGTGCAGGGCGTGAAGGACTGGCAACAACACAAGATAGTAGAGGAGAAAAGACAGAGAGGAAGGGAAGACAAACAAGTGTGAATGAATGAAGTTGTAGAGAAACAGAGTGACGAGAGAGGAAAAAGTAGCGTGAGCCAAATCATCACTACCACTACTTGCTGGTCAGATAACATTCTTCACAGTCCTTAACCAAACCGCACATTCACACCCACTCGTATGCATACCTAAACATATATACCACATGCAGAGCGTGGCGAGTCGGCTCGTGGTGACAGAGTGAGAGAGAGGCACAAGCAGAGATGGAGGAAGAAAGGTGATATCCTGAGTAGCCTGTTCACGAGGCCACCCAGCACCAGCAGTGTCTGCACCTTCTCACTTAAACGTCAACACACACACACACACACGCACACACAAGAAGCATAAGGGCTGCTTCTCAAAGGGAAAATGACAAAAAAAAAGGGGTCCCACCACACCAAGACCTGTTAATCTTTACCTTTGTTCTTATTACTGTATGCTTGCACTCAACATTGTCTTTATCCATTAACTGCATTGATCTTCAGTCTATAAAAGTGTGTGTTGAGCGCCATTAGCTAAATTACATTCCAGTACAGTAACAGGCAATATAGTGTGGACAACCCACAGAAGATTTATCCTCCGTGTGACCCACAGGGACCCTTCACATCCCCTCAGTGTGATTACTCTTGTGTTGGGTCAAAGGACAAATATGAGATACACACGTTTAATAACTGTTCAGATGGATGATGGGAGGAGATGAGAGTAAATGTACTCGCAGAGAGGATGGCACAAGCACCAACAGCCCTCACCTGACTTTACTAAACTTTCATCCAGCGGCTAACAGGCGGGAGTCTGATTGGCTTCATTTCAAAATCAAAAAAGATTTGTAACTCCACTGTGACATTAACACCAATGACTCAAGACTTAAAGTTTAAATGCATGGCCGACATTTAAAACTGCCATCAGATTAACGTAAAGAGGAGTCTTAAAAGGGATTTAAAAATTGTGAAATTGTTCCACCTATGCTAAAAGGTGAGAAGTAAAGAAAACTGAGAGGAAAGAATGTGCCTAAGAAGCAGCATATCTAACACCATGTTTCAAAACTCTCAGTGACTACATTTACATACACACCAATATTCACACACTATTATTCCGAATATAAGAATATTCCAATTTTGATACGGGTCATGTAAACAGCATTAGGCCTTTCTCCATTTATAGCATTTTCTGATTAAGACGTGGGATACGCTGATGATATTCAGGTTTTAGGAGCATTCTTTGGACATTCATTTACAACATGCATCTCAACTGGGATTTTTACCGCAGTTTGCGACACACAGCCTCATACCTATTAACGGTCAGCTCTGTGTGTTGTACGTAAACCAGCTTGCCAACAGTTTGCAAGGCTGCAGACGCAAGAGATGCACACCGAAAAGAAAAGCCCACATTTGGACATCAACAGGATTTTGGAGATGTGAAAATATCTGGCCTTTTCAAAGAAGTGACTGAAGGAATGAAAGAGGAAGGCCATGTTCACACGGTGAAACAAGTTGCCACTGGTGGAAAACTTTGAAAAAAAATCCAATTTTGATGCAGAGAAGCAAAACCACACAAGTGGCTCCAGTTGTTCCAGTTTTTCCATGTTTTGAAGTGATAAACAGTATGTTAGGGCACGTTAATCGGAATATGCACAGCTGCTTGTAAATGGCAGTATTAGTGGAATATTCATTTTCATTAGCCATGTAAACAGCTTAGTGCAGGGGTGTCAAACTCATTTTAGTTCATGGGCCACATACAGCTCAATTTGATCTCAGATGGGCCGGCCCAATAAATCCATCGCAAAATAACCTTTAAGGACCAGCAGCTCCAATATTTTCCCATTTTTTGTTCTAAAGAATTACAAGAAGACATTTAACCTTTTGTAAACAGATGAACAGCCTGAGATGTCTCAAGAAAAATAAGCGCAATTTCAGTAGAGCCTCAGTTTTTCTCCTCCTCACTGTCATGACGTGCATTTATCCATACATCTCCTGATACAGATTCTTTTGAACTGAAGCTGCTGATTGACAGTATTTTGCACAATCTTCAATATCTTTAAACATGGTCAGTCACAGTAAGTATTAATTATTATATCAGAGGACTGTATTCTGGTCAGGATGGAAAAGCCTGTGAAGCAGAATCTTACATGAAGTAGGCAACATGCTCAACTTGCTCTTGAAACCTGGCACCTCTTAGTCTAGTCATCTAGTGGGCCGGATTGGACCCTTTGGTGGGCCGGTTCTGGCCCACAGGCTGTATGTGTGACACCCCTGGCTTAGTGGGAACATTGTCTTTTTCGGAAAAATGCCAAAACCTGGAAGATGTTGTGCATTACATATTAAATGTACTTCACATATTTACTGATGTCTCTGATTTTCAACAATTTTACTTGTCTCTCTGTCTCCCTCTGTTTCTGTGGATAACCTTAGGCGGCAGTGGTCATGGACAGAATACTGAACGGGCCCCAAAATATCAGCGTCCCCACCGTGGCCTTCACCTGCAAAATGTCCCTCAAATTAAGACATACTGACCAGGAAGAGACTCAAAATGGCCACAAAGAGAAACAAAGGAACTGTAAAGAGACACAAAATAACTACATAAAGGGGCAAAACAACCACAAGGAGACACAAAGTGACCTCAAACATCTAACGACTACAAAGAGACACAGAAACACAAAAAGATGCATGAAAAAAAAAGGTAAAACCCCCACAAAGCCAAAGGTGGTGGAGCCTTTTGCATATCTGTGTCCAGACGCCCATTGTCTCATAATCTGCCCATGGCAGTGGTGAGAGCACAGAGGACAGGGTGCTCGGCTTGAGTGTGAGCATGAGAGACCAAGAATGTGCATGTTGGGTAAGCAGGGGCATAAGTCCTGAAGACAGGATGAAATGGAGGAAAGAAAGGAAGGAGGGGATGCGAGGGAAGGTGAGGCTGAGTCTTCACGGCCCCGGAGTTCTGTAAAAGCTTGTTTGTACAGTGCGAGAAAGAAAAAAAATGTAAACATGTCACTTTTCATTAGGGCTCTATTCCTCCCAGGCAGGCAAAGAAAGTGATGCCTCTATGCCCCCCCTTTTGTTAATCCTCCCCATCAGCAGCATGTAATTAGTGATTGTGGGGTTTGTGTTTGGCTGATGCTCCGAAACCGCAGAAACAACGAGAGAGTGAGAAGAGACAGAGGAAGAGGGAGACGATAGGAGTGAGAATGAGCTCTGGCTGAACAAAGCACTGACATCACAAGCTGGTTTAAGTAAAAGAATTAAAGGTGTGCACATAGAGAAAAAGAGGAGAGGATGGTGAGTGAGTAAAGTTTTTGCGAGACGGATCTCACTGTAGGACAAAATCGTTCTCTCCCACCTTTCTTGTGGTCCTTTCTGAATCAACCTCCTCTCCCTATATGTCCCTCCCTGCCCTCTGTTACTCATCCTTCCTCTCTCTTTCTCTCTCTCGTCTCCCTCCCGGGAGGCTGGGTCTCCTGACCCCGTGTGAAAGTCAGCAACACACATTCCACCACAGTCCACCCTGCTCTGGGAAAGTCAGGCCCTGCTGCATGAGAGACGGAGAGAGTAGGAGAGACAGCAAGGAAGGGAGGGACTGAGAGAAGGAGAGCTTAGGGGAAAATGAAGGATAGGAGAAAGGGGAAAAGGGATTAAAGAAAGAGACAAAAACTACTGATGGGTGAGGCTCAGTGTCTGCAGTGACACATACTGGAGTGAGGTGCCTGCCTGCTACGACTTCATCCCTGTCTTTCCTCCTTCATCTCCTCTTCCTGCTCTGTCTCTCCATCCAATAATCCCCCAGATTTCTTGGCTAATTTTGCCTCTGTCCTCTCTGGGATGTACAAGTCTCAGTTTGATGAGTCATGCATAGCTAAAGTGACTGCTATATTTGTGTCCTAAACCCCAATTTGGTTCATTTTCTGCATCGTCAAACTGGCTTTTAAAGATTTCTGCAGCATCACGAGGCCTCAGTTGGAGGCTTCAAACTTGACCAACACTAGTCGGGTAATGTGAGGTAAAGATATATACAGTGCAGTCTATAAATGTTTGGACAGGGATGCATATTTTGTTGTTTTGCACTTAAGAATATTTGACATGACAAATGTCAACTTTCAGCTTTAAGGCCCAGACACACCAAACTGACATCAAATAACTGTTGCTTCTCTTCACGTTGCCTGTGTTACGGACAAAAAGTTGCACTTGCACACATTGCAAAGATTACAGCCAATGATCAACTAGAATGTACATTCTGCACCTGCATGAGAGGAAATAACTCTCCTTAGCAGCAGGCAGAGGTAGTCTGTCATCATCGTTCAAAAATGATCATGCTCTGTTCTGTTCCCAGGCGGGTCTTTGCTGCTGCTCTCCCTGCCTTAGGCTTTCCATGTAGGCACATGGATGGGCAGAGAGGTTTGTTCTCTGCCTCAGGCTTTCCTTGTTTGCACGTTGAAGGGCAGAGAGGTGTGCTCTCTATGCCTCAGGCTTGTTTGCACGTTGAAGGGCAGAGAGGTGTACTCTCTATGCCTCAGGCTTTCCTTGTTTGCACGTTGAAGGGCAGAGAGGTGTGCTCTCTCCGCCTTATGCTTTCCACATAGGCATATGAAAAAGGCTTTCTTTGTAGGCCCGAGGAAAGGCAGAAAGGCCCCAGATATGTTCAGTAAAGCCTGGACTTCATTATTGGTTCATTTATCAGTGCTTTCTTCTACGTTTTTTTTTTTTTTCCAATTTTTATGAGCTGTTGTTCATGCTTTGTGACGTCTGTTGTTTACACAGCTAAGGAGTTTTTAAAAATGGCGGTTGTCAGCACTGCCTTGGCTCACATGTTTGATCATACTTCCTCTCATGCTGCGAGAGTACCTACTCTGAAATAGTTTTTTTTTTTCTGATTAACAATACAAAATAAAATGCATCACAACATATATCACAAATATGCATACAACCCCCCCACCATGAACCACCAATCTCTTCATCATAACATATGCAGCTGGCCTTGGTTGTCAACATAAACATGCTCCACCATATGCAGTGGGCACATATGTTTAAAACGAGACTCAATAATAATAAAATAAACCACTGCAAAACAAGACACGACAAAACAAATACATATTTCATCCATACATAGACTAAGACACTAAATAGAAAAATGGCATTCTAAGACCTACAATCATCCCTGGTTCATTTATTGCGGGCACAATGAAAAAGGGGGGTTCATAAACCTTTTTTTTTTAAAAAGTTTCTCTGCTCCAAAAATGCCTATTGTCTCTCTTTAATTGGTCTAAACAGTCCTCACATCGGACAAATAATGTAGGAAGCCATGTTTTGTACATTCTTTGCAATCACTTACTTCCTGCTAACATATCTTCTTCCCTAGTTGTGCACTGCGAGGGCTGAACTGCAGCCGTCTTCAGTTTTTGCTGGTTTCAGATGCTTTTTACCATTTTTGCTTTCCTTTTTCAGCAAGTTAAACACATGCTAAGTTGATTTATTGCATTGGGTTTGTGCAGAAAAAGGGCCACACCAAGTGTTACGCCATTCACCCAACATAGATGTGCCCTCCATCAAAACTCTTAAGTAGAGAGTCAGAACTTTAACCTTGTTATATTTCAAATTTAATGCGCTGGATGGGTGCCATTACAACTGGAAATATATCACTGTCCAAATACTTAGAAACTGCAATGTATAATAACTTTGAAGAGAAGCAGAACTAAGAGAGTGAAAGGATAGATCAAAGAAAGATATAAAGGAGGAGTGCTGTGCTGGAGGGGCACAGGTGGAGAGAAAGAACCAGAGCGAGTCAAAGGAGGGATAAGGAGCGATAGATCACTCAGCACCTTTGATAAAATCCTTCTCTGGCTTAACCGCACCTAACCACTCCCATACACTGTAACCAATGCACTGCTCTCTAGAGCTACTGTGCAACAGACAAAGCTACTGACAGAGACGAACCTTAAAGTAAGTCTGAGAATGAGAGGCGAGGGGAGGAGGAGGACAGCAGATTGGGCCCCCGCCCCTTCAACACACAGGGCCCTCTTGACTTGACCCTGGTGAAAGCTGTGTAAGTATGGAGTTAATCAAAAGTGTGTTAGAATGACAGGCAGGGGGCCCTTTATGAAGCAGCACCAGGGGCCCCACTTCCACAGAGCTTGCAGTGTGAGGGGGATGCGTTTTTCACACAGGAGTCGTGGTTGCGGGCCGGGGCAGGGGAACAACACCGGGTAGTCTGTCTGCTGGTGGCAATAAACTGGGATCCGTTCGGACCTCAGCAAAGAGCCCACCAACGTCTCTGCATGATGACATGTACATCAACCCCAGGCGCCCACCTGATGACACATGCATGGTTTTGGGCCCCATGTGTTAACAGGAAATGTAACATTAAAAGAAAGTTATTACACATCCTGTCCTACTGAGCTATTTCTGCTTTTTCTTCAAGATATCCACAATAGCAAAACACCACAGACTATAAATTAATTGATATAGCCACCGTGATGTCATCCATTATGATGACTCCAATTTTGAAGCCTTGAGTTTGACATTTTGACTGTCACCATCTTGGATTTTTTGAGCCAGAGGTGACCATGTTTGGACGAGAGGATGGCGCTAACTCTAGTGCTAGCTGTCTTGGTTAGCATGGTGCATATAGTCCATGGGGTTAATGCTAATGCTACGTTTCACAAGTGAAAAACAGCCACAAAAACAAAATGTACCACAAAAAATTGAACATCCGACTCTATATAAAGGGTCTTACTAAGACTTTGAGACAACCAACATGTTACAATTACACTTTAATAAACTAAAAACACACTGAAATGGTGACAGTCATGGCTACACCTTTACTCAATAAATCTGGGGTTACGCCATGGTTACGTTACCTAACCAGTGTTGTCACCGTGGTAGCAAATTGTCAACAGATGGCACAAACCTGATCCTCAAAGTGGCCACGCCCTTAATTATGCGTAACTTTAAGCTTTAATAAAATGTAAACAGGTGAGTTATTCAAGAATTCACCTCCTGTACAGTTGTGATGAACAGCGAAATTAGCTATAGAGACCAAAACCTTTTTTATTTATTTATTTTATTATTATTATTTCTGCTGGAAAGTTTCACATTTTAACATGTGAATCTATGGGGATTAGGGCTGCCCCCTAATAGTCGACCAAATGCTAGTCAACCAGAATGGTTGTTAGTTGGCAAGATTTCATTGGTCGCTTAGTCGCAGAAAAAAATAAACAAAACAAAACAAAACATGAAACTATTCGGAGCTGCGCCTTGTCGAAATAAGTCAAAACCTATATGACTGGACCATGTGGGAATTTAATTTGAAAGGACGAACCCAAGGTGATATGTAAACTCATCTTCATTGGTCGACTACAAACATGACGTATCATTTGAAACATGGAAGTAACTACATGCCCATTAGCCACTTAGCACAATCATTACTGCTTTGCCGACAGCATCATTAACAGGCGGCTCGCTCAGTGTGTGACGTGCACTTGTAGATAAAATATAGGCCTATATTAATGAAGGTTCATTAGTACGGTTTTAGTGTTAACAATGTTACTGAGACTATTCTTTCTCAGACCTTCAACTCAAACCATTGTGTTGCCCCGCCCAAAATATATCATTTAAAAATTGAATTAATATCGTAAACATGCAGGCAACTCGTTGTCTAATGGCCCTAAATGATGACTATTGGTTGACTAGGAAGATTCTTAGTCGGGGGCAGCCTTAATGGGGATTGACTCACTCTTGGAGCCAGCCTCAAGCGGCCATTCAAAGAACTGCATTTTTTGGCACTTCTACGTCGGCTTTATTTTTCAGCCCTGGAGGTTGCCCCTTGTAACCTACAAACACACACAGTCCTCCCGCAGACCTTACCTCTGTAATAATGAAGAAGTCATCACCAGGTTCTCCCTGCACCACTATCTTCTCTCCATCCTCAAACTGAACAGGCTCCAGAGCATCGGCCACAGTCAGACGTTCCCACTTATCCAAAGACTCTGTGAGCAGATCAGTGAGAACAATGTGTTATTTACACTGATGAATACAACAGCAGATAAATAAACATGTATTCTCTGTGTTTTTAGTGTGTTCTGTGATCTGAGATGATGTCTCTTGCTAAACTCTACTAAACTGGTGGGAACGATCATTCCTACTTTGGTCTAATCCAGTCATTCATCAGGGACCGTTACATCTCAGATCCCCCTTGCCTCCTCCCTCTTCTCATGGAGCCTCATGGAGCTAAAACACCTTTAAACTAACACCTTAATCTGTAAGACCTCAGTTCTGCAGATTGTGGGGTGTGCTGACAGAGAGCTGACCATACAATAACAGAAGGATCTAAAGTTTTATCCCAAAGACATGATCGCTCGGTGTAAACTGGCACAGATAAGAGCATGTGCTTGGTGCTTGTAAAGTTAATATGTAGAGGATGTACTTACAGTGTGAGATGTAATCCAAAAAAAATGAAGTGTAATGCAAACCATAGTGAGAGTACTGTCGGTTCAGTGGCTGAGATTCATCAAGAGAATCTAATGCTGTTTTGAAACTGAATATTTCCCCTCTGTTATTCAGCTACACCTCAGGGACAGGACTTATATTAGTATAGGTTGTATTAACAGCTATTAAATCAACTGAAAATATATAGCTAAAACCATTTAGATTGAGCGATAAGCAACTGTGAAACCTCAGAATAGACATTTATTTCTAAGGCTCTATTAAATGTGCATGACTTGTGAAACATGTCCTGCCAAAACCTGTGATAGAATCTATCTTTCTCAGTTTTTGTTGATCCTGAGAGCTGGTGGCGACAGCTGTCTTTCCGACTGTCCGACCACATGTACAGTGACGTGGTTAGCCCCGGGATATTTCTAGAAGCTGTTGGTATTCACACAGAAACCAAAAACACAGACGGTCACACATCTTCACTGGGAAAAATGTTCCAACCAGAGGAGTTTTCAGCAACTCAGAACTATTGATATATATAGCAAGAGGAGCCACTAATAACTAAATACCGCCACACAGATGATTCACCAAATGAGCACATCCTTCTTTCACAATTCGGTGGATTACTGTTGCCTTATCTTCAGAGTCTATAAATCTACGAGTGGAATGTGACTTATCTGCAGCAAAAAGACTCCTCATCTTGAGTTTTGTCTGGATAACAGGGTGATTCAGTGTTTTGATTTGACTAAGACGTGAGTTAGAGGCGTAAACTACCGCAGATTCTCTTTGTCTGAGACCATTGTCTCCTGATGTGCTCAGTAACCGATCCCAGTGTGTAAATGTGTATGTTCTTAGGATTAACTAAGGTGAAGTCTGATCAGTCGGAGGTGTCCAGTGTCCCCTCTAGTGGGGCCGCGGTGTCTGCCGGCCCCAGATGGATGTCCTCTGTCTGGCTGGAAGCTAAAGGCAGCAGGTCCTATAGTAGTGATCCTTAACAGCTCGGCATGTAACACGATACACAAATGTGTCGACCAAAGAACCTACATTTCACGCTCCGCAGAGCCTGAACCCACTTGGATCACCTTGCAACACACATACATGGTATGTTACACAGGGAATTGGCCACTGGGATGTGTGACAAAGAACATGTTGTTTTTCACCCCCTCCTTCACTCCTCGACATCAAGGGCTTGTACCCAATTTCGTGGCTATCTGGAAAATCAAAGACAAACAAAAACACTCCCGCCTCCGACCCCTCCTCCAATTCAAAGAGGTGGAGCGGAGAAGCGGAGCGACAGAAAGAGGGATGAAGAGAGGAAAAGCACTTGGAAGAGGGAGGCGGGCTTTTGAATACAGGCCTCGACAAGGCTGTCAAAAAGGGAGACGCAGAAGAAAGGAGGTGAATGAAAAGAGAGTGGATCTCGCAGAGACTCTCTCCTAAGACCTGAATTGAGTGTATGTGTTTACTCAGCCAGCTAATAACTCTGTACAGGGGGCATGGCCTTACTCCATACACCACACACACACGATCAAGTGGAAGGGGATGAGATGTCAGTTCCAATTGCAACTCGTTTTGAATGAATCTCATTCGCTGTTCCTCCGACGGCCTGTGCAGGCTGGTGTGATCCAAATTCCAGTGGGAAAAGAGAGGCTTATGTTAACTCCCTATTCTTTAATTGTCCACACAGCGACATTGCAGTGTGTGACTGGCTTTAGTATGAACAGTGCGAGAAGATTAGGACTGTACACACAGACCTTACTCAGCTGTGGGCCTTGTGTGACAACGTGCGCCTGTGTTTATGTGGGCAAATCTACAGTATATGTTGCACCCGGCAGATTTAACTGCCTGCACTCTGGACTCTCTGACCTGGTGTTTAAAATTAATGCGTAGCATACACGTGCAAACACAATCCACACTACACCACATTCCTAAATGCAAGAAATAAAGGGTATAGCAGAAACATGGCATGCTCATTACATGATACATTTTTAGACATTCAGACCTACCAAGGATGGAAACCTTGCTGAGGAACTCTTCATACATCTTTCTCTTCCTCAGTGTGCTGCCCTGTAAGACAAACACAGGAGAGACATTCAGCATTAGACACACACACACTCTGAAAGCGTATGTAAAATTGAATATTGGGATTATCCTGCAAAACATTGTGATCATGGTTTCAAGAAGAGGAACTGATTTAAAGGTGCAGTGTGTAGGATAGAGGGTGATATACTGGAAGAAATGAGGTATTATAAAATAAGTATGTTTTCTTTAGCGTGTAATCACCTGAAAATAAAAACTGTTGTGTTTTTGTTGCCTCTACAGTTGCCCAGAACGTACAAACCAAACACTAGAACTCTAGAAAGACGC
Source organism: Epinephelus lanceolatus (assembly GCF_041903045.1). Taxonomy (NCBI): domain Eukaryota; kingdom Metazoa; phylum Chordata; class Actinopteri; order Perciformes; family Serranidae; genus Epinephelus; species Epinephelus lanceolatus. The sequence continues at coordinate 24,807,833 of NC_135751.1, read as the reverse complement.
ATTTTCATGTCGGGCATCGCAGTTAGCAGCCCTGCTGTGTCGAACAGCATCAGAAAAACACTGATTTGTAAGGTAAAACTGCTTTATTCAGTGTTTTACCGGTTTAAATCACTGGGTCTGTTTGCTTTAGAGAAGAAGAGATCTCTGTGGATAATTCGGCTTAGGGATATTCGGATCGGTATCGGCCGCCGATATTAGCAAAAAACGGGTATCGGCATCGGATCGGACTGCATGGAAAAATGCTGATCCAAGAACTCCGATCCAGTTTTTCATGGAATCCGCTCCAGGTTTTCCGGCCAGCCCAGCGCTCCGTGATTCAAGCAGTCCATTCCAGTGATCCGCTCCAGCTCTTACTATCAATCCACCAGGCCAGCATGCAGATGGCAGACCATGCGGCAGACACACACGGAGGGAAGGGTAGGAAGAGTAGCGGTCAATTTAGTTAACTATTAACTATTTGTTTTCTGATCTGTTTTTTTGAGAGGGATATTTTTATTTGGTTTACACTCTTACTGTTTAAGTAAAGAGCACTGATGGCATTGTTTTGGGCACAATTAGTGAAATTGGAGCCATGGATGGACTATTGCTTGTTTAAACAGTTGTAAAATATTGTGTGCCTGTGCATGAGGCTGGCACTGACTACTAAAATAACTGAAAAGGAAAGGCTGCATTGTTTGTTTAATGCCAACAATGTATTGTGGTGTTAATCTTTTTTTTATTTATTAGGGGGCCAAAGCACAAGTGTGTGTAGTCTTGCTGCTATTTTAATTTCATTGTTAGACATTTTAAAGATTTCTTGTGTTGATTTATTTTCTATTTATTAAGGGGCCAAAGCAGCCAAAGCAAACCAGCTATATTTTTTATTTAATGTTAATGTTCAAGTTTAAAGTTTGTTTATTTAACCCTGTTAACAATAAACAGGTCAGTTTCTCACACTAACTGTTGTGGATCATTCTAACTAACCTGATTAAGTAGTTGTTCTTGTTAGAGTAATAGTGCTTGATCAAACCTTTTCTAACATGACTGACAACAAAATAAGTGAATATGTATAATACGTGCTTGGATCGGAATCGGTATCGGTATCAGCCAAAACTCAAGGCTGTAATATCGGTATCGGATTGGAAGTGGAAAAGCTGGATTGGGACATCCCTTATTCAGCTCCTGGTAAAAACATCCTGAACGCCTGGATCTTAAGTCATCAGGCAAAAAAGGTGAGTAGTGGGCTAGTGGCCCATCTGTGACAAGCCAAACATCATTAAATAAACACTGATTTGTAACATAAACTGCTTTATTCAGTGTTTTTACTGGTTTAAATCACTGGATTTGTTTGCTTTGGAGAGGACGAGACCTCTGTGGATAATTCTGCTCCTGGTAAACATCTCCTGAACAATTAACACTGAGGGAATTCTAACCAGGAGAAGTTTAAGCTGGTTGAAATCTGTAATCCTCACCACTAGACACCACTAAATCCATCTTAATCTTACACCAGACCTTTAACTATATTTTTCTGATAATACTTATATTCTAGAACTTTTACTTACGCAAAATACCGTTTGCACAAAACACCCTCAGTTTTCTCCTTAAGTATGACACTTAAAGCTTAATTTCTCCTTAGCTGAGGGGCTTACACAGTCGCACCGAATCGCCATTGAACTGTTAAGTCACTCACTGCATTGAAAGAGATATTACAGAGGTAAAAGTGTTCATGGAGATTGTTTGTTTACTTGGACTCATGCTTCTGATTCTTGTTGTCATCTTACAAAGTTGGCTCATAGTTAGATAGTCAAAAAAAATGGCAGAGGAAAAGAAGAAAAGAAAAGCGTGGTCAGAGGAAGAAAAGGTATACAATCATAGAGTAGTAACTGAAACAATGTTTTAACTTTGATAATGAAAAGATTTTGTCAATAAAGATCATTATTTTCACTAATTAAACGTGTCATTATGTTTTGATATGGTCAATGTAAGATCTCTCTTTCTTTCTTTTTCTACTTTCCTTTTTCTGTTAATTAAATTTCATCAAAATTCCAAATTCAACAAAAATCAGTAGTGTCATATTACATTATAGATTATGGAGACATTCAAATTAAAATTCCAGTATGGGGTAATCTATCACCAACATTTTAGACACAGTTCATGAGGTCACACTAATGGAGGTGTGTATGACTTGTGTGGTAATTTTCATCGCTTGTGTGTGTGTCTGTGCGTGTGTGTGGCCCACCCCACCCACCAGGCATGGGGACTTTCCCCTCGCTGCCTCTGCTATGAACGTCAGGTGCTTCCTGACAAGTCTAGACCCAGAGGACCCCCTTCTCTAACTGCATTTCTCCGTTTTTTCCCCCTCCTTCGTTGCACAGAACCGCTCGGAGAAAGCGGGAACATAAAGAGAAACAGAGAGAGTGAGGAGAGACAATCTTGTCCGCCCTGTGTCTGCCTCTGCATATGGAAATGATATATTGAGGCTTGGGGTGTCTTTAGTGCATAAGTGCCTGAGTCCCGCTGCTGCCTCTAATTTCATATAATTTCACATTTTGTCTTAAAAGGGGAGAAAATGTTCCCAAGTGAGCCAACGTCAAGCTCAAAATCGTAAACAACTTGATTAAAGGAATTCTAGCCTGCATCGCCTCCCTCCTGGATAAATGATTTGAGAGTGTGTGTGTGTGTGTGTGTGTGTGTGTGCGGGAGCGTGCAGTCTGTTTTAAGTTCTGCCACTTATGTTTCGTTGCTGTCTCTGCAGAGAAGAAACTTCATGCTCATTAAGCAAGCAAATACAAACACTCACACATGTATACTCTACCTCTAACACAATCTCGCACAAACACACACATGCACCTTCCACAAAAATGTGGAGTTGGTCCCCTGATTTCATAGCCTCCCCATAGAGCTCCTCAGACAGACTTGCTGGGCTTAAAGGCTTACCATGCGTACATAACATTACATTACACAGCAGGTCTGATTTATGCGACTGGTGTAGGAAGGGCTGGGTGGGCCAACATGGGGGTTGACTGGGCTGGATGGAATGAAAATGATACTTCTCCAAATTTCTGATTCTAAAATTTCATCATTCATTTTGTTGGTGCACATCATTTCATCATTTTTTTTTCTCTCTTTGCATTCTTTTTATCTGTCCTTATCCTTCCTGTCTACTTGGGAGGGCCTGAGCACATGTTTCATGTACAAAACTCCCCTACTCCTGTTGTTGGCCCTAATGTGTTCGCTCCTCCCGCGGTTAAAGATGAACCAGCCTCTGTGTCTGTTAGCCGTCTTTGAGGTAGGATCATCAAAGAGTTGAGGTGTGGAGTCAAGCCAGACTAAACCAACCGTACCTCACGCCTCATTCCCATCACCTTCATCTCTGTCCAATGCGAAACACATCCCTCCTTATTTCTTGGTATCATTCCTCCTTGTCTCATTTCGTCTTGTGTTCTGTTTGTTGACAGTGATCTGCCAGTTTGTTAATGGCTTTGTCTGTAGCTGTGTGCATTTAAAGACTGAGATGACACAACAAGGTGGGTATTGTATGACTGGCAGCAACACAATGGAGAGTGTGTTTATCACAGGGAATGGTATCACATTGTTTACTAAATGCACTCCAGGATAAGGAGGCGGTGAGGGGGTAAAGTGAGATTACGGACATATTCATATTGTTATCAGCATGCTCAGTGGCTGAAATTGCTTCAAGGCCAGTTTGGATGATGCTGAATGGTATGGGTATATGTCATTTTTGCCATTGGGTCGTGGCACAAGGTACAGGCTAAAGGAAGAATTAGAACTGATGTCTTCAGGGGCAAATGCAAACATGTGGATGCTATAAAATTGAGCTAGAATTAAATGTTATATTCATAATCAATCAATCATTCAATTTTTTGATAACCTGATGAACTGTTTAGTCTATGAAATATTAAATAACTGTGAAAATGCTCCTCAGAGTTTCTGAGAGTCCTCAAAATGTTCCTTATTGTCAAACTAACAGTCATTTTCCGTAACCGCTTATCCTGTTAGGGGTCAGGGGGTTGCTGGAGCCTATCCCAGCTGACATTGGACGAGAGGCGGGGTTCACCCTGGACAGGTCACCAGCCTATCACAGGGCTGCCACATAGAGACAGACAACCATTCACACTCACATTCACACCTACGGGCAATTCAGTGTCACCAATTAACCTGCATGTCTTTGGACTGTGGGAGGACACCAGAGTACCCCGAGAAAACCCACACCAACATGGGGGGAACATGCAAACTCCAAGAAGGGCAGAAGGGCAGAAGGGCACCAGGAACCTTCTTGCTGTGAGGCAACAATGCTAACCACCGCGCCACCGTGAAAATGCTCCTCAGAGTTTCTGAGAGTCCAATGTGACGTCTTCAAAATGTTTCTTATTGTCAAACCAACAGTCCACAATCCAAATAAATTCAATTTATAATTATATAAAACTGAAAAAAGGGAAAAACTCAACATCTGAGGAGCTGTAAACAGGGAATATTTGTACATTTTTGCTTGATTGTATATTAATCAAATAGTTGATCACCAGAAAATGAATCAGGTTTGATAAGGACTTCATCTTTTCAGTTCTAATTGAATACGCTCTACTCTACAATGATTCAAAAATACTTGGAGTTATATATTTCAATGGCTTTAGCCTGTGATAAATTGGGATAGTGTTTTGTGAGCTTCACTTAGATCAACAAAAATTAAATCATTGACCTTGTTTTAGATTCCTGAAAAGCTTTCACCCAAATGCTATTAAAGAATTATACCAAATGACCATGCTTTAAGTTATGTGTAATAATCTGTGGAAAGTATCCTGAATATGTGAAATATGTCATGGCTGTGCAATAATTTATCACACTAACTCTGCCATAATACCCTATTATTATGCTTATTTATAGTTATATATATCGTCTTTAATGTGTCTGCTTGTCTTTGAATTTCTAAATGTACCCACTGGAAATACCAAATTTTGCAGTACAGCTGCTCAATGACAATAAAGGCACTGATCGGTTGAATAATGTATCATAACAATATTTTTATTTTGTTTCGATATATGTCAACACACATGCAATCAGCAGAGGTAAAATATGTTTAGGGATAAGGTTGCTCCAGATGGAATCTCTGAACCCATCAGCTATCTGTCTGACAGCCAATATTTCAGAGGTTCTGTTGTGGCCAGCGAATATCTGTATGACGGATATCTGGGCCAAGACTTTCTCTTTGGTGTGCCATTATTGTTTACAGTCTGATTAGCAACCTGAGACACAAAAATGAAGCTGGAGTTTAGAGACGATAACCTTCATAAACAAAGATCTGCATATAAATGCAGATAAATGAAAAAACAAGGGAAAACGTTATCAGATGTGTCAATGGGTTCCGATGAGTCATCAGATGAAAGCCATTGGGTTCTGATGAGTTGTCAGATGAAAGCCGATGGGTTCCGAGATTGTGCTCTGCCTCTCTTGCTCTCTATACAGACTATTACCTGCATGCAACCAAAGCCCACTCAAAAGTGACTGAGTCAATGCTACTCAGACTACAAACGGACTACAAACAGAAACCAGAACGCTTCTGATACCAAGATCTTGTCCGACAGATTCTGCATTCATACGCACATATCTGTTTATAGAATTCATGAACAGAATTCATTTTGATGTTTTAAAAGAAAACCAAATATTAACTTATAGATATATCAACTTATTTTCTTGAAGGTGATTGCACAGATGTAAAACTGTTCGGCCAAATTATCAATTAGACAATGTGGAGATCTAGCAGAGACGCAGGACAGCAGAGAGGCAGATGTGCGAACAATGAAACTGATGGTAGCTGCAGCACACCTTCCCGCACTCCTGACTAACTAGCTGCAGACACAAGCACTCACCATAATTTTACTGGGAAACACACACACACACACACACACACACACACACACACACACACATACTTAGACACAGAGAATGCTCGTTGTGTTGGCCTACGATGTTGCCAGAATACCACACTTTATAAAAACAGCTTTACAAATCATTGACAGCAATAATTAACTACAGGTTCACATAATTGAATTCTGCTTCACCCCGTCTCCCCTCCTGCTGCTGCTGGAAGGAACGAAGGAATGAGAGCTGGAGAGGGAGAGAGAATCCTCTCAAAGAAAGGTTACCAGGGCAGACTGTGCCCTCAGTTAAACTATGTGCTTAAGAGGTGACATGAGTGCTGGGCAGGCCAGTGCCAACTTTACATTGAGCTGAGCAGTCCAAACAACGACCTCCTTCCATCTCTGCGGGTGCAAACTGTTTGACGCAGAGCAGAGCGTTCACTGCTGATGATGAAAGCTTAGATCCACACGGGTGTTTGGAAGGTTAATTGGAGGCTATCTTAATTTATTTGGAGCAAGGTGTTAAGAACATTTTGAGGAAGTATTTAGTTGGGCATGGAGACAGTAATTAGTCAGTCTAACAGCACCCAAAATGTGTGTGTGTGAATTTGTATGACAGCTAGGGCAGAGCACCTTGTGTTTCCAGTTTAAACATTTAGACATTCCTGCGAGATAAGCTCCCAGAGCTGGAAGTGTGTATCGAGGCATTAGGGTTGACCCTCTCTCCTCCACAGCCCTCCCTTTTTCCCCGTTTTTTCATCTAGCAATAGAGCTAGAGAGACATTAAGGGGAAGATACACCCGCTGGTGGAGGTGGTTTTTGTGTGTGTATGTAAATGCATGTGTGTGTGTGTGCATATAGATTTTGAATATAAAAATGAAAGCAGCTATCTTAAGTGTTTTAAGGAGTCTTAAGTGGTTGAGTGGGAGAAAATATTGCAATTGAAGGACAATAAATGATAAGACTGTAAAGAGTGTACTACAGTACATTTTTATTGTGTGTACATCACATTTAGGGTTTCTCTCACACCTGTAGTCTGTAGACTGCGTGCGATTTGGGGTGAAGTTGCAACATTATTACATTTTTCATTTGGTTTGGTTAGCATTCAAACTGCACTTTGTCAAGCACACCAAGCATTATAAACAAATGTCACGTGGTTGAAGCAGTCGCTTGTCTATAGAGACAGAGCACAACGCGGCATACTGTGAATACCACGGCCACCGGAGGGGGAAAACTATTGGCGCCACAATATGCAACAAAGGGCTGAAATACTAACAAAATGCCTGAAGCTGGCTACAAACATTAGAATCAGCATGTCAAAGGATTATTTAGCACCCTGTGTTTACCACACAGAGAAAGGTACATTGACAAACTCAATATTATTGGTCTATCTCAGTGTCCCTTCTCCTTACCTTGCTTATCTTGGAGAAATGATACCACTGAACAGCCAGAATAAATCAAATTATCAGGTAAGATCATCATTTAAAATGACAAAACTCATAACCAGGCATTCCATATTTAAGTTAGCTTCAGCCTCTGCAGTTTGTCTAGCCAAGTTAGCAAAATGCTTGCTGTACACAGGCATACTGAGTGTTAGGATCCCACATTTTTCCCATATCTTCCTGTTGATGCTTCACGTATTAATTCTAAAAGCTCAGTGTTTTGGTTTGGCAGCTATGTAAAAACATAGTTATGGATTATTTCCCATGTTAGTAGTGCATCCCACCACAAAGCAGCTCCTAGATAATTTTGTCTTTTTTGCTAGTTAACGTAAATGACAAGGAGGCACCTTTATGTAATACAAAGTCAATGGAGAGCGATCAATTGTTTTCCCCAAGTGAAACTAGCCAACCCTTTCTTTTCTCATAAATAATGGAATGACACCCAATTTATGCAGTCTTGGGTTTTATGGTTTTGCTTACTGGTGAAAACGGGGGTGTTTTGAAAACACTCCCATTTTCACCAGGTAACTTAGCCTGTCCCCCCTGCCGCAGGAAATAATGGATTAATCCTGGAAAGCTGTTGATGTAGCACTTTTCTCCTTATGAAAGTAACACAGCGACTATTTGACTAATGAGAATTTGGTCGGATGAGGACATAGCAATCAAATAATCGACTAGTCGACCAGGAGTCTACAGCCCTACTATATTGTGTCATTGTGTGGGTGTTGAGGGGTTGAGGTCTGTCATCATGTGCTCTCCTGGGTAGTTCGAAGATGGAAGAAGAAAGGTCGTAACCAGATTTTTTCATCCTAAGGAAGAAACTAAAGAGGGTGCGATGAACAAGCCAAAATATCCTAAATAAATAAATTTGAATATTTGAACTAAGTTAAAACCCAGGTGTTAAATTCCTAATCTGTAGTGTATTGGAAGAATACTTAGGACTGAAGTCACTACTTCTGCAGACATTTGACACTTTTGCTTACTGTTACTGTTGAGTCAGAGAAACAAGCTTCATGCTATGCCCATTTGATTATAACATATACATAAATTAATTCATTCACAAATTCCACAAAAGCTAATACTTTGCATTTTAGAGCCACAAGATAAATTGTATTTCCACCTGAGTATTCAACATCCACTGTAGATTCATGTGACACAATACCACTTTCTTTTCCATACATCCAACATAAGCTGTAATGCACCAGCAAAGACACACTGGATCTTTAAGAAATCAGATGCTTTTATAAAAAAGGAAATATATTCAACAAGGGTACACACAATACATCTTGGTGAGGAACACTGAATGTAAACATGGCTTTTACAAGAAAACTTGACGGTGTACCCTTAATGTATACTCAATCAAGTTGTTACAGAGTAATAGCAATTGTCAATCAATCAATCAGTCAATCAGTCAATTGTATTTGGTATGTTGAGAGAGTTTGAACTTAACTCAAAGTGTATCCTGAAGTAGTACGAGACAGAGTGTTGAAGTACATACCATCAGGATGCGCCGGTAGCTGTCTCGGTCGATGCCCCACAGTTTCAGATCAGTCTTGGCCTTGACGGTGGCAGCTCTGGGAGTCCCATAGATCAAGGCCAATTCTCCAAAACTACCTCCCTCTCCAATATTGGTCACCCACTCCCCGTTCACATACACCTGCAGACAGAACAAGAAACAGAGTGATTCAATGCTTCTGAAGAATGTAAATCATTGCTGGGTGAAAATGCTCAACTCTTCTACTCATCCTGAGACACCTCAATCCTTTTTCTTCTCCTCCTCTCCTTCTCCTCAGTTTCCGGGCAGTTTGATATGTTCACTGGGCTTGTCCCTAAGCATTTGATCCCCACTAAGCCCTCAAATGAGACCCTCTAAAAGGCCTTCTATCCCTCCAATCTCTCCATCCATCCCTTTTATTTTCTCTGTCCTGTCTTGTTAGGACCTTCCCTTTGATTTGGAAGTGATGGAGGACAGTCTTCTCCATATAGGCACTCACATACTTGTTCACCTACATGCACACGCACAAACACATGCACAGCTCTATTTAGGCCGGCCACTATAGCTCTACAGACAATACAACCTCATTGATGCTCATTCAGGCTGTCTCTGGGGCCGTTACGGTTTCACCTGTTGACACACTATCCGCTATCTTGTTGCCTTAATAACTCAGAGAGCGGTGGCCTCAAAGAGACACAGAGTGCTGGCTTCAGTTACGTCAAGCTTAGAAGAACAATCACATGAGTGTTGCAAAAGTGTTACATCAGAGCAAACAGTACAGGTAATAATATTTTTTTCACTGCACAGTTTCCTGTTCTAGTCCTCAAGTATCTCTTGTCCTGGAAGTCTTTGTTCGGTCTTCACTGTTGTACATCTGATCCCATAAGGTTCCACGTACACTTTCATGCGGGTTCAAATTTTCAAACAATCAGCATTACATTATAACAGGATCAGGTATGGAATAGAGTCGGGTCGATTTACAGTTTTGCCGATCTGGTTCAGTGTGCAAGCTTGAATCGGTTTGATTTTATGCATATCAGCTGAACCAGCATTTGTCATTAATTGAGCATGGCGTTAGTTCATGGCAGGACATGATGTCAAGCTCAGCTCATGTCCCAGCTACATCAGTTGGTCTCAAGCAGCCCAATCAACTGATGGAGCAGCTGATTGGTGGAAGGGAGTCACCTGATAGATCACATGATTCGTTTCTGTTCAATCAACTAGCAAATCTCTTTCAGGGCACTCTATTTAAACTGCTCTGGCCTGCCTAATGTTGCTGCTTCCTCTGCAAGCCACTTCACAACCCGCCCCCACCCCAGCTCCTCCTTTTCATGTTGTGTCTGACTTATAAATGTAATTGCCCTTTGTCATTGCTGCTGGCTCTGTTCCGTTCCAGGAAGCTGTTGCCCTCCATTGCCCAGGGAGGTTTGCTTTCTCTGCCTCAGGCTTTCCACATAGGCACATGGAAGGGCAGATACCAAAGTTTTCTTTGACTTAAGTGGTTCTGACTGAATAAAAGTTCTGGCAAAGTAAAAAGTCGTCTACATCAGCAACCTGTGCCACAGTAAAGAAGGAACTGCCAATTCATGAGGTTGAAATAAAGAATTGTCTACCAGATACCTTTCTAATTTCACTACAAAAACCTTAATAGGGTGGCAGCTGGCTAGAGGGAGATTGCCAGTGAAACTGAACGTTTCTAGTTAAAGCTCCAGTAGGCAACATTGTTTTGGTATAATTGAGTAAAAATTTTATAATATCCTCTAAGCATAATGTAAATCAAGTGGTCTGAGACAAACAATAGGTTTCTGCACCTCACCATGGCTCTGTGTTCAGCCTCTAAAGAATCAGTATAGTGCCAATGTGCATCAACCAATCAAAGCTCAGCTCAGACCACTGCGTTCCTAGCTATTCCTGCATTGGCTACAACTGCCTCCACGGCTAAACAACCCAAAAAAAGGAAGACAGAACTCGGTTCCCGAGAGCCCCGGAGGGAAGGGAAGGGTGAGGTGGGGCCGGGCCCGGCCGGAGGGCGTGAGGGTCGGCTGTGGGAGCAGAGCCTCGGGGTATGTGCGGGGCGGGCTGCTGCGCAGTGAGGGAGAGCCGAGGCTCAGGAGTATGTGCAGGTCTGCGAGGGAGGGATGGGGAGGGCTGCTGCGCGGTGAGGGAGAGCCGAGGCTCCCAGAGAGGGAGAAATAGAACCAAGTAGGATAAAATATTCGCATGCTCGTCTGGTAGAAGGGGCTCAGGGCGGAAGCGAACAAAACCTAACTCAGATGAGACTCAAAAATCAACCGTTTTCAGGCTTTCTACCTACTGCAGCTTTAATGATCACTACTAACAACCTACTTGCTGGCTATATTTTATGTCATGTCCAGCAAATATTACAATATTAAGCGTGTTTTCTGTTTAAAAAGTACAAATGTAGGAAGATAGCAAGTACGCCATTTTTCATATCCATATATAACGGATTCAGTGCGGACAGAGAGCTCCAGTGTAACATGATGCAACATGATAGCCTGAGGGTTGTTTGCTGTTAGGACATGGTGTCATTATGTTCCACCCGAAAGCAGCTGCTGAGTCAAGTGAAACACCTAGTGCTAAAGTTTAGTATATTTGTCCAGTTTGACTTAATATCAAACTGGTTTAAACATTTTTACATTGGCCCAACCAAAGTATGGAAGAGAAAAGCAGGACGAAAAACTTGCAGCAAAGGTAGTACATGAGGACTGAAATTGGAAACACTTGTACTGCATCAAGTCAGCCCTGTGCTTAAGGTAAAATGGAGTTCATGATGAAACAATTCAGGTCTTGAACCATGTATGCTGTTCCACAGCTGTCACTGAATTTTCGACATTCGAATATCTACAGTAAACTGCGTGTGCCTGGTGGTAATTAAGAAGCAACAAATCAAATGTACTGGAAGGTGGATGAGCAGACAGTGTTGCTGTGTACTTCTGTTTGTGGTTACTTGGAGTGTTTATCTGTGCATACCCATGGGCTGTGTAAGTGTGAGAGAGTGTCTTTATATGCTGTCTATTTGGCAGCAAATCTTTTATATCATTTCCAAATGCCAAATCTACTCAAATAATAATGATAACTAACATACACTCAGTGGAGTGCAGATCTTGCCAGGCATCCGAGCAGCAGCCTTGGCTGATCATGACCACTTACAATTTTTGTAATTCCAGCTGATGCAGCGCAAAGCATTTTAGAAACGTATCAGCAAAACATCCCCGAAGCTATGAAAATACATTGAAAAGATGGAAGATGGAGGGTTGTTCAATTTACAAATATGCAACTTGTATATATTACATAATTGATTTATATTTCTCTTTGAAACATGATTAAATCTTATCTCTTATCTTGTCTCAGTCATGTTAACAAGAAAGAAAGTAGTTATGATTCAGCATTTTCAACCATGGTCTTGAATTCATTTCAGCATTCAGCATCCACACGCATGTGCCGCACGAAATGCACTTTCTAGTTAATCACTGTTTTCCATCTTTCATATACTCCTACAGCCTTTACTACTAATACTACTGTTGCTAGTTTTGGGATTATGAATGTTAAATACATATTGTAACTAGGGATGCGTGCATTTAGTCGTCTTAATGATTAAACATCCGCCCCCTCTCTAGTCGGCACCAGAAATATTAGTCGGTTAAACCAATTAGTGTTTTATTCATGTGCAAGGCCTCTTAACTGTCACGCAGCCGCCCGCAACTAGTGAGTGCTACAGAGCCGTCAGAAAGCAGTCCCCATCCCCAATCCTCGAGTAGAGTGGAGTTTTTAAACAGCACGGTGGGAAACTGGAGATATGTCCTGTCGCAAAACTAGCGTGGTTTGGCAGCACTTTGATCTAGAAAATGAAAACAAGGTAGCATGTTGGCTGTGTCAGAAAAAAATGGCGTATAATCACTCAACTGCAGCAATGCGCAACCTCATTCATCTCAAGCATTTGGATATTAACCTGCACGGAAGGACGGCTGCTGCTGCTAGCGGTGCTAGCCACACACTTGACACACCAGACCAATTTGACATCGTTCCCCCGGAGATGCTGTGACCCAGCCTGGTTTGATAAGATAACCCAGCTCATCACAACAATAACCTCGCAAGTTATGCTTCTGCTTAACTTTGTCAAAGGTAAAGGCTTCAGGAAGTTAATGGAATATGCTGAGCCTGAATACACCGTGCCGGGACGCAAAAATGATAACCTCCTGGCTGGAGCACATTCACCATAAAATTAGTGTTTTCCTTTCTTTAGACTGGTCGACTAGTCGAACTTAAAATTTTCGTTTAGTCGCCAGGAACATCCTTAATTGTATGTAGTATTAAGGATGTTAATATGTATCGTTATTGGGATATGAAATGACCTATATCGTGAGATTTTGGTCATATTGCCCAGCCCTACAACAAAGCCCAAAATGTGGCCTGCAACAGACGGTAAGACTTGTTTTTAGCCGAGATGATTTCTGGAAAAGTTCAGCCGTTACCAGCTGGTTAGGAGTCAGCAGTTAATGACGATATAAAACAGCTAATAAAACAGGTTTTTCAACAACTGTGAATCACCACAACCAAGAGAGCTCCTTGAGTATATAGTCATAAATGTGCACACAAAATATTAGGCATTTACTTATATATGAAATAAATCCCTTCACAAGACACATTGAATTCTTTAATTAGTACTTTATTATTCATATTATAAAAATTATTATTATTGTAAAATATGTGGGGGAAACTGCAGCACCCAGAGTAAACCCACAGCACGTGGCAGATGGTAGATTGAAAACTGTGAGGTCACATCTTCCAACCAATAAGCACGGGGCTGTCCTTAATTAAGTGAGTAATAGTTTGACATTAAAAGATTATTTTGTCAAACTATTACTGTCAAACTATTACTGAAAAACAGGGGTTTTAGCTTCTGTTTTTCACTCCAACGCCAGGGTTTGGTGTTACACTCTTAAAAAATTTAACCTAACTTGAGTTGTTTCTGTAACGTAGTGCTGGGTTACTTTGGCCCCGGAGCACAGGGATACTGGGGCCAATTATGGAGGCAGACCTGGGGCAGCTGTTGGTAAGCGTCTGATGGTGGGGCTTTTTTTTGTTTTTTTATGTGTGGGAAAACTGGAGCATCCCAGAGAAAACCGCACACAGCAGGAAGTTTTATCCTCTACCTTTTACCTATCCAAATTTGGCCCCGGTGCCCAGGGATACCAGGGCCAAATATGGAGGCCTCTACTTTTTACCCCAGTGCCAGGGCTTGATATTATAAATAAATTTTTTCCAGCCTTTACGCTTCTTTTTTTGGGGCTTTTCCTGCTGGCCAGAATCATCACATTCCCTAATGATGTCCCCACTTTCTACATAACATCCAAGCTCTTCTTCCTGGCCTGGGTTTTCAATGTTAGGGTTCTCATGCTGCCCCAAGCCATCATCATCATCAACATCATCATCATCATCATCATCATCATCTTCATTAATAACGGCCAACTCCTTTGCTACGTTATACATGACGGGGCAAAACCCTGTCTGGTTGGCCACGTTCAGTGAAGGCATCCCACCCTTGCCAGAAGCCCTGCTCTCCTGTGCTTCTATAATGCTCTCGTCAGCGTATTCAACAACGTCTTCGCAGCATTTTTGCTCCTTGGGAGGCTCTTCATGCTGCCCAGAATCATAGTCTTCATTAATGATATACTCATGTTCTGGGTTAAAATGGACGGTCTTTGGGCTAGCCCCTTTCTTGCTACATGGTACAGCCTTCGGGTTGGGTTCCTGATCTATTGTGGACCCTGCTTCCTTGGGCTTTTCGTTTTGCCATGCAAGCTTTTCTTCAAGCTCGGCCACCTTCAATGTAAGCCTTTTCTCCCTCTCAATAGCCCTCAGGTTCTGCTGGTTGAGGAGGTCCTGCAGCACTTCAACCTTCTTGATGAGAGCTAAATTTTTCTTTAATCCTCTCTTTCTCTGCTTTTTCCGCTAGAAATTTTTCCATTATATCCTTAGCCCTAGCTCTACTTTCTTCAAGCTCTTGGAGGTAGGCCTTCCTCTCCTTCTCCAAGGCTTGGACTTTCCCTGATGTCTCTCGCAAGTGGTCTTTTTCATTGCACAATGATAATTGAAAGTTAACCTTTCTATCAAACAGAGGAAATTCCTTGATCATCCCTGTCACAGTGCTGTTGATGCTATCATATGCATCATGCAATGATTCAAGCGCATCATCCAGGCCGTCTGACCTCTCTGTCTGAACCCCCACTTTCAGCACTACACTTTCAACGTTCTCTCTACTTAAAGTTGGGAATAAAGACTCCCTGGTTAATTTTTCTAAATTTTCCATGGCAGAGTAAAACATACTTTCACAGTGTGAATACTCTGCCTCGAGTGTCTCACCTGGCATCTTTGTTTTGCTCATTTTAAGATGTGTGTTAAACTAAAATGCGGTCTTGAGTTTAGGCACAATGAAAGTCATGCACTAATGCAGGTTCTTTGAATTCACTCATACTTACAAACTTGGTACGGGTGTGCTGTGATGTCACAAAGGGTTCTATCCATAGACATATATACATAGACGCCGCATCGAGTGCCTGAGCGCGTCCTCGCCGGCCGCCATCTTGGATGGGTCTCGCTTCGCCTCCACAGTGCATTCACTTCTGTTGAGGAAGGAGCTGTATGCACAAGTAAAATAGAATAACTCACTGAATTTTCAACTGATTTTCACGCGGTTTGGTTTGTTACAAACGGCACACATGTAGTTATGATACAGGATGCTTTTGTACATTAAAAATGCGGGATTTCATGCTTTAATACTTTCTGCAGATAGCAACAGCATGTTATTTAGGTCACAACACAGTTATTTTATTCACCTCAACCCCAGAGTGCGATGGAGATATATATATATATATATATATATATATATATATATCCATTGTACTATATATATACTATATATATATATATATATAGATAGATAGATAGATAGATATAGATACACACACACACACACACACACACACACACACACATATATATATATATATATATATATATAGGCTATACTGTATATACTGTATAAACACAATATATACAATACAAAACATAGTACAGCATATTAATAATATAGCATATTAATAAATTTATTAATATATTTTAATAAAGAAAAAGCTTGATTGTTGATTGAGTTTATTTCTCACACACACTCACTCTCTTTTATACCCACAGCCATCAGACTTAATACTTCTTTGTTAAATAGATGATCTTACAGACTTCTTTGAAATTTCCTTTGGGGATTAATAAAGTTCTTCTTATTCTTATTACACTGACTGCTGTGATCCCTCAAAAGTAGTAAAAAAAACATTTTCAATATTTACATAAACACTGAAATTAATTTTGGTATTGGTATTATAACTATGAAAATGGGACTGTGGTCAAGATAATTTGAAAAAAGATACAGAAGGATGAGGAGGATGGATATTTGCAGCACAGCTGGTGGAAAAGTGAATATGTGCACAAAGGTGCGCTATACATAATATGCTATACTATGTTTTGTATTGTGTATATTGTGTTTATACAGTATATAAATACTGTGTATGTGTATATATATATATATATATATATATATACACATATAGCCTATATATATGTGTGTGTGTGTGTGTGTATGTATATATATATATATATATATATATATATATCATAAATATATTATTTTATACAGTCTATGATATATATATATCCCACTCTGAGGTTGAGGTGAAAAAAATAACTGTGTTGTGACCTAAATAACATGCTGTTGCTATCTGCAGAAAGTATTAAAGCATGAAATCCCGCATTTTTAATGTACGAAAGCATCCTGTATCATAACTACATGTGTGCCGTTTGTAACAAACCAAACCGCGTGAAAATCAGTTGAAAATTCAGTGAGTTATTCTATTTTACTTGTGCATACAGCTCCTTCCTCAATAGAAGTGAATGCACTGTGGAGGCGAAGCGAGACCCATCCAAGATGGCAGCCGGCGAGGACGTCGGCTCTGATAGGCAGCGGCAGTCAATGCGGCGTCTATGTATATATGTCTATGGTTCTATCCACCATAGAATTCTTTTTTTTTTTTTTTCAAACCTTTATTGTACAAAGACACACACACACACACACACACACACACACACGGAAAGTTTTAGAACTAGAGTGAAGAGGGGCTCAAAAATATTTTTTAAAAAATGCTCTTACTTCACTGTCATGGCCACAGTTTCCATTCTACATAAACACTTTATACATCAAAACGTAGGAACATTTGTGCTGGTCACAGAATTTTCATATTCACTCCTATGTAAACTGAGATGAGAAATTTCTTGAAGAGTTGGGAGGCACCAGATTTCTAACCTGCTGCCATGATCACATTTTTTACACCACATACATAAAAAATATATCTACACATCCAAGAGAATTACGTCTCTCTGGTGGTATCCATATGTTGTGTTTGAGAAGTTTCAACTCCATTAAATCAGCTGCCTGACTAGTTGACTAGTTGAACTTAAAATTTTCGTTTAGTCGCCAGGAACATCCGTAATTGTAATGTATTGTACATACATACAATATTGTAACCACATAGTGCTCAGTACCTGTAGTACATGTACTGTGTATATGTAGTTTGCAGTACATATCAATGACTGAGCTACTGCTATCAATAGTACTCGGTGGCGGTAGTAGCTAGGTTATGTTACAGCTATGTTTTTATTTATGATCTGTTTATGCACCAGTCAGTCATTATGGGCGGCCACAAGAGGAGTTATAGTTGTTTACAAGTACATTAATAAACACTTAAATATCAGCTGACAACCACATAGTGTTATAAACTATTCTTCATATGTTTCTATATGTCTTTATATGCAAAGCACAGGAACTTAAACTAAAGTGTTACCAGAAACTCAATATTTAATTACAAATAGCATTTTTTTCCAACAAGATCATCTCACTTTGTGGAATGAAAGCTTTAATTTCCTTTGTGGTGCACCCATATAAATACAGGCCAATGTCTGTAAGTGAATACACTTGTGTGCAGACATGGAGGGGTGTTTACATCAGTGGCAGTGGTTGTGCAGTTTATGGGATGCCAGCAGATTTACACCCCTGTCTAATGAGAGACATCTCCACACTTTAATAACCTCGGCACAGAGATTTAAGTAGTTTAGTTTACTGAGCTGTGGCTGGGAGGCAGCAGCTGTCTGCAGATATAGAGGGGTGGATTGTAGAGAGAGGTGAAGGAGACACAGATGAGCATGTGGGTGAGACCAAGGGCAGGGGTCTTCCCCCAACGTGGGTGCAGAATGATAGGATCCTGGCTGTGGGAGCAGATGCCTAAGATTCACTGCTGGCAGACAGAAAGAGGTTTAAGTCTCAGCCCAGAGAAGGCCACCTCCCTCAACACATTGACGAAGACGTTAAAGACATAAAGCGACGCTGCAGCTGCTGGACAAAGCTCCAAACCAACTGTGAATCCAATATAAATAATAGAAGGATCATGGTAAATATAAGAAAAAGCACAAATATCAGCCCAGGATATGCAAGCAAAAACATTTCCCAAACTTACAGTATGAGTTAAGGTTACACAGCTTAGAGAGATCTGTAAGGACTGACTTGTGGTAAAAGGAAAAGCTGCTACACCCAACTAGATCAAGTGGTTTCAACACGCTGACTGGTTGAAAAGAGACAAGACACAGACTGTAAGACTACTGGTGAAAACTAAAAACCATGTTTCCCTGTAAAAAGCCTCTATTGTGAAAGTAAGAGATCACACACTGAATATCAGATCTTACACAACACTACTAATGTTGAAGATAACTGAGAAAAAGAGAACAAAACAATCATGGAAGGAAAAAGAAGAGAATATGCGCACAATTTAACAACCAAAAACATAATTAGATAAAACAGGCAACCTTTCATCAGGCCTAAACTAGGATTACCGCCAACACATCAAGTTATAGTTTGGATCCATGTCTGCCCAGACTCATATAATATAGGCGGGTGACAAATTAAAGGAAAAAGCTGAATGAAAGAGAGGAGAAACACAACAAGTGAGAGGATCTGGTGGCTGTGGAAGGCAATTTGCTTGCATGATTTGGGTCTACTTGTCTCCTTAAAAGGGATAATTGATGCTTTTTTTTTTAATTGTGGTTTTCTTGCTTTTTACTTCTTGTTGCCACTTTTAAATGAGTTTCTCTTTGTTTTTTTTATGCTGTGTCTAAGGACGCATTCACACTGGTGCTATTTGGTCCACTTTAAACAAACCCCAATCCACTTCCACAGATAGTTCGGTTCATTTGGAGTGGTGTGAACACTCACATTTGAACTAATTTGGAGACAATCCAGCGAACCAAAGAGAGGAAGTGAACCAAAGAGAGGAAGTGACGTAGAGCGCAGTGCATTTTGGTATTTGGTGTTTTTGTGGTGACCAAGCCAGCTGAAGGGGATGTATTTCCGTTTTCAGTCGTGGCCAATTGATGAGCCGGGTTTTCTTCTTCCTCATGTTGTTTTTCTTCCTGGTCAGTGGTCATTTCGTGCAATACCGCCCCCAAACGAGCAGCTGTTGTAACTGCATGACATTATCCAGGCGGTTTGGTCCACTTTAAAAAGTGCAGTGAAAGTGAACCGAACCACATGAAGGTGTGAAATTTTTAGGCATTCCCTGCCCAATTGAACCGAGTCCCCAGGATTACCCTGGTGTGAAAGAGCCCTACATAAGTGCTTTTATTTTATATTGTTTTACTTGGCTAAATTGTAATTGAGGTCTCTACCTCAATGTATTTCCAAGTTAAAATAAAGGTTGAATTTGAATTTGAATTTGAACAATACACATTGATCACCTTTATCTTATGATGAAACATTTCTATCCTGGTGGGAGTGGTCACTTCATGCCATTCAGCCCCATCAATGGGGGCACGAGGGGTCACTGAATAGTTTGATGAGTATGAAAATGTTGTAATTCATATGCTTCGGACTTCACAGTCACCAGATCTCAACCCAGTTGAACATCTATAGGAGATTCTGGGCCAACATGTTGAGGCTCACAGATACGGACAAAATGAAGCAGTACCACCAGAAGTCATGGAGGCAGTGTAACGTAGTCAAAGCAAGATTCGACCATAGGAGACAACAAAGACATTTATAAAATGGCGGAATGGAATGAATTGGTAATATAGTGAAAAGTATTATACAATCACATGTCGCAATGTATTTAACGGCCTCACAGATCAACGCCACCTACAATACTGCCTCCATTAAAAGGCATATTATTACCAACTCCAGCATCATATCGTTCGTTGTCGTCTGAAACTTTTAACTCTGCCCTTGAGTGCCATTGCTTGGCTGTATCTATGCCAACATAAATGATGCATGAGGGCAGCAAAGTTTACAATGTTTGAAACAGGTGTAACGATTTTGTATGTAAAGGGATTATCAATAAGCCCTTGGACAGCGCTTTCAGCCACCATCATCACAGCACCAGATGAGGGAATATATTCAAGACCAAGGTGCCAAGGCCAAGATGCACTGAAGCTGTTCGGGTGGCATGTGATGGCCCAACACCTTTGCTGCATTCCCACATTGGTGAATGTGTGATTAACCTGAGCTGTGCTGCTCCTCAGGCTCTGTGGGCTTCAGCTCTAGCTTCTCCTCCCCTCTCGTGCCATTGGCTGGTGGAATCTGGGAACCTGCATCCAGTCAGTCCGTCAGTCTCCTGTTTGCTGCCACTTGTTACCTGTGTCAATATCTGACCAAACGTGAAATATGATCATAATCTTCCCTTCTGTTCCTGACTTATGACGTTTAAAAATGGCCAGAAAAGTTTTTTGCATAACATTATGATGTCACAGTGAAGTTGACCCATGACCTTTTGGATATAATATGTCATCACTCCATTATTTTTTGTGTGATTTTATTTTTTTTATTAGTGCATGAATTCCTAAATTATGACCAAACATTTTTTGTGAGGTCACAGTGACCTTGACCTTTGACCACTGAATTTAATCTGAATGAAATTTTCTCAAGACGTTCCTGAGATATTACGTTTACGACAATGGACTGGACGATGGATGGACATCCTGAAAACATATTGGCTCGATCCCTCCTGATGCCGGCCTGGAAGAATAAAAACGTCTAATTTCAAGGTCGAAATGTTGCCTGTTCAGTCTAATAAAGTTGGGGAAATAAAATCCAGTGCGTGGAGGATATTCTCAGCTTATTTCTTAACTGAATTACTTAACTTGGACCTTGCCTCAACATGACAATGTACGTGCACACAGCTTCCCCTCTGTGGAAAAGAATCATGGTCCATCACTGTTTCACCAGAATCTCGACACAGGCCTCATGACTTCTCAAATCACATCCGACAAGACATCATCCAAAACATTGCAATGATGTTTGGAAAGAGTTTTGCAATCTCTCTATCAAGGCACCATCTCAGTACTTATACACGTCCTTTTCTATGTGTGTTAGGTGGGCCGACTGTGTCAGCACGCTCGGCCAAGCTTGCCAACCTGCCTCTCTTCTATTACCCACTGTGTCTGCGCTCAGGGCTGTAAGCTGATAAGGTCACTTCCTGTTTAACTTTCCGTCAGCTCCTGTTTTATCTCTCCACTTAACTCTATCGCTCTGCATCAGGCTTGCTAAGACAAAAGACGTTCTCAGTTTGGCTGCCTTCACAGTGCGTTGGACTCTATAGCGCCATGTTCAGATTGTCATCGGAGTGGAACCGAACTTTGTGAAGAACAAAACATGGGGGCAATCCAATACAACCTGTTCATTGTTAGAAGGAAACATTGTCTCACCACGAGTGGAGAAGGCTGGGTTTTCCCACTCTGTCAAAATCCTTCTTATATCCGATCCTTGAAAACAGGTGAATAAATCCTGGCACGCTGCATATTGGAATCCCCTTTATATGGAAAAAAATCACTCTAAAGAGAAATTAGTGTTTTTGTGTGTGTGTGCTTGTGTCTCCATGGTGGCCACTTACATCCACTTCACCTTGGTCAATCACATAGAAGTTGTCTCCTTCATCGCCTGGAGGGGAGACACAAGGAGAAACACAGGGGTTTGTGTGAGAGCAGGAAAAAAAAGGCAGGAAAGGCACCTGGAGCCAACAGGAAAGCTTACACTTCCTATTACTTCCACTGCCTGCTTAAGTTCTCAAAGGTGGATTTTTAAACCATTAAACCTAAATGGGTGCATTAAGAGATTGAAATCATTTGTCATACACTTGGAATACAAAAACAATCCTGAGACTTCTACACACAGGCACACAGTCTCACTTCCATCCTCATCCCTTATTAAACACACTGTTGAACTTCTTGTCTTGCTATCATTTTTCTTTGGGTCTTTATAACTTGCGGGCCTCTAAAAGCTTCAGGGCAGATCCAGCGTCAAAGGTGCCGCTGCCTCCTCCAGAATGCATATTTCACTGAGCCTGCCAATATCTAAAACGGTGCTCTGCCAGCAAACAGCAGCACTCATTACTGCTTGTGTAGCTTAATAGTGGAAACTCTGAAACAGAGGTGCCTGAGCATGCAGAGCTATAACACCTCAGTACGATGTAAAGCATGGAGAGATTCATATAAGGCAACCACAGATGTCAGCTTCATTTATTCTGTTCTAGATATTGTTATACTAAATGGGCACAGACGCACATTCCGATCAGTAATTGAGTACTGCTATTGAGATCTATGTTTCCTTTAAAAGACTGTGCTGTCTTGGTTTCTGTTTACTGTGTTCTTCCCCTCCTGTGTTCCAGTGCTGCCTTTCCTTCATTTGCCCATCTACACACCTGCCCTGTATCAGCTTCATTAGTCCTCCCTGCTCCTGAGTTTTTCCCAGCCAATCAGCTCCATTCCTAATCACCTTATTCCCCTCACCTGTGCTCCTCCACCCTTTCATTCCACCTGCACTTCATCCCCTCGTCAGACTAATCTGTATTTAAGTTCTGCTTTTTATTTCAGTCATTGTTGGATCCTTGATTTGGTTGTGTGCTCTTCAGTTTGCTGTTTCCCTGCTCACACAGAATAAAGAGTGATCTTTGAGAGTTCCTGTTGCTTGCAGTCTCCTGCATTTGGGTCGACCTGCTCCACATCTTATAACAGTTTATGCTGTGCTTATTTTATGCACTGTGTTGCTTTGCTAGCGCCTTTAATAAACCAAATCTATTGATACAGAAGCTGAGCAACATACTGCTGTGGACGAGGTCACAGCAAAACGACCAACTGAAAAGAATCACCAAAAAAAAAAAAAAAAATTACAACAACCTAATATCAGTTTAAGCGTATGCTATATTTGGAAAATTTTCACCACTTTACCAACACACTAAGCAGCCCCTTTTACACTGCCAGATTTTCGGCGAATGTCGGGCCATTTTGCTGGCAAGCTGCAAGCGTTTAGACACACAGAGCCGGAGTGGCGAGTTGATCTGAGGTGCCCGATTTTCCGCCTCGTAGGGTAGTCATATATGTGGAACCCTTTTAGTTTAAACAGACTGAGGCGGCCTTCTGCAACTGCATATGTGACCCACTGGTGGTGGATAAACAGGAAACAGCTGATAGCAGGAATAAGCAATTAGGAATTACCTCCTTGTCCTCGCAAATGAAGAGGCCAGTAACTGTCAGATGACAGGAACGGTGAAGAACGGGCCGACTTACAAGAGAATCGCCAAAGGACTGACTAGCCGTGGCTTCCCTCCCACGTCACTGTTTACGTCACACAGTGAGCTACACGTTTTGTCACGCCCCCCATTGCCCCAAAAAAGGCGCATTCTATATAAACAAAAGTAGGTAGGCAGTATTTTGCAGCACTCCCCGATTTTGTTTTTATACTGCCAATGCTGAAAAAAGACTGATTGGGCTTTCCTGCAAATTTGCACAATTCCTATCTAAAAAGGGCTAGTGATTGAGGCAGTGGTAAACTAGCAACTCCCATGTTCTGCAAGTAAAATTACTCATTTTGTCAGCACCCCGTCAGAAATCACCTTCTGACTGCTAGGTGACAACATTCAAATACAGAGGACACGTTAACATGGATTTCTTTAAGTGAGTCTTTTTTTTTTTTTTTGGTGGCTACAAACCAACCAATTGAGGCAGCATTTTTCAGTTTCTGTACGTGATGCCAAGGTTTTCTACCCAGAAGAAGACGTTTTCTACCCAGAACAAACATTGCGATTCTGTCCATATCTTGATCAAGAGCAGCGACTTCTGTAATCTCAACTGGTTGCCTGGCAGCACCTCCAAAAATGTAAAGCTATTCCTTTGTTGCCTCATATCTGCTTACCAGACTTAAAAAGCAGCAACTGTGGCTACAGTTGTAGTGAGAATATATTATCCTTTATCAGTTTTATTATTTTATTTTAATATCCAACGGATATTACATTCATTTGTTTGCTGTTTTGTGTTTTCTCTGTCTCTCGCTGGCTGCAACTAATTACTGAGTACCTATCAAATGTGCATGGCTGGAAACTCAAAATGTTATCCGGTTTGCTCACTGGTTCCCTGTTGTGTCACAGACAGGGGCTGTGCTTTCAAAGCGAACCCTAACCCTTGAAGCGAGCCATGGGATCTGGGTTGGTTAACGTCCACTGAAAGCATCCAGTCTGGAGATAAGGCTGAAAAATGGTGAAGTGTTCCTTTAATTATGGTATCCGTTACATGGGGCTCAGGGGGGAATTATGAAAATGGACTGACAGCCACATACGAGGGAAATGTGAAGCTCTCCCTGCAGCTACCTCTCACAATAAGACACAAATGCAACTCCATTCAGAGGTGCAAGTGGGTGATGATGCATGAGTATACATGACACAAGTATGCATGTGTATGCATTGCGTGAGGGTGTGTATGACTGTGTGTGTGTTCTCGTGTGCGTCTTCACCTAAAGAGTTGAAAGGCTGAGAGCGCCTTGTGTGTAAAGTTCACAGGAGTTCACACGGCTAATTAATACTGAGTGGAGAGCGCTCGTTAATCATACAGCTCTATTCGTCACACAAAACGCTCCTTGTCTGTCTGATGGTCTGTCCCAGTGGAGACCTCAGACACACACACACACACACACACACACACACACACACACACACACACACACACACACAACCTGCTGCAACCTGGCTCTCCTCTATCTCCCTCTCTCTGTCTCTCTTTCATCTCATCTATCTCTCTTTCAATTCCCTCTCGCTCTGTCTTTCTTTTCTTCTACTCTTCCTGTCTTTTATCACTTTGGTGTTCCAGTCTTTGTCCTGCACCCTTCCAATCCCCCTGTGCCTGAGAGTGCAGGCAAATATTTGACCAGAATGCGCACACACACACACACACACACACACATGCATGCACACACACACACACACACACACACACACACACACACACACAGCCACGCTGGTGTACTCAGTGAGGCCTCGTTTCAACGCAAGCTAATTGACGTTAACACTGTTAAGGTTCTTTGGCTTTGCTCAAAAGGAAAACATGGGTTATATCCTCGGCCTCTGAGGTGTTTTTTAAGCGTTGGTGCACCATCAAGCTGAACATGTCCGTCTTTTAAAACTGATTTACTGCTACAATCTGATATTTTAAATATGTAATCATACATAAAATGCTGCTTTTCAACCACTTAAAGCTGCAAAATTAAATACATGTCAAAAACAGCAGATGAAATTAACGTTAGATTACAATGAAAATACCTCTTTACTCCATTTTGCATGTTATGATAGAGCAAATTCTCCCTTTGTTTAAATACCACTCGAGCCACAGAGTCAATAACTCCTCGCTGTGTCTAAATAGTGTGTGATGGGCTTGTAGCATGGCTGGGTTTTTTTTCTCTAAGCTGTACAGTAGTCCAGACATTAGCAATGACATCAGCACCATATATACTGTATACCACACTCCATAGTGTATATAACAATGGGCTGTCTGGGACTGGGGGGCCCCTGCAAAGTTAGCTAGACCTATTATCACCAAATTAGGACTGATATACTCCTGGATGCTGTCTTAGAGTAGGTGGGAGTGAGACTGAAGTGAGTGTGTGTCCAAAAGTCGATAGTTGTTTGTATGGCATGCTCCACAAGTGTAACCTGTGTGATTTAATGCAGGTGTGAACACACTGTTATCTGAGAGTAGTGGACATTTGTCTGTGTTTTCAGTGTTTTCGATATGTGATTAAACGTGTCTGTGTTTGATAGGAGTTTGAGTGGGGGGCTGCTGGAAAAATACAGTCTGGCCCTGCTAGGCTCTGTGTTCCCTCAAAGTCCAGGGATGTCTAGAGTGAGGGCTTGGACGACTGGGGTTGAATACAGGAGACGGACCTGACATCTGGTGCAGACTGAGGGAATGTATGAGAGGGGCAAAGAGAGGAAAAGGGAGGGAACAAGGAAGTGGCAGGACAAAATGAACCAGAGAGTGGCAGCGCATTAGATGCAGTCTTTGAGATAAAGGGGCCTATTTTTGTGGAGCAGGCAACACTTGAACCATTTGGTAGTTTTCTGACCTTGTTTGCGAGGTATTTTGGTGCCCAGTGCAGAGCGCATGGAGGTTCATTCAAATGAGGCAGTGCAAAGCAAGTTTTTGGTATTTTGGTGGAAAATGTGTCTGAAGCCCTTTTCCACTGGACAAAAAACCCACTAACACCTACTAAAATCTGGCTTTTGTATTTAATGGAAAAGGTTAAAATTAGCATTCACTCTGAGGATGAATGAGTCTGCAGCAGGTGTGGTCGATATGGCCCATAAATATTATCGGAATATTTTTATGCTGTGTCAAGGTACATGATATTTATCTTGATATTTAGAAATCTCATCTGAACTACTTAACACCACTAAAATACTAAACTACCAAATAAACTACAGTTAGAATAAAGTTAAATAAACTAGCCACTGTTATAGTAAAGGTAAATAAAGTACTGTTATGATAAAGATTAATAAAATAGCCCACTGTTATATTAAAGTTACATAAAGTACTTTTAAAATAAACTAAATCAAGTACTGTTATGATAAAATAAATCAAACCATTGTTGCATATATTCTTAGGCACCCAGCTCGTTGCTGTTTTTTTGCTGTGAACTTGAAGCTTCCGGTCAACAATTAAATGTTAGCAGCTAGCGGAATTTTAACTGTTACCCAGTGCCGTTAAATGTGAGCTGGAAACAAAGTTGTCTCGTTCATATTTTAACAATAATTGCAAGTCGCACTGGTGCTCCATGGTCGCAAAACCTGCACACACACTAATTTTGTTGTGCTGGGAATGGACGCCTCAGGATCTGTCTCTGGCCCAACATCCTGTTTTTTTTTTTTAATCTCTTATGAATGGACAGAGCTCAAATTGTGATATAATCCACAGTTTACACATGATTGATTCCATAAATTCATCTAAACAAAACATTTATACATACCTTGCTGGATGACTGTCTCCCCTGCGATATGGGTAACTGGGAACATGGCATCAAATATGTCACTAAAGGAGGAACAGACAAAGAGGGAGAAGGAGGAGGGAAAGAGGGGGGAGAACATAGTTATTACCAATATACCTGCTATTACAATGAATCACCTGACAGTTCCTCTGAATTGTTTACTCACTCATACACACACATACACACACACAAGTTTGTTCTGTGGAAGCGGAGCATGATTGAAAAGACAGAACAGCCATTAGAACTGCATCATCAACTGGAAGCATATCCAAAGAGTCAGGCCTAAGAACTCTGGATGACCCCAACACACACACACACACACAAACATGCACAAAACACACCCACCTGGCTGTGCACACAACTGATTTCTTCATCATCATCCACATCCAAAAAAACACCCACTGTCCTCAGTTAAAACCATCATAAATAAGAACATAAGCACCAGTTTCAGTCATCATCAGGCTCAAAAACAGAAATTAAACTGTATTTTTTTTTTTTTTTTTGACAATGGTATTATTAAAGGTGTAAATCACAAGTTTAATCACAATACAATTCTTTGGACAACGACGCTTTTATCACAAAGTCTGCAAAGATACGATTTTGATTTGACTCAAATCAAGGGCCTGCAATAGATGATATCCGTAAATATCCTCATTTTCTTTTTCTTAGCTACTTAGCATTATCTGCCTGGTGCTAGCCCGCTAGAACTGTTTGTATGTTCAGGAAGGAGGTGCACTCAGACGGAAATTGTGACACACATGCCATGAAAATTTCAAAATAAATGTGTATCTTAAAAGTGACGATATGTTTCAATGTTTTCACTTTACATCAATGATATTGGATCGGTGATCAATGAATTGTTACACCCCTAGCATATTGACAACTTTACTATCCCTACTGACGTGAAGACAAACTTTCCTCTCTGCACGGACACCAGGGTTCCCGGCCGGCATAAATGTTTTTTTTAGAGCTAGATGACGATAAAACTGGAACCATATGAAACTAGAAGACCTAAGGAATCCATCGGTACCAACTAGCTTGTCGGTAAAGTGGTTAAATAACGCTCCACTCCGTACATTTTTGCAAGGGGAAAACTAGCATGGCCATCTTCACAGGGGTTCCTTTACCTCTACCCCAACGTTTTTGAATCTAAACAGGTTCTATGGGTATCTACGAGTCTACCCTATACAGACACGCGCACTTTATGCTAGTTCCATGCAGTTTGCTGCAAAAACCATGCCGTTTTTTGCGTGCAGTACCAATTAGTTATTTTCGCCTATTGTATTTTGCATAATACTGTATATTGGGGTCCCTTGGAGTTGCATAAATTGGGTATGACTGAAAAGCTGAGACTCTTGTGGATTAATGAGCCCAATTTTACTCATGTGTTATGATGTCGGCCTTCATAGCAGCAATTTCATTGTAGTTGTAGACCATTTTTATGACCTCTAGGATAATCGCAGCCTCGTGCAACTTTACAACCAAAACCTAGAGACGTAGGGCATTCAGATGACATATGACTTTACCAAATCACAGTCTGGATTTTTCTACGATGACCCTGAGGAACATCTCGAGGTCTTGGTGTCTTAATGTGATACTATGGAGGGATTTTTGACACAATTCTAGAGTGGTAAAAAAAAATTGCTAAATATATATCTTGCGAGACATTTTAAATAGGTCCTAACCGAATACAGTGTTTGTTTTTACATATTTCTTACTTAAAAAAAACTTGACAAATTATTGAGCGGCATTAAAAAGTAATCCTCAGGTTCCCTGCTTTCAGATGATGTAGACCACTTCTATTTGGCATTTACTGTTGACCTGCTATCTCCCCCTAAAGACCCCCCCTTAAAAAAGACAATACTGTTCTGTTGTAGAGACAGTGGAGTAGAGGCTGTTAAAAGTAAGTGCCGAACATAAGAGATTATTATCAGCATTGCAAAGCCACTTTCTCTGCATCTTTACATCGCATTAGTACTGCACATAGGCTCAAACATGACTCTGTGTTGTCCCAGCACGTGATCAAAGCTCGTATCTCTGAGTGTATCTTTTGAAAAAGGCGCTGCGAAAACAAACAAAATGATGGCTGTGCCTAAGCACTTAATTTCTGTTTCAGCCCGGCAGGGAAAGCGCCTGTTTGACTGTTCCTAATCGGGCTGCACGAAGCTTCCCTTAGCAGATTAAAGTTCCACTGCTGAGATGTGTCGGGACAAGAGAAAACTCTGTATGCTTCCTCTCCTCCCCTCTGCCCGTCTCTCACCTTCAGGGTATATTTATCTATCTAATCAGTTGCATACCACCCGTCTTATAGAGAAATATAGAAAAAACAATAAGAGGGTCAGGCATATCAAAGACATACAAGACCTGCTGAGTGAATGTGGGGCAAGTTTGAGCCCGTTCTCGAATGTGTGTGTGTGTGTGTCAGTGAATGTGTATTTGCACCGGTGTGTCTACGTCTGAGTATATATTGCCTATGAAAACACACAGGTTTGTACAAAATGATGTGTGGGTGTTGAATATGTCTGTGCTCATGACAGTGCGCTAGACCACGCAGCACTTGGAAATTAAAAGGCTTACACAGCCAAACACACCTTGCTGTACACTACCACCGTAAAAGTGTTGCTTTACATGATCCTCCGCGGTGAAAAAAACTGCAGGTCAACAGATGTTGGGGAAAGATCTGAGGATGTTATTGAGCAGTTTTGGAAGAGAACGGACCCTGCTGGTATTTGTTTATGTGACACTGAATAAAAAGCAGACTTAAGAAAGTGGATTTGGGCCAGCTACACCCACAGGTAGGCCCTGTGCAATGCAGCTGGGCCACTGACTCACACACACAGTCGTGTACAAAAAAACACACTCTCTCTTTGAAGTGCAAAAGCACGGGCTAAAAGATGCACGGACACACTTGGGTACTCTCGTATACAGCATGACCTCCATATATGCACTTGGTGCTCTGCATGCAACCTCAACACACTCACGTACACACTGAGAGTACAACAACATATTTAAGCACAGGCATTTGCGATGAAAACATGCGTACTGGCACTCTCACATGACACACAAACTCACTCGCTTTGATGGTGATTAGTCAGAGCAACATCTGCAGGAGTGCCCAAAACTCTCCTCACATCTGTGACCACCTGCGCTCGGCATGGAGTCTGTTTATTCAGGGAGCTGGTCACGTATAACTAATAATGTGTAGTCTATGAAAATAATTACTTTAGCAAAAGAAAACTTCAACAAGGAAGACCAATCCAAACCGTGGATTGCACCCTTTGGATTGGGAGAGAGTTGCTGCCCCAAGCAAAAGAGTTCAAGTATCTCAGGGTCTTGTTCACAAGTGAGGATAAAATGAAGCACGAGATGGACAGGTGGATCGGCGCAGCGTCAGCAGTGCTACGGGTGTTGTGCCAGTCCGTTGTGGTGAAGAAGGAGCTGAGCCAGAGGCAAAGCCCTTAATTCACCATTCCACCAACGTTGCGACCCTCACCTGTGGTCATAAGATTTGGGTCGATACCGACAGAATGAGATTGCAGATACCAAAATGAGTTTAAAATATAGGGTGGCTGGTCTTGGTCTCAGAGACAGGGTGAGGAGCTCCAACATCCGGGGGGAGCTAAGAGTAGAGCTGCTGCTCCTTTGCATCACAAGGTGTAAGTTGAGGTGGTTCAGGCATCTGGTCAGTATGCCTCCTTGGTGCTATAAAGGTTTTCCAGGCACATCTCACTGGTAGGAGGCCCCGAGTTAGACCCAGAACACACTGGCCCAGGAGTAGCTTGGCCTCCTTCAGGAGGAGCTGGAAAATGTTGCTGGGGAGATAGACGTTTGAAATGCCTTGCCTCGCCTGCTGACCCCGCAACCCGGCACCAGATAAGCAGAAGATAGTGGATTGATTAATGTAGGGCTACCTCATGACAGAGACCCCTCAGCCGACTGAGATTCTTCAAATTGAGCAGTCTTTTTTTTTCTTTTGCTTTCTTTTTTGTGGTCAGTCAGTGCACTTTTTGGGGCGTTACAGTCCCCAGATGTAGCTGCAGAGTGAGCACTCCTTGCTTTCATGCTGCTCTCTAGTACAGGTAGCTACAAACCCTGACCCAGGGTGAGTCTGAGTGAGATGGAGGCAGCTGCCTGAGCGAAAAGAAGAGTGGCTTTGTCCGGTCAGGCTCTGAGATAACGTTATCTTCTATCTTCTGCTTAGAAAGTGGTGAATTTACAGCTCACAGTAACTTAATACAATACAGTCTCTGGCTTTTGTTTAACAGCTCAAGTTGGCAAAAAATCTTGCACATTTCCAATCCATTGTTAGCATAGTTAGCAACCATTAGCTTGGAGGGCTAACTTGGTTTGTTTACTGTATTACTTGAAGGTCACTGCCACCCTGAACGACCCTCCTAACCAAACTCGTAAACTCGGTATGGAAAAAAGGAACGAATAGTCGAATCTTCTGATCAAAGAGCCAAAGCTGATTCAACTGAAATAATTTGGTTACAGCCCAAAACAGATGAAAGACTAATAAACATATAAACAGTGAAAAACTAAAAAAAAACTAAGGGAAGACCTTACTACTCTGACTGCTGGACAGCTCGATATAGTGGCGTATGTGTCTCTATTAGCTTGTCACAGATTTTTGCTAGAATGGAAGTATCCTGACCCCAGATCATCCTTTGTCTGGCTTTAAAACCTGAGGTCTCATTTATAAAACATTGTGTAGGATCCATACTAAAAATTTACGTACGACCATCTGCGTCGTATTTCCCATCTCCAAAATGTTCCTAAGCATGGGTCGAAGTTTCTCCCATCAAGTCTGTTTTTATATATCAGTTAGATATTGTTCAGAAAAGAAAAGAAAAGTACTGTTTCAATTGTAATTTTGTATGATTTGTTATTATCGTTCAATAAAAAACATCATTAAATCTTTTCTTCACATCTTGAATAATGTTTAAATCATTCTTTCGGAGAAAACATATTTTAATGCTGTCTCATGACAGGTTGCGCTTAGGTATGAGCCCTTTCGTAGTAATGATGATGATGCATCACACAGCAAAGTAGGATGCTCTAACCTGAGACACATAGTCATAGCAAGAGGATCAAAGGCAAGCAAACCTGTGGTTAGGTAATTACCCTTGACCACCTCTCTCCTTCCATGCCCTGCCTCTCGCTAAATGCATCGGTGAGCTCAACAAAGACACTTACGCAGGTAATTACTTCCCCTTGTCTCTACCTGTCTCTCTTTCCCTTTTCTTCATCCCCAACTTCCTCCCTGTCTGTTCTCGATCACTTTTTCTCTTCCTCTCCCCTCTCAATTACCCCTTTCTTCCCTCTAATTCTCTCGCTGACCCACCTATTTCTCTCATCTCTCGGTCTATCGCCCCCTCCCTGCCTGTCCCAGATGGAGTGATTAATCTTGTCCTTTCCGCTACCTGTAGCCCCTCTGACCTTATGTAAAAGAGAACACCCCCCTTCTAACAATGGATGTGCTGTTCTGACATAGACAGACAGAAAGAGGTAGACATGGGGACCCTGCAGACTGTGATGGGGGGGGGCTAGGAAGTTCACCTCCACTCTCAGGAGGGAGACAAGGTTTGTGTCATGGTTCAGATATGAGGAGATACCTTCCTGCAGGGCATGCATGCGTGCATGTACGAAAATGCATCCATGTAAAATTACTTTCATCATGAAACTGTGGTCTGATCAACCAATCCACATGAAAAATGTAGCTGCCACATCCGGTTGCAAGTTATACAACACAGTGAGTATCTGTGTACACGTATGTACTGCATGTGTGTGTTTGTGCAAGAATGAATGGAAAGGTTTCACTCTCTCTCACACATACACACAACAAAGCAGCAACAGCCTATTATTGTTCTCAAACACCAATAAAAATGTGGTTAGCTTGGGGGATTTCAGTCATTAATGAATTGAAATCAGGCCTGCTTGTTGTAGCTGGATTGCTTGTTCTTCCTGCTTGGCGTTGACTGCCTTTCTCGCACACCTCTTCCCTCCTTCCTTTCAATCTCGCCTACAACAGAGCTGTTTATTTGTTCAGCAGCAGACGCCTTATCTCTGACATTACTACCTCAACACACACTGCTGCCATTATGCCATTAACACCGAAGCGGCGTGCTGCCATGTCTTTGTGTTTCTTAACGGGCCGCAGAAGTTACACAAGGCCTTAATGGGGAACCCATCCAGAATGCTTACTCGTCTGGGAAGAAGACGTTTTGCAATAACCAAGACAATCAACAGCTGAACCGCATACGGGAACTTCCCAGCCCTCCAAGTTGTGTCTTGGCTTGGCAGTGATGTGCCACTGGTTTGGCTGGCACAGAGTTCATGCCATAAGTGCTTGAAGGATTAATTTTCACTACCGCAGTTGATAGTAATTCAGATTGCTGATTCTGGCAAATCAGAACAATAGTCTTTGTTTTGCAAGTCTGCACAGTCTCCTGAATAAAGTAATGGCCTGAGGACACTAAATATACACTCGCTTTGTATAATATGTGCGAGTTTGGTAGGCTAACAAAGGCAACAGGGTGACATAGTGATCCTTTACCTGGAAAGCCAAAGTTCAACAAAAAACTGACACCAAAACAGCTGCCTGAC
The DNA here is from genome assembly GCF_041903045.1 of Epinephelus lanceolatus. Lineage (NCBI taxonomy): Eukaryota > Metazoa > Chordata > Actinopteri > Perciformes > Serranidae > Epinephelus > Epinephelus lanceolatus. The sequence continues at coordinate 24,774,023 of NC_135751.1, read as the reverse complement.
TCTGATCTCTCTGTAGATTCAGCTGAGCAAAAACAGTCCCTACAGGGATCAACTGAACATCGTAACAGGTTACAACTAGAGCGTAGACCTCTGCCAACAGGCCAATAGTCCAACAGTCCAGTCTTCTATGATACGCAAATCAGCAAGCAGGACCACTAAATATGTCTGGATATACTACGATCCCGATTCCAAAAAGGTTGGGACAATGTGTAAGCCGTAAATAAATGCAGAATGCAATGATTTCTAAATCCTTTTCAACTTGAATACAGTACAAAGACAAGCTATTAAATGTTTAAACTGGTAAACTTTATATCATCCACCCATCCATTTTCACCCGCTTACCCAGGGCCAGGTCGCGGGGGCAGCAGGTCCCACAAAGCACCCCAGACATCCCTCTCCCCAGCAACACTTTCCAGCTCCTCCTGGGGGACCCCGAGGCGTTCCCAGACCAGATGAGATATATAATCCCTTCAGTGTGTTCTGGGTCTGCCCTAGGGCCTCCTACCAGTTGGACATACCCGGAACACCTCTAACGTGAGGCACCCAGGAGGCATCCTGATCACATGCCCAAACCACATCAAATGACCCGATGTGAAGGAGCAGCGGCTCTACTCCGAGCTCCCTCCGGATGTCCGAGCTCCTTACCCTATCTCTAAGGCTGAGCCCTGCCACCCCACCGAGGAAACTCATTTCGGCCGCTTGTATGTGCAATCTCATTCTTTTGGTCACTACCCAGAGCTCATGACCATAGGTGAGGGTTGACATGTAGACGGACCAGTAAGTCTAAAGCTTTGCATTCCAGCTCAGCTCCCTCTTCACCACGACGGTTTGGCGCAGTTCCCACATCACTGCAGAAGCCACACCAAACCGCCGATCCATCTCACGCTCCATTCTACCCTCACTTGCAAACAAGACCCCGAGATACATGAACTCCCTTGCTTGGGGCAGTAACTCTCTCCCCCAATCCTTTACTGTTTGTTGTAAATATACACTTATTCTAAATCGAATGACTGTAACATGTTCCAAAAAAGTTAAGACAGGGGCGTGTTTACCACTGTGTTACATCACCTTGTCTTTTAACAACACTCAGTAAGTGTTTGGGAACTGAGGATACTAATTGTTGAAGTTCTGAAAGTAAAATTCATCCTCAAGATTCACAAGCAAGCTCACAATCTTAGAGATATAAAGCCTGTCTGTGTGAAAGAATGGGCCAAAGAGAGATTAGTTTTGTCATACAAGAAGTGTCTTGACGCTGGTATTGTAAACAAAGGCTTCTTTAAGTATCAAATAAAATTAGGTTGGCATGTTAAATATTTTTGTCCTGTGTCATTCCACTTTAATGGACATATTTTTATGGATTGAAATGTTCCGATTTCTTAATTTGTGTAGGTTTATTGAGCTAATACCATGTCTGATCTAAATTTCATGTGAATAGCTGCATTGGAAATATGTTTAATGAAAGACATTTTGACATGTTGAATACTTTTGTCACCACTGTGGCTCAAAGGGATCTGCAAATCATTGCACTCTGTTTTTATGTACGTTTTATACAGCCTAACTTTTATGGAATCTTGGTTGTATTAGGACAACAAACAAACAAACAAACTGAACAAAAGCATAAGCTCCTTTGCGGCTGCTAAGATGATGATGTAATAATGAGTCAGCCATGAGACTGAAATGTGGTTGATATTATGTTGTCAGGAGTCCTGCCAGCCAGGGCTCCCCAACACCTGAGTGACTTGTTAAACAGAATGTATGCTGCACACTTACGGTAGTCTACCTTGAATTAAAAGCTCTCAGAGGACTTCAAAGATGCACATTCTCAACGACTCTAGCTAAAGTGGCAGGTTGCTATGAAAAACACAAACAACAGCACTGCTTTTTGTTCAGCTGCCAGGTGAAGAGTTGTGATTAGTCAGCACAATGTGTAAAGCATGAGCAAACTCACAAAGAAAGCATGAAAACATAAATTAGGTTTTCACTGATGATGGAGGTTAAGAGGATTGTTTACTAGCGTGTTGTGTGACTCATTCTGGGTATATCACAGGGAGATGGAAAACATCTTTATGAGGCTGACTAAGTGGTTTAATGTCCAGAGTTTAAAGTTGAGCACAAACAGCCAAAGTTACTCACACGGAACAAGCAACTCACCCCACTGAGCTCTGTCAGCGTGGACACAATGACATTTGTTTTTTTAAAACCATCAAAGTACATAAACTGAGCCGCGCATAGCCTCAGCACATGCACACGGCGGACACACAACGCTGACAATAGGCAGTAGTGTGACAGTGAGTGAGGGAGAGGAAAAAAGGGGGAAATGGAGGAGGTGTAATTATACAGCACTGAAGCATTCAGGAAGGATATTTATGACATGAAAGCCCTTGGCACGTGCCCTGTCTCTCCCTAGAGGCCTGGAAAAAAATGGAGGGACTGGGCCATGCCAGCTGCGGCCCATTTCTTCAAGAACACCACAAAGATCCTCTCCAACTACCAATTCACAACCTTAGTCCACTTTTAAAACTGTGGTGGTGATGTTGAACAAATAGAACTGGGTGAGACACGTCATAATATAACAGCTACAGAATGATTTCTGCAGGTGCCAAATGAAGAGAAAATGTATTTCAATTTCATTCTTTACTTTTATTCTGAAATTTTAATTCATTTTAATGTAGTAGTAATAATAATAATAATAATAATAATAATAATAATAATAATAATAATAATAATAAAACATATAATTTATAAGCACCATTTTAAAGCACTCAAGGACATCTTACAATTCCGTTAAATTGGAATTACCGCCTCATAGTTGCTTCCCTCCGTGAATCAGTCAAACTGCAGTTCACATCCATGTCGGTCCAAACTCAAATAACACCATGACAGTAGACAATGCTTTTCAATTAGATGTTGCTGCAAAGAAGCAACATATTCTAAAACATGGACGCTTCACACACATCTTCAACCCAGCGTTACAGAGGATCTGCACAATCAGCACAGTTTCAAGGTGGACACCCAAGATTAGCGTCACCGATTCAGTATCTGAGCAAATGTTTCCCCTTCTGTTCCTGAGTTATTACGTAAGCACAGAAAAATGTTTTTGAAGAACATTATGATGTCATAGTGAAGTTAACCTTTGACCTTGTGGATATAAAATATCATCACTTTACTACTTTTATTAGGCAGTTTTGTGAACTTTCGTCATGAGCGTTTGAATTCTTAAGTTATGACCAAGAACATGTTTTGTGAGGTCACACTGACCTTGGCCTTTAACTACAAATTTTAATCAGTTCATGCTTGAGTGGATGTTTGTGCCTTGAAGAAATACCCTCAAGGCCTTCTTGCGATATCGTGTTCAAGAGAATGAGAAGAACACAAGGTCACAGTGACCTTGACCTTTGACCACCAAATTCTTAGCGCTTCATCCTGGAGTCCAAGTGGACATTTGTGCCGGAATTGAAGTAATTCTCTGATGGTGTTCTTAGGGTATCGCTTTCACAAGAATGAGACGGACAAGGTCATGGTGACTTTGACCTACGACCACCAAAATCTAATCATTTCATCCTTGAGTCCAAGGGAACGTTCATGCAAAATTTTAAGAAGATTTACAAGAACTGGACAGTCGGACCACCTGAAAACATGCCTCTGGCCACAACTTTTGACAGCATGGAGGCATAAAAACAAGCAGCAATGCATCTATACATCATGAAATCAATCAGTCATTAATTCATTCATTCTTTATCTGTAACCGTTAATGCTGTTGGGAGTCGCGGGGGGGCTGAAGACTAAGGAGGGAGACAGCCGAAGGCTCTAGACGTCATGGTAGTCAACCAAGCAGATGGTGAAGTGAGATGGATTGCAGAAGAGGACATGAGAGGACAGGAGAGTGTGTAGATATGAAGGAGTTCGGAAAGATACAAAGGGGCTAGGTTATGAAGGGCCATCAAAGTACATTACAAGTAATATAAATTCATATATCTCGTCACTAGAGATGCACGATATTGGATTTTTTTTTCCCAATATCCAATATGCTGAAATATAACAACTTATTTTGTTGATAACCAATACCACTATCAATATATCCACTTTCTTCCCCACCTACTTTTAGTGATCATCAAGTCTCTGCTGTAGTGGAATTAACATCATATTATGCATGCATACCCTTATCGTGATGGCCCACCAGCAGATGGAGACATGAAATACAATGCTTTTCCATTTATGTAATATGCATTCATTGTGTAAAGTAAGAAAAAGCATGTTGGCCTATTCTCATAGTTCATTTTACAGCAGATATTGGCCAGTACCGATGATGTGCCGAGATTATTGTGCATCCCTACTCGTCACAAACAGACGGGAAGATTGTGGTTTCTTTCTGGTAAACTAAGTTGTTCTTGCACACCCAGAGTCCCATTGACAGAGCTTTCCTGTCAACTTAAGTACAGATATTAGAAAGCAACTGTTATTTTTATGCACACTGTTGAATTTCCCCCCTCTACTTCTCTTTCAAAGCTAAGATTGAGCTTATTTTTGAATGATTTTATGAGGTCCTACTGTTTCACTGGGCTGATGTGAACTGGCCTATACTGCAGCGTGCAGCACACAGGTGGTCCTGGAGGTTTACAGGTGGACATAACAGTTTACGGCTGGTGGCAATGACCACTTAGAGACGGTCAACAATGTGGGAGGAGAGAGGAGGCCAAGACCGGGCGAGGAGAAAGAGAACCCTCACTTTCCTAAAACTCAGCTGGCCTTTTCCCAATCTGACCTTGGCTTCGGCGCTCGGGGCTCTGATAAACATCACAGGATCCAAAACACACTAAGTGTTCTTTTACTTTGCAACAGTCCATTGCACACTAAGACCTTTTTGAATCCTTAATAGAATCTAAGAGTACTTCGGGCTGATATTTCTGTCTCTAATCTAGGGTCTAATGGGGGCTAACGTCTGCATACGTGGAGGTCTAAAGAGGTCTAGTTAGAGTAAGCTGTGTGATTAAATGTTGGAAGTTGTATTTAAAACCAACAGAGGGCAGGGAGCACACTGTGTTAAACCCACACACCTGGACCTGGTGGGTTTATAAGCGGTGTAAACCTGGATACATTTGTGTTGTTTCAAAGTGTAGACGTGTGTTTCAATATGTGTGTGTTACAGTACCAGAACACCTGAGGGCCAACGCTGGTGATCTGTGTGACCTGCACACTGCTGCCGAAGAAACATTTAGACGCACTGCAATGATCAGACCACCTCAGTAGAAGAGAAGAAGTTGGAGAAAGACAGAACTGGGGAGACAAAGTTTAGCTTTAGATTTTTCTAATCTCTAATTACCAATTTCTGTGAATTTGAAAGTGGTCAAGTGTAGTTGTGGGGCATATATTTTCCCTTAGCTTTGCTTATGATATGTTAAAACATGGCACAAGGGTAATTAAAAGAAAAGAGCAACATCTACATGGTCTAATCTGCATTTTTAAGCATTGATACAGTGATGAGATGCAACATTTTCCAACCCTACAAAAGCGTGACTTCACCGCCCCAGATTGTTTTTTGCTTATACATGTCTGGAGAACTGATTCAGCCTCGTCAAATACATACCGGACCAGTCAGCAATGTTACGTCAGTCAGTGTGTGGTCAGTGTTTACTGACGATGTGACACACCACCTCTGTAAACTCCCACACCTCATTAAAACCTACAGTAGCTGTTGCTATAACATTAAGCACAGTTCTGCAACTCTATGGCCCGTTAGTTAAATCAGATTTACTGAGAATCAGATTTTGGCCAAGAGTCTAAACAGTTGATTGTGGTAACTGCTCCATAATGAAACAGTGATGTTGATGGGTTTTCAATGCAGTGATTTCCAGGGATCCACGGGTGGTCATTTGAGTGGGTCCGCAATAAAATTTGTACTTTTCGACAAACTGTACTCTTAAAAAATCTGACAGTTAAACAAATAAAATGCCCAATATAAAAAGTTTATTAACAAAACCATGGTCTGCATATGTAACTATATATGGCTTAAGAACAAAACATGACTCAAATGCCACATCTTGGGTAGTCTCGCGTGACCAGGTGTTACATGTAACAGAGATGTTGCAGCTCTGCAATATAGCTGAATCAAATGAAATCATATCCATTTTAATCTCTTCTTGCGATACACTGAACACACAGCAATTCCGGTGTAGGCAGGTGTAAAGCAAAGCTAATCCGCTGGGAGCCAACGCTAGTTCTATTACAACTTTCCTATGGGAATGTCCACAGACGACAGAGTTAGCCAGCGTGCTGACGTCATCGACGTCTGTGCAAGAGACTACATCTTGGGTTGAGTATAGAGAGCACCAAAATTATCTACCCAGTATCAAGTTGATCAAATCTGATATGTGATTGTAATATGTGACAATCCATGAAAAAATGAATAGGCTACTGAACAAATTAATAGTTCAACAGTGGGCAGGTGTCAGATCTTTGCAGAGCACCACTACAAAAACTCTGACTCACCGACCGTATGATAACATTCAAAACGCAAGTTTTACCTCAGTGGTTTCTGTGACGTGAGAAATTCTTCCAAAATAACTCATGCAAAGCAAATGTTTATGTTTTCAATGAGATTTGTTGTCCACAGTGTAGCATTATCATAGAAAACAATAGAGTGTGTCCCTGCGACACATTGATAGTGAGTTTACTACGGCAGGTTACTAATTCTCATTGGTCGGACAGTCACTAATGTTACTGTAATAACGCCGTGCGTCCATGAAAGTGTTTCTTTTCCCAGCTGGAAACGGCAGTTGTTATTGTTCAGCACTTGAAGACATTCTTAGGTGATGGGTGGTCTTTGTGGTATTTGTCCTGCCCCCTCTCCACTGTGATTGGAAGGCTGGTGACAGTGATGAGCACAGGGTTTTACCCAAAGTTAAACATTTTTCATCTCTCATATTTAATGGGAAAACAGATTTTATTACAATGGATCTATTTATACTAAGTCTTCAAAAAGACATCACAGTTCAAGGCTGGATTACAAAGCTTATTAAAGGAATAGGATCACACAGAGCCCTTATTGGAGCGGCATAATGGCTTACGTTAGCTTCTAGGATCTAGATATTTAATGTTAGTAAAGTTACGTTGTATATGACATCCTAAACACCTTAGTTAACTTCTTTAGTATCCAGTATGTCAGAAATCTCTTATCAGTCCTGTTGAACACTTCGTGGTGAGACGGACTCGCCCACGTAATTCAGTTGGAAAAGCGCCCAGTGAACTAGTGTGCAGTCTATTTTTGGATAATATTACATTGGAGATCACATTTATTTTTACCTCCAGGCATTGCACTTGCTTGAACACACAGTTTACTTGTCCTAGGAACAGGAAAAAAACACAATTTGGCGGAAACACAACACTACCAGGTAGAGTGCACTTAATGTACTGTGGCATTTTAGTCACTCTAGAATTAACCTGCAGATTTTTTTTCCCCATCAAACGATCAGTTACGATGGGATTACATCGTTATGATCGATGAGAAGGTAGAACTTCAGTCAACCAAGATTTTCTTTGATGAAATACAGCCCTAGAGTTTACAGGATGCGTACCTAGCAACATCACTGGTAAACACTTGCTGATGCTGTATCTAACGGAGTCAGTGAAATATACTTTACAGCTGCAACAGCAAATAAACAGTGAGTCAAACAAACATAAGCAATAACTTGCATAATAGAGAAGGAGTGGAAAAACTAACTGACACAGTAGCTCTGCTGAAACCTTTGAGCCTAATTGAAGCAGTAGTCCTCAGATAAAATATCAGACTGAACCGGCACTGGCACCTTGGACTCTGCCAGCCTGCCAATGCCAACTTCATGAGAGTGCAATCCGGCCTTATCACGACCTTACCATGCCCAGTCCCTAGAGCTCCAGTGCTTTCCTCACACTGTTGTGTCGCTGGCATGGTAATAGGAAGGCTTGGAAGTGCTGCTTTACAAGTAGAAGAGAAATTAGAAAAAAGAGAGATTTCATTTAGACGAGCACGGTGCTGCTGAGAAGCCGCAAGCTGATGTAGTGAATTCCAGACAGCTTAGACCCTCCACCAGATTGCGCTTAATGAACACCTCGTTCACGCTCGCTTGTGCATAAACACACAAACATACTCGCTCACAAATACAAGCTTTAAAAAAGCTATTTTACAACAATTTCCAACAGCTTTAACAATCTAATACAATCTCATTCTTCTGCCGTGACTACTGCTTGGAACATTCAACACACACACTCAAGTATACACACTCAGGTTGGTGCGAGGAGAGAGCTGCGTGGCAGTGGATGAAAAGGACCGGCCTGAGGAGGAAAAGAGTGAGACAAGGGAGAGGGAGCGGTTGATAGGAGGATGTGAGGAGAAATGAGGATATGTTACAGGGGCGGCGAACAAACACCAAATACTTTGACAGGATCTCGACTGTTAATATCTGCCTCATCAGAATCTTTGATGTTTAAAATCACAGGATTATTGTATGTTACTGCGAGGAATAGCTGAATCATTTTCCAGGCAAAGTAGCGGTAATACAATAGGTTACTTGTGGGCACATATCATGTGTATTTCCTCCTTCTCTCCTGTATCACGGCTATAAATAATTTTAACGATTGGAGCTGGATTAAGGAGGGGGATAAAAATAAAGTCTGACTCACACATTCGGCTAAATCTCAGACTACACTGTTGGCCTCCCGTTGCCATGGACAGAGGTTCCCTGCTTCCCCTCTTTTCAGTCCGCTGTGTGCATTAAGTGTGACAAGGCTGTTTTACAGGCCTACCTGATGATCCAACACACACCACCTGCTGATGCAGCCATGATGTCAGCCTCAAAACATCACAAACATGTCCAACCCTGCAGTCACTCCCATTCTTTCCTCTCCCTTTCTTTCCTTTTCCCCTCTCGCATTCGCTCAGTGCAGACATTAAGCTGCCATGCTGTTGATTAACTTCACCGAAACTTGTTTTACTTTTTAACTTGTTTCCCTCATGTTGTCCGCAAGAGCACATTTTCAGTGCTCATGCATTTTCACATTTACCCAGTGCCCTGTGTCTCAGATGTTTGTTGCCCCAGGACAGGAAAAAGCGAGCTCTTCCTCCACTTAAAGAGAAAAGGGGTCAGGCTCAATCAGGCGCTGACAGGACTAAGCCTCTACCTCTCTGATGTTTCTACAGGGGACGTGTCATTGGAATGAGGCAAAGAGAGGGAAAGACGATATAGACAGATAAAGAGAGAGACATATTCTCTTCCTCATCCAGCGAGCAGAGATAGATAAAGATTAATTTCACTGAATGCCTGCAAATACACACAAATAAAACCACCCTGTACATTGTGTACAGGTGCCAAGAGTTTTTCTTTCGCTCTCCTTCTCTCACACACACACACATATCCTGACACGTCGCTAAACATCACAAGGCATGCCGCTGTCCCGCGGGCATGTCTTTTCCTCTCTTCTCTCCTCCTTCGCCCTCCCCTCCCTCATTCCCACCTCACAGAAGACAAGCACTCAAACAAGATAAGCATTTGAGAGGAAGATCGGGACACAAATTGTCTTTTGTTGGGGTTTAAACCTGAGAGGTGTTTACACAACACGGCACATTATGCATGCACGCTCAAACACATCGGTATATACGCTGAAATTGAGACAGAAAGAAAACTCTGAAATTGCCCCAGGGCCTGAGGAAGAAGGAGGGGAGGGTGAGTGAGAAAAGTCAAGGATGAGGTATCCGCTGTAGAAATGCTATAGGCTAAAACTGTACACTGTACTCGTGTGTGTGTATTTGTGTGTGTGTATAAACCCCACCAGCTAGTGCTGTGGGCAGTGAGGTAATAGGTGCAGCGGGTGCACGGAGGGAAGAGAAATAGTTGACATTCAACAGCTGACATCTGACTGACGTAAGGCCTCGCCTGCTGTAAACAGTCAGCTCCATCAGACACACAGCCTGCAGACCTGGACAGTGTTGAGCAACCAACTAGCACCCTGTGCTGTAATGTGCTAACAACATGGAATGTGCTAATGTTAGCAACCTGCTAACTGGAAACATCATGTAAAGGTCTAGTGTGTAGGATTTAAGGAGGGATGTTGACAAAGATTGAATATAGTATCTTAAGTATGTTTTCTTTCGTGTGCGAATGATATATAAAATAAAAATGATGTGTTTTCGTGACCATATTGCCGCAGCAAGTTTAGAGAGGCTCGAGCAAACAGGTGAGACTGTTCCCTTACTGTCAGATGGTCTTAAGGAAGACAGACATTAGACTTCAGTGGCATGCCACCACACTATCAGAGCACAGAACTTGGAGCACAAAGTACTACAAACTAAAAACAGAGCTCCTTTTTTGGCTTTGAACACACTGAGTTTTTGTAAACCAAAAAAGACAGGAAGGATATTGAAGACAATAAAATACATGGAGCAGATCTGTCACTCCATTAGCTGCAAATTGAACCGCTTTAATTTGTTTTTCCTGGATCTGTGTTAGTACAGAAAAAGTTTTTTAGCCAGAAAAGTGTTTTAGCAGAACATTATGATGTCACAGTGAGGGTGACCATTGACCTTTTGGATATAAAATGTTTCATCACTTCTTCAGTATATCGACATTAATGTAAAATATTGTCATAATTAGCCTATAAATTCTTGAGTTATGGCCAAAAACATGTTTTGTGAGGTCAAGCACCAAATTCTAATCAGCTCATCACTGAGTCCAAGTGGACGTTTGTGCCAAATTTAAGTATATCCCTTCATCGTGTTCATGTAGGGTCACACTGACCTTGACCTTTGACCACTAAAATCTAATCTGTGCATCGTTGAGTTCAAGTCGATGTTTGTGCCAAATTTTAAGAAATCTCCTCAAGGTGTTCTTCAGATACGTGTTCACAAGTATGGGACGGACAGCCGGGAAACATCACGCCTCTTGCCACGGCTATCGACAGCGCAGAGGTATAAAAAGTGACGGATGCATGTGTGGTTTTTGTTGTCTCTTTATGAAGGGATTTTACTTTTTCGCTGTTTTACTCATTCACATTAATAAGTTTTTGTTTCAACAATTGAGGTGTCTTACCAGTTGTTGATGGAAATCACAAAGAAAGTAGGGCTGCTGTCCCTGCTTATGTAAATACAGCAGTCATTGTCATGTACAATGTTTTAATCAAGATATGAATCAAATAGCAAATTAAATACCATCCCTAAAGCTGGGAGCTCACATAACAGTTCAGTCACTGTACGTACTGTAACAAACCAGAGGACTGCATTAGTGTAATCACCTAAAAAGCCACACTGCTTTATGATGGCCTAAATTCTGTAATACAAGCTCTCTGAGACATCACACATTCAAACTTCTCAAGCATGGAAATGGGCTGAGCACCTCTAACCTAAATGAAACTCAACCGCAGTGACACCCGCAAACCAGTGAGGAGGTCATGGGAGAATTAACACGCTATAACAAGACTGTTGTCTGTGCCTGTGCACTGGAACCTATCACAGTAGCATAGACAAAGCACATGGGATGTATACAATAGGAGGCCATGGGCCAAGAAGGCAGGCTATTCTGTAGGGCGCTGGGCTCTGTGGTGGTCAGTGTGTGGGCTGTGCTTTGGGCCTGGCTGAGCTATAAAGGCACTGGAGGGTTGCAGGAACATCATGTCCTCACGGCAGGGGCAAACAGTGGCCAGGAAGTCACTTTCATGCACACTCGCACATTTACCCTACATGTTCATTCACATGAAATGAAACGTGGCACTGTCCACAATCACACATGTCCTGAGTCAGTCCTGACTGATATCTTACTATTACACACACACACACACACACACACACACACACACACACTCACACACACAGACATCTCAACTTAACAGTGATTTTTAAAATGCAGCGCTAGATCAACAGGGGTGGGAATCATCAGAGGATCCACGGTACGATATTATCACGCTATTTAAGTTACGGTACAATATTATCACAATATTTAAGTCACGATTAAGGGTGTGCGATATGGACAAAAAATATTATCTCGATACTTTGGGGGATTTTGACGATAATGATAATTAGACGATATTCTTTTAAATATGTGTTTTTAACAGCCTGAGTTATAGCTCATTAATTGTTTCTCATAGATGATATTAATGGACACAGTGTTTTAAAGAAAAAATGTTCTTAACATTTCTTGCTGCTTTTTTACCTGCTCTCTCTGTTTGACTCTGGTGACGGCCTTTTGTAGCATCAATTCCGGGTCCATTTGCAACTGTTCAGATAGGCGTTTGTCCCGCAGACTCACCACAAGACTGTCCCTCACCATCTCATCATGTAGAGCCCCATAACCGCAGTGCTCCGCCAGGCAGTGCGGCGCCGTAATCAAACTGTCAGCCGTCTCGCCCGTTTCTTGATGCCGCTGATTAAACTTTGCCTTCTCAAAAATCACATTCCTGCGATTCTCTTCTGCTTGCGTCTCCAATCCAGCAGCAATGTGGAATCTGTCGAAGCGTTTAATCCATTTAGGCCAGTCTTCAGCCTTGAAGGTGAACTTTTCCGGCGGGGAGACTTGAAACTGTGCCATGTTGCCGCTTCGTTTAGCTAACTGTGGCTAGGCTAGGTAGCTCCGTAGATGGTCTCCTACAACTAGACACTTTTGTGTGTCGCTATATGCAGACTAAGTCACTAGTACTGTCGCTCGCGTCTGACTTTACTTCTGACGCCATGTTCAGTTATTTATTGGTATAACCGCAAACCACTCATGAACCACGCAGGCTTCAGGTACTTGAGCAACCCGTTAATTGTTCCCCTGCAAAACAATACACCATGAGTTCCCACCTTACAGGCTGGGACCTATCACTACAGTTGACCCACGTCTTTCGAAGCTGCTGGAGCATCTGTGGGTGGTGTTGCCATGTTGTCTCGCTAATGTTTGTTTAGCAGCAGGCTAACCTGCCGGGAAGGTGCCAATGAGAGATCATGTGACCACCTAGGCGTACTGCGGCGTGCTGCTGCACGCAAGTTACGTAACTCTTGTTTGGTGAATGTGTGGGGTTTCAACCTGGTTTCAGTTGTTTTTATGAAGTCATTTGCACACGATAACGTAAATTTGCACGTCGTTAAAACAACAATGACGAAATTATCGTTAACGATATATATCACTCACCTAGTCACGATACAATATTATCACGATATTTAAGTCACGACACGATATTATCACAATATCTAAGTACAATATTATCACGATGTTTAAGTCACGGTACAATATTATCACGATATTTAAGTCAAGACACGATATCATCACGATATTTAAGTCATGGTACGATATTATCACGATATTTAAGTCACGATACAATATTATCACGATATTTAAGTCACGATACGATATTATCATGATATTTACGTCATGACACGATATTATCACGATATTTAAAGCACAATACGATATTATCATGATATTTAAGTCACGATACAATATTATCACAATATTTAAGTCATGATACGATATTATCACGATATTTAAGTACAATATTGTCACGATATTTAAGTCACGACACGATATCATCACGATATTTAAGTCACGACACAATATTATCACGATATTTAAGTCATGATACAATATTATCACGATATTTAAGTCACGATACGATATTATCATGATATTTACATCACAACATGATATTATCATGATATTTAAGTCACAATACAATATTATCATGATATTTAAGTCACAATACGATATTATCACGATATTTAAGTCACAATACAATATTGTGATTTTAAATATGTTGGAGTATTGTGATAAAATATATTGTGATATATTGCGATTTATTTACTTTTTGTCAACTGTAAATGATGTCCCCAAAGGTTAACTTTACCAGCCTTTGTTTTATCTAATAAGAAAGATTTCAGTCTGTTCATCCCACCTCAGCCATTTTTTTTTGCAGCAACAAAATGTATCTAGTGGACTGAAAAAGCAACCGATTATATTATTCTAGTAGGCCACCTAAAGTTTAATTTGAGTTTTTCATATAATAAAAAAACAATACTTGGCACTGTGTGACAGTACGATATTGCCACACAAAAGTATCGCGATACTGTGCTGTATCGATTTTTTCCCGCCACTCCTAAAGACTAGCAGCTTCTGTATTCTGCGAGATAGAGTTACTGTTTTTGAAGACTTAAAAAACAGCACACACTCCCAAAAATGATAAATACTGGGTGCAAGACAGAAAAACAAAAACAAAAAAAAAGCAGGTCCGCACACCAGAAACTGCTCCTTTTGGAAGTTTTAATCGTATCACCACATGTGACGTTTCGGGCACCAGCCCTTCATCAGACATGGACAAGATAAGGACACACCTCTCACATGACTGAAACATCAGTTAAAAAAAATGTCATGACAGGCAAATTCAAGGTGAACCAGAAGAAGATATTATACTAACTCATATATCTAAAAAAAAATAGAGGCACCACTTACACAATAAAAAGTAGTGATCCTCAATTAAATATGAGCTATAATGAGATATGATTTGCTGCCACCTGTCATCCACAACAGTACATTGCTTAGCTTAAGTGGCAGTACATCTGCCTGCTTCTCCAAACTGGGAGCATACCAGCTGCCATCTACAGTATGTTATACACTGATTATAGATAAGTACCTGATACCCCACTTCAAACAAACGGCTATCGCTTTAAAGTATGTTTTGGGGCCATTTTGTTCCGCGAGATCGAGGTGAGATTGAGGTGATTCACTACTTCTTCCACCGTCGACATTTGATCCAGCTGCTGCTCAGATCCAAAATGGAGGCCAGTTTCAATCCCTTTTTCCTGTTTACTACATGATAAACACGGCTGTGCATTGTACATGCATGCATGTACAAAAACATAAATTTACATACCCCTTTCTTCCATGAACTTATGTGCATTGGTCAGACAGCGTGCACATAAGTACCTGCACATATATACATGAACTGGAAAACAAATCTCCACTCACATGCAAACACACACACACTCACATTGATGGTATAAGCAGCTGAAAAGGCAGGGATGAATCATAGCGAGCTGGAAAACTGTCCTGCAAAGACTCTGGGGTACATTTTGGAGGGAAAACAACTTTCTAAAAGGACTCCAGACACTAACACTACACTACATGACTCACTACTTTGAAAAGAATTGGATGGAGAAGTGGATGGAGTGAAGGATGGAGACAGATGACAGGGGGCGGAAGAGGCAGCAGGGGACAGGTTGAAACACAGCAGAGGGTATGAGAGAGGACAAAAGTTTCCAGCTATCTGTGCAGTTGTGTGTGTAACTGTGTGTACGTGCATACATGTGCGTGCATGTGCATGTACGAGTGTGTTTATCTGCGCTAGCTTACAAGTATGCATATGAACTTCCTACAAATGATATGTTTGTGTGCGTGCCATGTGGTTTGCAAGGGCGTGAAGGTGAAGCAGTCCGCGCTGAGGGGAAAGATGCAGAGCGCTGGGGGAGGAGGTGACACTGCCGGCCTGTTAGTCCTCCGCGCGCCGGATGGTGGTGGGGATGGTCGCGGTTCAGTCAGGCCTGCAGCACTCCCGTGGAGAGTGACCTCATCGCCTGGCCCCTGGCATTGTGGCAGCAGCACAAAGCCATGCAGGGGACGGAGAGAGAAGAGACTACACATGAATGTGGGGGAGGGACTGGATGTGAGTGTGGATGGAGATGTGAATGAGTCTGTGTGACTGAGGGAGGGAGAAAAAGGCAAGAGGAAAGTAGTGAATTCTGAAAAGGGGGGAAAAAGGAGGACCACCGGGCTCTCAGGAAGAACAGGGATGAGAACACACAGAGAGTCAATGAGGGAATCCATAAGGCAGGAAACACAAACACAAACAAACAACACACAAGAGAAACCTGCTAATTTGCTCATGCTGTTATTGCATAGCCCGCCGTAAAATACAGTCCTCACTAGGCTTCCACCTGAGCACACAGAGAAACCTGTCAATGACGGGAAAAGACACGCAAATGGCCTCACTGCGGAGACTGCAGGACACTTCCTCAATGGTCACTCATTGTGCCACTGCATCCTGTCTCCCCTGCGTTATAAACTGCCAGGATGGACAGTCTGCAGGGGGTCATGTGAGACAAGTGTCCAGGCATGTTGGCACACAATAATCTTGGATACATGTACATGTTTGTGTGTGTATATATATTTATATTTCCAGTCTAAGGATCAGTGTGTCTAACTAGTAGGAGCAACAACTCAGAGATAGTTAATATCTGTGTTATCTATGTGTGGCAAAAACACCCTCTAGGGGCGGCTTCATGGTAACAGCACTTAAAAGTGTCTGTGGCTGTCACAGCTGACCAAAAACCCATTTGCCCTTTCTGTTCATTTTGGAAACAGCGCATCTGCGTTTCAGATATGAACCCATTCACCGGAGCAAAGAGCTCAGGTTCAACACCCATTGATATGGAGCCTGATTCAAATGAGCGAGCGATCAGATATAACGATGAGAGCTGTGTTCATTTGATACGGCTCCGCAGTTTGCTATCTCGCATTGCATCCTCTTTGTTGTTTTGTCCCTTCACACGGGCCTTAAATAAACTTCCGCTGGAACATGAGACGAGGCAGAGCTCTCCCGGGCGTTTTTTTTTAGTGTCTTTCACTTCACTGTTGTTTGTTTATTTAAGTTTTCTGTCTCTCGCTGATTTATTTATTGTTGTTTTTACACCTCTTCAAGCGCACACACACACACACACACACATACAGACAAAGAGTGCCAGTACACTAAAGATGTTCCCCGTCCATCGACAGGGGCGACTTGGGAAGGTGCAGAGGTCAGGGTTTAGGGGTCAGAGGTCAACTAATCGGTCACTTCATCAACTCATTACTCTGCTTGTTAATTAGGGGATTAAAGCAGGCAGGATGAGGTAAGCACCACCTCTTTACAACCCTTTCCCCCTTTTGTATCCTTTGCTATAACATTTTAACTGCAAACATTTTAACGGTTGTATTGATCGTGCTTCTTATGGAATGGTATTAAACTCTTTCCGTTTTTTTTCTTGAGGATCTGGTTCTCTACATAGCGAAGATAAAGAGCCGCATTTCCTTGATTTTACAACTGGGTCCTGACCTGAAAAGATTTAACAACTCCTGTTACCAGATGGCATTTTAGAATATTGCAAGCTCTGCCAAGGCAGCTCAAGGAATGGGATAAACAGGGTTTCCTCGTGCCTGCCAGACTATTTATGTGGTTACACAGGCAGCAGGGCTTCTCCTGTCTGTGCGGTCCCCAGGAGAGTGTTTTGTGGTATGAGGGCATTAGACTAATGCACCCGGACAGGGGAAGACAACTTGATGAGCGTATATTTATGTCAATTTGTGTGTGTTTTGTTTGTGTCAAGGGAAAAATAAATGCACCTCTGACAGATTTCCCAGAGGTCTCTTCCTCTGTAATTAATCCCTCTCCTAAAGGGTTCCCTCACATTTTTGCCAGTGAATTTTTAAAACTCCTCCATAACATTTTCATATTTTACCCCCTTTCCATGTCTTTATTTAAGTAGTTGTAGGCCCTGATACCCCAAAGTGACATCAAGGAACTAGTGCCGATGAAGGTTAACTGTTGCATCGCCTCATGTCGCCTTTTTCTCAGCCAAAAAGCTGCACCTAAACACACCATGAAGACTACAGCCAATGGCCAAGTAGCACTTCTGTTCTGCACCTGCGTGAGAGGAAGGAACTCTCCACACCAGCAGGCAATGGTGGTCTGTATTCGTCATTTACTGCAAGACCCACAGGATGGATTCAAGACACTAGTTAGTTAGTCCTCAAAATGGTGAGTCCACAAGTGGCTGGGCAAGGGCGGGACTCGATGCACATGCCCTTGCTTACTCCGCAAGAACAGAGAAATTTGTTCTCTCTCGCAGGGCTGCAAGAAAAGATTGACGTCATTTTTTTCTTGCAGCCCTGGTTTGGGAGTTCTTGCAGCTTGCTCTCGACACATCATCTGGGCAGAACTTTTTTCTTGTGTGGTGTCCAAGAACTATTGTGTGATTGGTCAGAAATTTTATTAAATGCGGTTAATGCGGAAAAGCGCATGTGACGTATGCGGCAGTGGGAGGGGCCTATGATGACTTCTGCACTTGAGTTTTTTGTGAAGTATGAAAAGCCCTGGCCAGAAAGAACTTTGTTCTTGTTCTTGCCACCTCGGGAACAAGAACAAATTTCTCTGTTCTTGCGGAGTATTTTACAGGGCTTTAGAGGATCCGGTAGTTGCCATTGCCAATGCTGTCGATAGCTAAAATAGAAATGAACCTCAACGGCTAAAAGCAGCTCACTTTGACGTGTTAGCTTCTTCCATATAGTACAAACAGGTACAACACGAAAACACCCACTTGAATAAATTGGCCAACTAGTGCTAACTGAGTTTTGAGCCATGACTCCTTCTATTCTGGCTCCCAATAACACAACAAGATGTCATTTTAAGACTCCTATGTAGCCTACAGCCCTGTGGTGAAAAGCCGTGTTTTGCCTCCAGCTAACAAACTGATGTCATTGTGACATGGACTCTATTTCTTGTTACTTGTTCTTGAATGTTTGTTTTGCAGACATGTCTAATAATCGTTTTGCGACCTTGCCTGAACCTGAGTATATGTGATACCTTAATAAATTAAGGTTGATCGCCATCATGTCCTGTCAGTCTTCCCCCGTCCAAGTAGATGAATGACCCAACACAATGGATGAATATTGCTTGCCAGGTATCATTAGGCTAAGTGTTGTCTGTAAACAACCATCCTGCTGATAGCCAAATGTTTGATCTACAGGCTGAGATTTAGATGGAGATGACAGTCTGATGCTTATGTGCTGTATGTACATACTGCAGCGGCCTCCCACTGAGGCTAACGTTAGCTATCCATCAGTAGTAGCTGTCACCAGCATCGTTTTCTGTTTCTCTACTGATGTGACAGCGTGTTTCATTCCCCTAAAAGGGGGCGTGGCCTTGGCGATGACATGGTGCTGGTCTGGTGTCCCTTGTGATACTAGGGACATTTTCATCAGTCACGCAGTACGGCACACAGTTTTACGTTAGTAATTCAAGAAACATATTTCGTGAAACATTAGACATGCTTGGGGGGGGGGTATGAACATATTTTAAACAAAAGCCAAAACAATGTTCATAACTTTCCAAAAAATCTGTTAATCCCAAACACATTTTTGAAATTTCATAACTTTTGCAGGAATTTCGTGACCCTGGGTAACCTGTTTCTAAATGTGTCCTCACATAACTGCTCCTGCGCCCGTCCCATCCATCTTTCCACTGGAGATCATGAAGGTCATTAATCCAGGTGTGCAGAAAAATTGCCAAAAGCAGGCCAACATTAACACACACAGTTCACAATCTACCGCTATCTGAAGTCTCATTTCATATCACTTCAGTAGGAAGTTAGATAAGAAACACTATTACAGTAGGAACTAAGAGAATGTTTGTTTAAACAGGCGATAGCACTTCTATTGAGCATATTTAAAGACTGATTCTCAATGGGCATTTAACAGGGGGAAGTGGTGGAGAGGGTGCACCTGGACAAACATACACATGTGCACATACACATACACATCATAGGCCTGTAAACTTGACAATTTAGCCGAGGCCAGATATCCAAATTGGTGCAAAACAGTGTGACCTGATTCTTTCTTTTATCAATTTCTTATCAGAATCTTTTATCTGAAAACGATCATCTAAGTGCTGTTAGTTCGCTGAAACCAAAACAGACTAATCAGACATGCAGATGGTAAGATGAGATAGTAGTTTCAGTCGATATGATAACAACTACGGCACAGTTACACTATTGAGACAGGTGGTTGCAGGCTGATTTGGGTGTTAGCCGTGCAGGCTCGGCACAATGTGAAATCAAACACCTGTTCTCGGCTTATCTACTGTAGTGTGCTTGGCTGTTGATGTGGGCATATCGTAATGAGGTCATTATGGCAGCTAATGGGAGGCAAATAGAGGGGTCCACCCAGTGGCCCACTGGGAGCCACACCATGGCAGAGATTCAGACGTCAGTTTACAGACCAGCCAAGGTCACGAGATAAACAAGTGGAGGTACTGTCCCCTGATGGTACAGCATAAGTTCATTCCCTTGCAGTTTGTATTCCTAAGAAACCATGACCTTTTATTTAGCAAAAGTAAAAATTCCTAACTTGAACGCTCTGTGTGTCTCGTCTTTGAATATTGTACAAGACAGGTGTGTGCTTTGACCTCTTCATTCCTCGCTAAGTGCTTAAAAAAACGGACTTTTAATTACAAAAACAGTGTTAAGTTGAAATCTGGAAGGCAGAAATGTGTTGAAGTTTCACTTCCAGGCAGCTGAGGAAAGATGAACCACATGCACACACACACACACACATGGCTGGAGGAGCTCAGAAACTTTGAGGCCATAAAGTTTGACATATGGAATGGTGTGTTAATCAAAGACTCCACGCTCCCAGCTGGAGCAGCCTCACTGGGAACACAGCCTGACATGCATGCTTGAGAATGTCCTTGTGTGTGTGTGCGTGTGTGTGTGTGTGTTTCTCATGATAATGTAATCCCTGTCATCCTTTGTAGTGATGGTTGTATTTGTGTGCCTGGTTATGCATGAGAGAGTGTGTGTGTGTGTGTCTGTGCTTACAGTGTGGATGCTTCACCATTGTGCCATTGCAAATAGCAGACAGAGAGGCAGTGCCACATCTCTCTTGCTCTTTCTCTGCCTCTTCCCTCCCCTGTCTCTCACCTTTACCTCAGCTCAGGTGGAACAGTGCTTGAAGGAATACTCCACCTGCAAAATGACCATCTGTGTTTCAGTTACTTACCTTGAATTCATGAAGAAACCTCTGTGTTCCTGCATGCCACCACAGTGAACGGCAAATCCAATAAAAGGCAAATATTCTTTATGAATTGAAGTAAATGGGGACCAAGTTTTTCAAAGCAAAACTATATCAAAAAGTCTGTTTCCATATTCTCAGTACTTCCCAAATGCATGCATTTTTGCTAAGACATTACAATTCAAAACACGTCAGTACTAACAGTCTCACACAGCCAAGCAGAGAGCCTGAGCACAAGTGTTATTGAGATAAATAAGACTGTGTTAGAGTTTGTAAAAAGATTTCGTTCTGCAGTAGTAAACGTAACCCCCGTTTACTTCATTTCACGAGGGATCTTTGCCTTCGTTGTATTCTTCATAGAGCCACACCAAAAAAGCATAGTTTTCTCCAAGAATTTGAGGTAACACGTGTTATGTGTTTGACAAATGCCTCGAGGGCAAATGACAAATGCCTCTCCTCTTGCCTCTTGCTCTGAATTCCCCTTGATATTCTTTGTTTTCCTTCTGTCTCCAGAATGTACTCATAAACCCTGACATCTTTACATTGCTGACAATGGAATCTGTGACAGCAAACATTCACAGAACAGGATATGATCAAAGTGCAGACCACTGGCTGGCTCTGTTTTAGTTTAAGTAATATCCTGCTTGTCCTGAGATGCCCTCCTGGATCATTTTTCTCAGCCTGGCTCTATCCTGTAATTATACACTCAGTCATCTCAGCCCCAACACAAGACTAATAGGGCAGCTTCACTGCTGAAAGATTTCCTCTGGAAAGACACATATACTGTATATGCACATATATAAAGTATGTAGGTGTTTGCTGAGTGGCTTTAACACTGGAGTTATTGGAATCTCTGATGACATAGAAAAAGTGGCTGATTGTCTAATTTGCACACATCCATTTTGACAAACAGTATGTGGCAAGTGACAAGGACACATGTGATGGGTCTGTTCTTCAGAGCTGTGTTTTAAGCAAAAAACTATACTAACTAGGAAATGATGGAACCCAACATGCAGCTGTGTGCATAGGGACAAGTAAACACACAGTCAGCACTTGCAGTCCAGTATTAAATACCATTGCAGAACACGTAGTACTGTCATACTGGGTACTATCAATAAAGTTATAAACATTTTAAAAAATCCAAAGTGTACTTCATGGTGTCCCACTGTTCAAGACTGGCAGGTATAAATCATGATCCATATAGAGAATGGCAGATTTTGATCAGTATCCATTAGCGTACAAGACTGGCAACCAAACATTAGTCGGTCATTAATCGGCAAGATTTCACTGGTCGCTTAGTCGCAGAAAAAAAAAACAACAACAACTTAAAACTCTATTAGGAGCTGCGCCTTGTCAAAATAAATCAAAACCGATATGACTGGACCATGTGGGCATTTAATTTGAAAGGACAGACACAGGAAGTGGCCACGCTCAGCAGTCAGACAGGAGTCACATTACAAACCACTCACAGCCGACAGATATCTTTCCCTTCTTCTGTAAATATTCAGTCTGATAAATATGGAGAAGGACGATAGGCCTACACACTTATAAACAGCTCCTGGTGGTTAAAGACACGTCATGTGTACACCCTCTAATTCCCTGGGCTGGTACCTGCAGTTATTCCACAGGCTAGTTAATAACATGTCGGGCAGGAAATCCAAAGTGTGGGATCATTTTGAGAAGGTGAAGGACGAACCCAAGGTGGTATGTAAACTCATCTTCATTGGTCGACTACAAACATGACGAATCATCTGAAACATGGAAGTAGCTACACGCCCATTAGCCACTTAGCACAATCATTACTGCTTCCGACAGCGTCATTAACAGGTGGCTCGCTCAGTGTGTGACGTGCACTTGTAGATTAAAATATAGGCCTATATTAATGAAGGTTCATTAGTACGATTCTGTATTTCTCTGTAATGTAGCACAGTGTTAACAATGTTACTGATACTATTCTTTCTCACACCTTCAACTCAAACCATTGTGTTGCCCCGCCCAAAATATATCATTTAATAATTAAATTAATATTGTAAACATGCAGGCGACTAGTCGACTAATGGCCCTAAAAAGCACAGCAAAATATACGAGTGCTGCGGCAGCAAAAAACAATCTGAAAATGGAAAAAGAAAATTTAAAATGGAAGAAAAAGCAGCAGTAAAAATACAGCACAGTGTCCCTGGATTCCTAGAAAGACAGAGAAGTAACTTAAGACAGAGAGCAATAAGACAACAAGGAAAAAGAGAGAGCTCTGCAGAAAAAAAGTGATGAGAGGAAAAAGAGAGCACTGGAGAGAGCAGAGAAACAGAGAGGGCTTCATTGTTTTCGATCTTGCTCATTACTGAAGGGGATGATAGCATAATATAGTGCTAATGGGGGAACAAACCGTGTGGTGTTCGGCTTACATAACTGCTGAGTGATTAATCACACAAGATATTTCCTTGACACACAGATAGCTATTGGCCCTCTGTTTTTCTTTCTCTTTCTGTCTCACACACACGTTATAGACGCCATTCATTAAACAAAGTACAAAAAAATATATTTGCCAATCCCAACCAGTAGTCAGGGGGAAAAAAGTTTGCATGATGTCCCATCCAATGACGACATGCACTGACCCATCCCCCTGATGTCAAGCACAGGCCCATACCAGGAGCGAGCAATGGTCAACTGTC
This sequence comes from Epinephelus lanceolatus, assembly GCF_041903045.1. Classification (NCBI taxonomy): domain Eukaryota; kingdom Metazoa; phylum Chordata; class Actinopteri; order Perciformes; family Serranidae; genus Epinephelus; species Epinephelus lanceolatus. The sequence continues at coordinate 24,750,541 of NC_135751.1, read as the reverse complement.
ACTATCTTCTCACCCAATGAGACCACATGTGCAAGAACATCTGATAGCCCAAATGGCCAGCTGTGTGCAAAACAAGGGAGGAGCGAGAAACAGAGTGGGAGTGACAGACAGAGAGACAGAGGACTGTACAGTCAGACTCCATCTGCTAATGTGCGTCAGTCCTTGACAGCTCTGGCACATCTAAAGACGCCAATGTACTTCATACTGTGACTTCATCAATGCCATGACAGAAGGCATCAACAGGAGAAAATGATTACTCTGCAGCTGGGACTGGCTTCATTTTCTGTTTTGTTGCCTGTAGTGACCGCTGTAGTGATACTGTACATCACTTCGGATGAGCTGAAGTCACAGGCGCACCTCCTCGGGCAAAGTTTGTGCCGAACCTTTACTAACGAGAGTGTGTAGTCTACTCTGCAGCAACTAAACCATGTGCACAGGGCTGCTGGTTGCTGTGTGCAGGTTTTCATTAATGCTGGACGACCACATTGGCCATACACCAATACACTTCTGTTGTTAGGGGCTCCAGGCGCGACAGCCGCAACATCACCGCAATGTAACCGAGCCACCAGCCAGCCAGCCAGCCAGCCGTCCGGCATCATCAGCCCAGAGTGAAGAGTGAGGAAGAACAGAAGAGAGTGAGGGAGACCGTAAGAGCGACAGAGAGAGACGATTAGAAAGCTAAACGAAGGCAAAGCCAACTAACTGCCATGTCACTGTACAATCTAGCAAATCGGACAAGGTTTTCACGAGCTAAGAGTCTTCAGCGCTGCTAGCTGCATGTTCAACCACAAATGACACAACAACGAATTCCTGTGTGCGCAGCATTAATGGCTGATGCTAGCTGTGTGTAGCGAGACAGCAAACATGACAGCCAGTCAAATAAATTCTACATCATGCATGGTTTCATGGGCCGACGACGCCGCCATTACATAGCTTGGCATGCCAAGAGGCCTTGAACACATTAAAACCTGATGGTTTATGGTCTACTGCCACATATTTTTGTGGCGTAACTCTAATCTGCCACATCAGCCACCCAAGTACATGGTCTCTCAGACTGTCCGGATCTATCACATGTTGCACTCTGCTCGGGGCTGCTTCAGAAGCACTGACGTGCAATCAGAGGCCTGCGTGCCTGTGCCAAGGAAGCACGGTAAATTGTCAGCTGACGAAAGACTGGAAAGAGTGTGTTTTGGGTTTGGTCCGTGGAGGCTTTAGCCGACAGGAAAGCTCCGGTGTTTTCCTCTCCATGGGGCATAATGGATTCTCCCCGCCAATGAAACACTATTCCGGCTGGCGGGCGGGACCGCCAGCCACCTGAGAGCCTTTCCCACAACACCCCCTTCCCTGTCAGAGCCAGACCCAGGCATCACTGGAGATCTGGGACAGATGGAGGGATGGAGAGAGGATGGTAGAAGAGAGGAGGAATGTGAAAGAACAATGAATAGGAGCAGATGGGAAGAAAAAGAGGAAAAGAGGGAAGCTGGCATCCCTCTCTTTCTGAGACAACTATGGAGAATCGTTGATTTCTGAGCAATGTATCTGAACACCGCCGCCCATATCTGAATACACAACATGATATGGACATGCAGACAGCTCACCATAACAACGAGCAACACAACACACAGACACATCCAGTTGCCCCCTTACCCACCCTTCACTGCATACCTCCTCTTCTGTTACATCCATCCATGTTCACCCCTCTATGTCTCTGCAGACTTGAGATGCTCCCAAAGCAGGCAACACTGGCACACAGTGGCCACAAGGGCAATACACTCAGCTGAAACAATGGCCTGTTCATGATTTTATCAGCTTACAAACACACACTCATACTCCACACACATTTGGATTACTGGCATGCAACTGGATATTGTGCAGACCTGCTAAAGAACACAGCAGGGTCACAAACATTCTGTACCTTCTTTCATTATCGTCCAGGTGAGCGAAGAGCACATTCTTGGAGATGGCCTTGGCTAAAGCGGTCATGGTCTTGTAGTCCTTTGGGATCACCTGTGTGGACAAAGCAGTAATATCCATTACAGTAACGTATACCGCAACCACACTGTGCAGGTGGACACATGAGACAGTCCAACACAAACAAATAATAGGTCTGACTTCAAACGCAGACTAAATTGAGTAATTAAAGAGCAGCATTTTGGCAAACTCTGAAAGGGACATCCCACACGTGTGTCTGAGTATTTTTGGGAAAGCCCATCTGTTCAGGGATTACACTCAAAATGTCACACAGCCTTTAAAAATTCACAAGAGGCCTGAACTCATTCATAAGACATGCATTTTCATGTCCCAGACTGTGGTGTGTGTGTGTGTGTGTGTGTGTGTGTGTGTGTGTGTGTGTGTGTGTGTGTGTGTGTGGAAAGGGAATGGCAAAGTCTGCAGCCACAACAAAGCCACAGAAGTCTGTATTTTAAGTTTCTTTTAACATAGGGTGAGAAAGAAAAAAGTAAGAAAGAGCGAGAGGACGAAACAAAACCATTCTCACTGCGGAGTAACTTAAAAAAAAAAGAGAGAGGAGTGTGTATGTGTACGCATGTGTTTTGTCTCTGGTGGTGAGGGAGAGGAGGGGGTAGGCTGTAATTATGTTAAGGCAACAGATGTCTCCACATGAAGACGACCATGCAGCAGTGTGCATAACGCACACACAAAAACGCACACAACCACATCAAATGGGAAGTAAAAAGTACCAAAAGTTTATCTATCTGCCGTCCTCCAGCCTGGTTACTCCGTGGACAGCAAGGGAAAGAGGCTGGTCATCCTCCACAAGATCCATCCTGCTGTCACCCAGGAGGTCATTACATGTCAGGGCACTCGGCTTGTTACCAGCTTTTGAATCACTGTCCTTTTTAAAGCAACGTGTCAGACTGATGTTTCTGTTCTAGCCAAGTGATCCTTCACTAAACCACCCCCTAGTATGCGGAGACGAAGGTTCACACCTCCACATCAGCCATTAAAAAGTGATAATGGACACCGCATTGGACATTATGCCTAGTTGTCTCAGATTAGTTATCTGTGGTGTCAAAGCTTTTGAGAGCATAAATTGAGAGATGTGGAGCTTAACAAATGATGATCAGTAAGCGTGTGCTCGTGAATCTTGAACCTGTCAAAAAGGAATGCAAGTTTGTATTTACAGAAAAATTTGTCTAAATGAAATTTTTATACACCCTGTCACCTTGACTCTAATTTCTGATACAATAATTAGCCTCACTGAATTAGTTTAAAGATAAAAAAACATATAGAAAACATAATGACTAAAACTAATGAACATTTTTGTCCCAAGACTAAAGGGAGATTTATAGTTGTGTGGCAGAGCCTACGCCGTTGTGAACATTTATACTTGTGCGGTGGTGTGTCTGTGTCACCCTGCAGTTACACCTCCAAAACACTAGTTGGCAGCAGAGGTTTCTGTGAAGTGCTGTAAACTTCAGTTGATTCAAAACACACATTAAACACACATTAAACATGGCTTAATAGAGACAATTTCAAACACAAGTACACAAATCAGCTTCACTATAACTCTGGCCTTTATCTGGACACATTTTCCCCGCAAATTTAGCATGCTAATGTTTTTAGCACAAGCCTATGGCATTTTACATTGTATAAATTAGCCTAGAGGCTAGCTGACTTTTTTTCTACTTATATGAAGCCAGGGACAACAGCAACATTTAACAAAGGTAACGTTAAAAAATTCGGCTCCATTACAACTCACAAGATTCACCAACAAAACAACTGTCTTATACTAAACACGTTTTCCAAACAAATATACATGCTAACGTTATTAGCACAAGCCTATAACATTTTACATTGTATAAATTACCCTAGCAACGAGCGGAGATTTCCTCTGCTCATAAACTAGGATAAATCCCTGTAGGATAAATCACACACACAACTTAAAATGCTATTTTAGTGGAGGCTTTATTGTCTTCACAATTTATTGTTTCTTATCTGTGAAATTTAAGTAAATAAAAGCTTTGTTTCCACTGAGAGAAATGGTTTCAGCTTACAATAATAGATAGGAGGGCTGCGCCGCCAGGACGTGTAGTTACATTTCTGGGGAGGTGTGTGTCAGGCTATGGCTCCACGTCAACGCAGAGCCTATGGCGCCGATTCGACACAGAAGTATAAATCCCGCATAATACTGAATCTAAAATACCTGTCAAAATTAACACTGGGGGGCGGGACTTAGCAAAGTGGAAAGAAAGTTAAGATAAAGCCTCATGGGAAAAGATGGATTTCTAATAATTTACCAGCAACGCCTCCAAGCAGCCAATCAAATTCTGTTGCTATATTACATGTGTACTCAATAGTTAGGCCTAAATATTAAAGTAAAAAGTGAAGTTAGGCAAGTGGCAAGTTTAGTATTTGCTTCCATCTGCAATATCCATGCTATGTTTCTTAAACAGCATTACATAAGGTCTGATGTTAGCTATGATACATGCCAAATCCCAAAGAAGTCCCAGAGTCTCTCATTTGATGCCACAGGCCTTTTAAGTCGGAGGAAATATCTGACTCGATGCCCATTTTGTTCCCGCCTTGTCAAGACGGTGTCTACTCTGGTTCCCATCAATCTGATGCCAGCCATGCAATTCATTCTGTTAATGTGATCTCCGGGCCGCCAGGCCTCACAATTTGTTAAGACTCACGGCGCTTTACAGCAAAGCTCTTTTTAATCAGATGAGCAGGGTTAGCTAATTGATTGTGTTCTGTTTAGCAGCTGCAGATTTTCACAGTGGAGTCATTAATGGAATTGATGATGTAGGAAGATGTTGGCACATAGAGTGTGTGTGTGTGTGTGTGTGTGTTACGTCAGAGTACATCAACGGCCAGATGAAATGCTCTCTCATACTGAAGCAATAATGTGCTTTCATCTCCTAATTCAATTTTAATTCACTTTTCTCTGATGGTCTGTTGTGTTCAGTAAGAATTAATTTCTTTTTTCACATGCGGCTGACGTGGCTGTGTGAGTCGTGATACGTGTAAGTTGGTGCGTGTGTGTGTGTGTGTGTGTGTGTGACTGTCCGTGAGATAGTGAAGGACACTGAAGAAAATGAGGCTGGAGCTGGAAGCAGGCTTGTTGCCACAATACATAACTGCAGCGTCTGGTAAAGACCTCAGAGCCACAAACACAAATGCATGTCGGGTGAGTGCACACACCTGACACACACACACACACACACGTGCTGCATGCTCCAGTGGCCATGTGATTACAGCGTGGTGATGGGGGTTCATGCACTTTTGTCATTACCCAGCAATTAATGGCGTGTCAAGTTAATTACAAATGAACAAGCAAGGCAATGATACAATGGCTAAGGTGTGTATGTATGTACAGTTTACAAGAGTGTGTGCGTGTCTGCATGTGTAAAGGTGAGTTATAGTTTCTGGCTAAGGAGCACACTTTCCAAAAGCTCCGTTAAATTGTGGGTGGACACATGACAGTTGGCAAGATGCAAGATAAATCTAAAAGCTGCCTTGCTGTCCAGAATGAGAAAACATGAAGTCACACAGTGTATTTACACGCACAGCTTTCTACAGTAAGCCTATTTCTTAATCAGCAATCACAGTGTATGAGGAGCCTTGTGTGTGTAGGGTATGTATGCATGTAACCAGGGTTCCTATCAGCTCTTTAAATGTACGCATGTGCATGACAAAGAATTAAGATAAGGAAAGCACTCCAGGAGGAAGCAAGATATCTGATTACAATGAGAAATGCATCCTCCTAATCAGAATAATTTAATTCAAAGGCCTAAACTGGAACAATGTAGCCTCCAGAAGTAAATCGGTTATATCAATAAATGATGAATGAATAAATCAGTTTCTACAGATTATTTCCTACATAACCTGATTTTTCTAGGTAATCTGGTGTCTCTAAAATGGGAACGGTTCCATTAGTACTGTCCAAACCTTTTCACATAAACAGAAAAAAGCACACCGAACTGATCTTAACCGTACTGCTTGGTGGCTTAAATGTAATGAAGATACCCTGACATGTGCGAGTCAAGGTGGTTGTGGTTTTTAGCTCATTTAGAGCAAAGCAAATACGACTGGCATGATTAAAAACAGTTTCTCTGTTCAGCACATCTTTAAATTTCATGATGAAGCTGTCAACTATCTGCAAAAACCTAGTCTAGAGAGTCTATCAACGCATCTGTGCTGAACATCAGCCCAGTAGCTGAGTTACAAACTGTGTATTTTGCTGGAAATATATTCGCTGAAGTGTCCAAGTCTGTTCATTAACTGCTGTCATAAATTTACACGGCTGATCTCCCACTGTCACGACGTTTCGATGAATGTGTTTGTATTCGTGCTCTTAAGTGGGCGTTGACAGAACGGCAGCTTTGTGTCTGACAAATAAACAACAATTAACCTCGATGTCTGCTTGATGTTTTTGACTGTGTTTTGAATTTCTCATCCTGGGGAGGGCTTTGGATAAGCCCCCTGTCACTCATGCATTTCTTACGTTAGGAATTGTTCAGTAATTGTGCAAATACATAAGCAATAATCTGCTAGTTCATATGTACGCATTGATTGCATGTATCTGTGTGCGAGCATGTTGATGAGTTTGTGTAAACACGTTGGGTATACACTAACTGTGTGTGTCAGTACGTGTCTGTGCGTAGATGTTTGCGTATCGCATCCATCTTCTGATGCTGACCTTGCGTACGTAGCTGACAGCGTCCTCTTCAGTGTAGACCTCTGCGCTGACCCCTCCCCTGCGGCGCCGGGCCTTGACAACAGGGTTGGGCGGTGGGGGAGAAACCTCATCATCGTGTGAGTCTGACTGGCTGTTAGATTTCTGGCGTGCCATGATCTGCTTGCATTCTTCCTGTGAAAACAAGAGGAGAGACCTGACTGTTAGAGGGACACGCGCAGAGAGCGGGACACAGAGGGAGAGAAAAAAGGTGGTAAAAATATAAATAAGCAGGTGGTCTTCTCTTGAAAGAGGTTCTAATGCTCTTCCTTATTTTCTGTCAAATCCTTTCTGTTACAACATCAGATGTTCATATTGTATGTGGCCAAAGTTTCAAATAATAAGGTAAACAAATGTAAAAGAAATCCCTGTGAGCAAAACCCTCACACCTCAGACCGTTCTGAATACTTTGTTTTTTACACTTTGGCTACAAGATAGCATCAGATAGTGTTAGATTTTTAACATGTTCATCTACTCCAGGCACGTGTTTACATTACTTAGCCTACACTGCTACATGTAGCTACATGCTAACATCAGGAAAATGTCGAGTCTTGGCTGCTGATTCTGTTCATTTCTCTCTGATTTTGGATCGTAGTTCCGCTGAAACATGCCCAGTTGTAAGGATTATGGTTTAGAAGTAAGGACGTCAACAGCTAATCGTTAATCAGTTAACTGCTGATTGGTTATGAATGTCGGTTTATAGGTTAATTTTGCTAGTCTTCAGTTTATTGCGCTGTATACCAACCGGGTCTGGTGGGAATTAGCGGTGCTGCTCATTCTGTGATTGCTGTTAACGCTGTCCAGACCCAACAGCATTGCTCTGGATACATTGTGCCCACCCTCCAGTCTCCCCCCAGGTTGCCACAGTGAATAAGCGACTCAGTTTTGAGCCGCAAACCCCCTTTAGCATTTTTAACTGTGTTATCAGTAGCCCTTTTTAAATACGAATTGTGCAAATTTGCAGGAAAGCCCAATCAGTCTTTTTTCAGCATTGGCAGTATAAAAACAGGGTCAGGGAGTGCAGCAAAATGCTGCCTGCCTACTTTTGTTATAAATACAGAATGTGTCTTTCATGTTTGCGTTTCCCTCTGCTTGCTAATTCCTGCTATCACCTGTTTCCTGTTTATCCACCGCCGGTGGGTCGCACGTGCGGTGTCATCAACAGCTCCTCCCACAAGTCATCAACAGCCCCTCCCGTGGCGGAAGGGCGCCTCGTTCTTTTTAAACCAAAAAGGTTCCGCCAATCGGATCAACTAGCCAATCCAGCCCTGTGTGTCTAAACACTCGCAGCTTGCCGGCAAAATGGCCCAACATTCGCCGAAAATCTGGCAGTGTAAAAGGGGCTAGTGTTAGCACCGTTAGCAGTGTCAGCACAGCTAGTGGTGCTAACAGTTTTAGCACTGCTAAAGGGGTTTTGTGGCTCAAAATGAAGCCACTTTCTCAGTAGGGGGACCTAGGGGGAGGGGCTGCCATGTTTCCACATTTTCCTGGTGGTGAGACGGTGTTACCGGCAGTAATTGCCATATGACTGGTGCTCCTGGTACCTAGCTCCTCCTAGATATCTACCCAAGCAGTGAGCGGTGTAGAGTGACGAAAGATAGCTACCCAGTGGGGATAAAAGGCTGGGTAGTGGGTACTATGTTTTCGCATGATAGTGCGGCTAGCTAGCTATCTGTCTTCAAAGCCAATAGAAAATAAAACGGGAATAATTTGCATCACAAAGCATTATAATTTCACCACCTCTAAATTCATAGCGCTATGAAATGCAGCGCTAATACTAAAAGGTAAGGCCTCTTGCATTTCACGTCATGTTGTATATTCTGTCTTACTTGCCGGTTAATGGATGTCGGGCTATTTAAAGCAAAATTAACTGAAACCGCTTTCACTGGTAAGAGATGCCGAGTTGGCAGCCAAGAGTGCAGATACTGAAGACCCGGAAACACTGACCAATCAGAGCAGACTGAGCTTTTTTCGAAGGTGGTCTTATAGAGACAGGCACTAGAGAGTGTTTTAGACAGAGGGTGAGTACAAGTGTTCCAGCATAGACATTATGAGGAAAATAAAGTGTCTTTTCAAATATCAAAGCATGTAAACATGTCCTAGTAGAAACCCAAAGTACAAGTATGAACCTGAAAATAAGCATAACTGGTCTCCTTTGTGTGGAAAAAATAGATATAACTACTATGGTAGCTTCAGGCAAGACAAACAAGATCTGAAAGCATCTGTTATTCTTTTACCTCACAAACGATCACATGAAGACGGGCTGACAAACCTCTCCGAACACACTCTTTCTAACATGGCGCATCACGTGGATTCTTAATCGGGTCAGATAACATAACAGGTTTGTATAAACCTCAGAGAAAGTGCAGTGGATGTGTCCTAGTCCTGAGTGCACGTTGTCTGGACATCTGGCTGCTATAGTATGAAGTGAAAGTCATCAAATATTGATATCTGCAGGCCTGAACATGCAGAGAGAAGAAGGTTCAGCCAGGTACTCTCCTCCTCTCAGATAATGAACAACAAGGAATACAGACATCAAAGGGGAGACAGGCTGCCTCCGGCTGACAATTGTTTCGACTGCTGAACACTCTGCAGGTGATGAATTATTGATTGCACACTTGATTAACACATTAGCATAAGTACACAATAAACCACTGTAGTCTTGTTAATGTGTGAAAGTGTTGCAGGATAAGGGCAATGAGATAATAGTTTACGTGAAGGTAGCCAGCATCCACTGTCTGCTTTGTGTATTTCTAAAAAGTATCTGTGCAGAACAAACAATGACTGGTGTGTATCTGTGTGCAACTGCCGGCACTGTGCATTTATTCCTTTATTTGAGTGCGTTAGTGTGTCTAATAGCACAGTGGGGACTGGGTTGGCAGCAGTATTATTCACCACCATATTTTTTTGGTACAGTAACAGTTTCATTTGTTAGCTGGTTCACTGCATTGCTGCTGTGTAGTCAGAAATAAACAAAGGTGTCTCAAAGGGACTCCCGACAGGCAAGTAGCAAGAGGTGGCACTCTCACACTGCAGTACAGGAACACCACACCAACAGAAATAAACATGACCAGGGAGGGAAAGGATGTCAAGATGAAGGGAGGCAGGCAGCTGGGTAATGTGTCTGGTCAGCTCTGCTGCTCCATCACATGAGCAAGCTGGGTTGATAACAAGTTTTTGTCTTGGTTTAATCACGAGACGAACATTGAACAATTTTCAAATCAACTATATTCGCGACAGTTTGTAATAGGAATGTTCATGATTAGGGTGGCTCATTGGTGCAGTGGTTAGCACTGTCGCCTCACAGCAAGAAGGTTTCGAATCCACCAGCGAGCTCGGGCCCTTCTGTGCGGAGTATGCATGTTCCCCCCGTGCTGCTGTGGGCATTCTTCGAGTACTCCGGTTTCCTCCCACAGTCCAAAGACATGCAGGTTAACTGGTGACTCAAAATTGCCCATAGGTGTGAATTTGAGCGTGAATGGTGTGTCAGCCCTGTGATAGCCTGAGTGTACCCCATAATATGAATATGAATGAATTATTGAATCTTCATGATTAATTGATGATTGGTGAGTTTATTGTTCAGTGTTAACAAGGAGTTACAAACACTTAACAAGATATCCTATTAGTCAATCCAGTTAGATTGTTGTCAGTAGACAGAGCAGCCTGTTTCATTGTTCTATTTAATGTAGGAATTGACCTTTTGCTAAGCCCTGTTCCCAGGCCAGATGAGACATGTTATCCCTCCAGTGTGTTCTGGGTCTGCCCCGGGGCCTCCTACCAGTGGGATGTGCCAAAAACACCTCCAACTGGAGGCACCCAGGAGGCATCCTGGTCAGATGTCCGAACCACCTCAACTGACACCTTTCAGTGCGAAGGAGCAGCGGCTCTACTCCAAGCTCCCTGCGGATGTCCGAACTCTTTACCCTCTCTATCTAACCTACCCTACCCTATCTCCCAACCACCCCACGGAGGAAACTCATTTCGGCCGCTTGTATCCACAATCCCATTCTTTTGGTCACTACCCAGAGCTCATGACCATAGGTAAGGGTTGGGACGTAGATGGACCAGTAAATCGAAAGCTTTGCCTTCCAGCTCAGCTCCCTCTTCACCATGATAGTCCAGTACAGTGCCTGCATCACTGCTTCTATGATAGCAGACTAAATGTTTTTCAGATTGATAAATAATACGAAAAAGAAATTTCAAGACATTACCTTGGGCTTACACACATTGCGATGGGCATTTCTCACTATTAAAAAGACCAAAACAATCAGCAGATTCCTCGATAATGTGAGTAATCGCTAGTTGCAGCCCTAGCTCAGACTTTTTGACATTTAAGAACATTTAAATCTATGAATAAAGCATTTACTCAGGTTTTATTAATTTGAGTTTTTTGTTTTGTTTTTCTAATCCAACAACCGATATAAATAATTTAAAGCATTTTGTATTCTATAACCTTTTAATACCTAATCAATTATTCACCATTAACAAGGACAGTAATCAATTAGGGAAACTGCTTGTTCACACCACCACGAGCAAATGCAGACAAAGATGCATAGAAGACGCATAATGCGTCCGGGTTTTTGCCACTATTGAGTTCATACCACCACCTCCAAATTTTAAATCCACCATTTTCTATGAAATATAAGAGAGGTAACTTTTTTTTCTCTTCAAGGGGAAAAGAAAAAAAAAAAGAAGACCTGGAGCAGCTGAGAGCAGAGTGATTACCGAGTGCCTTGAGGAGGGAGCGCAAATTGCTGCTGCTTCACTCTGCTCATACACTGGGGAGGGAGGGAAAGACAGAGACAGAGAGGAAGAGAGAGACGACCTGTGTCAGAGAGATCGCACAGATGACACAAACACAGAGTACCAGTGCGAGAGGTGGCGGTGAGGAGACTGTCATATTACCTGAAAACGGAGACAAACAAAACTGTCACCTCACAACTCGGCACTTCTCTGCACATTCTTTCTCAACTATCTGTCTCTATCATCCTGGCAGCATAATGTAACGGGGACGAAAACAGTAACACGGCGATGCTGTAACGAGACAAAACAGCAGCCAGTTCGTGACACACTTCATCTTGTACTTTTCACTGATGATCTTTTTGTCACAGTCTGTCTCTGTTTGACTTTGTGTCTCTCCTGCTAATTGCATCCTGAGGTTACTGTGACGCTTTGCTCGCTGTTGGTGTAAAACAGTGGGATAATGCAGATCACACACACACACATACACACTCACTTCTTGCTTACGCAGAGTCACTGCCTGAGGGAACACAGCCAGCAGGAGGAGAAGAGGGGAGGCAGAGCCAGAGAGCAGCATCAAAACACGCACACACACTCTCCAAAACACATGCACAGACAGACTGCAGGGGAAGAGGAGCACTCACACACTCCACCTTAATCAAGGAGGAAAGGTCTGCATTCAGATAACACACCATACTCTCTGAACACAAATCCAAAACAAACGCTTCCCTCCCTTTGAAGCACTGCAAATGCAAATATCTTCCTCTCCTCACGCTGGAAAGAAACTACAAGTCAGAATCACAAACTAGCAAACACAGTCAACACACACACACACTCAAACTAGGAAGCATCTTGCAACAAAACACATGCTTCAACAACAAACACAGTGTTGTATACTACTTGTCTACTCTTGCCTCTATGAGACCATACAGGTTAGCTCCAGGAGGCTAACTAAAGGCTACGTTTGTTAGCAGAGGTATTTACCATGGCACGGGGGGCCCCTGGCCAGGCGTGCTGTGTGTCCCTCAGCCTGTCAGAGGCACCAGCAGGCATCGACTCAAAGTGTGTCAAAGAGTGCATGGGAATCAGCACACGTGGATCCCCATCTCATACACACCTGACACACATGTCACACCGCAGCAGCAGCATTTTCCCATACTAGCACAGCGACCGCTGTGTGTGTGTGTATGTGTGAGTGTGAGCACTCAGCTTTGAGTGTGTGTGCGAGCAATCAGAGAATCCAAGTTTGTGCCTGAGAGAGAGTGGGGGAGCACCAGCGGCAAAATGTCTGCAATCCCCACGACACAGCGGCCGAAGAACGAGACTACTGATGAAAACACTGATCGCAGCAAAAAGCCTGTCTCTCCATCGCTCCTGCGCAACCCTCTGTCTCTGCTTTCCAGCCCTTTCTCTCTCCCTCTCCCTTTCTCTTGCACACACACACACGCTCACAATCAGGTGGCGCAATGAGCGGGCTCCTCTCGCTTCCCCCCCATCACTATGACAACTGGGTACTGTGAGCATCCTGAATAGTTGGTGGTGAGTCTGAGCAGGAAATACACACACGCACCAGTTCTGACGCCTGTTGACATTTTGTCTCTCTGTTGCTCACACATCTACAGTGATTCACAGAAGCGAAAACATCACTCCCGTCAATACGGACTTCTGTTCTGACCAAATGGCGTGTCTTTTGTATGTTCTGTACCAGCAAATGGCCCCAAACATTTCCATCATGGTTCCATACATTCCCATTGTGTGCCAGACGCTGTTCTGTACCATGCAGTGTCTTTCTCCCTCCTTAGTGATCTCCAGCCCCACCCACACGCTCTCCTCTTAGGTCAGAGGGTCAGGCATCAAGTGAGGACTTTGTGTCTGGCTCTAACAAGTCCTCATACTGTTCTGGCCCCAGTGCTCAAGCATAGCGACACAGAACACATGTGCAGCATGACTTTTGGTGTCTCGTAAGCGTAAACGCATCTACACAGGAGTAGGGATAGACCGATATGGATTTTTTAGGGCCGATGCTAATACAGATTTTTTTCTATCACCCTTAGCCGATGACCAATTATGGACTGCCGATTTTCTTGAGCCGATATTTGGGGCCGATACTGCTTTTGCTCCCTCAATTTACATAAAAAAAAAAAAGACACAATGATAACAAATATTACAGGTCTCAAGTTTAAAATAAGAAACATTTATTGAACAGTAAAAAATACTAAAACAAGATGGAAAGTTGAGGTAGAACAGGTAGAATATTATTATTATTATTATTATTATACATTCAAATAAAAAAAAAGAGTTCAGTGCTCTTAAATCTTCCAGTAATGTCTTTATAAAATAAACAAATATTTAAGCTGAAGTATAAATAAAACAACAACTAGTGTACATAGTAGGATTCAACAGCTTTGTTCAACTTAACCACATACTTTCAAATGAAAAAAAGTGCCAGGGAAAAATAAATCCGCGAACCCACACACGTATCGGCCGATGCCGATACAAGTAAAAAACTCAAATATCGGCCCGATATATCGGCCGGCCGATGTATCGGTCTATCCTTACACAGGAGGCACCATTAGTCCAAGGTGAGCTGAGAACAATGTGTCTTTAGCAGCAACACAGGCAAACTTTTTCTTGCTTTAGCTATTCTGTGGCAACACACAGGCCACACAGTGTGAGGCAGTGCCATTAATCATTTCCAGGGCTATGCACAGTAGCTAAGCAAAACACATCTGCAGCTGTTTTTTGCAACTTTTACCTTTTTGCTATCTATCTCAATCGAGGGTGGTGTCATTTCTATTTCAAACAACATTAAATATCTCTCCAAAAGCAAAGCACTCTTCTTTTAATACCCTGCCATCTATTTCATTTATGTACCAATATGTTCTACTCTATAATCAGTGCTATAAGCCGATGTCAGACTCTCTTTGCTCTCCCTCCTTCTCTTCTCTGCACTCCCTGCGTCATCATCGGCGGCTGGATGCCAAACAGAGAGGACAGGAGAGGAGGGAGAGGAGCGAAGATAGAGGACACAGGCGTAAGCAGGACACAGAAGCTCTGTAAGGAAAGCGGGCTTTCCATTAGAGACAGTGGGTGACTGTGGGTCAGAGATTAAACCAAAGAATGGAGGCACAGACAAAAGATGACACACACATGCAATCCCATCCGCACTCTCTCGATTGAAAGTCACTGTTATTAAAGCATTATCAATTCCAGTTTCAACTCATTTACGGATGATGAGTCATATTAAAATGGGCCTCTCCTGTTTTGTCCATTCCCTGAACCAATTTGCACCAAGCAGAAATGAACAAAAAAGTTATGACTAACTCATCCTAATGGCTATGACTAACCAATATTAACAAGCCCAACCACCCATCACGCTCAGAGCAAAAAGCGTTGAACCCATCAGAGAGGCTCAGAGGGCTCAAAGCACAAATAAATCCAAATATCTTTTCTTCCACAAAGTTAATTTCTGATATTAGTCAGAAAAAAAGGAAGCATCCATAAGCGATTACCTTAGGTGGCCCTAATCCAGTGACGGAGGCAACTTCACTCTCCGCTGCCAGGGCTGAAAGCATGCGAGTGAACCAAAAACAACAAGGTACCGCACACACATACACAGACATACACACACAGGTAATGAAGCATGGAGAGCTGATCCACCAGCGGAGCTAACAGTCCACTCATCACTCTGTTCCACACCATTACAGCACCACAATGGACAGAAAGTTCGCTGCTGTGTTAGGACTGCGTGTGTGTGCTGGGCTGACCTCCTGGCTATGAAATGATGTTCACTCTCTATATGGTTGCAACAAACACGCACACACAAACTTGTTTTTCTATCCTAATGGCAGCTCTCCATTACTGACATTTATTTTTTTCTAATCCATTGTCTAATCCAACTGCTGAAACATTATCATTAACAAACATTAATTCTAACCCTTTACACTACAACCAAGTTTTAAAGAAGTATTTCATTGCATGAAAGATGGTCTTTACATAAAACTGTGACACAAATACTTTTTAAATTGGTTCTGTTTGTCATTGATGCTGCTCTGTTCTGCTCCCAGGGGGTCTTTGCTGCTGCTCCCCTGCCTTAGGCTTTCCATGTAAGCACATGGAAGGGCAGTGAGGTTTGTTCTCTCTGCCTCAAGCTTTACTCGTTTGCACGTGGAAGGGCAGAGTGGTGTGCTCTCTCTGCCTTAAGTCTTTCCACATAGGCGCATGGAAGGGCAGAGAAGTGTGCTCTCTCCACCTTAGGGTTTCCATGTATGCGTGTGGAAGAGGCTTTCTGCATAGGCCGAGAAAAGGCAGAGAGGCCCCAGAACAGAGCCATAATGCCAAATATAATACTGCAAATGGAAATAAAGTTTTCTTTGACCAAAGTGTTCCTGACTAATAAATGTTTCTGAAAACATTTGAGGCAAGGAATACACAACACAGTAACACAATCTAGGTTCGTTTTTGATTCGGCCTGCTTAGTTTTACAATTGAATCCCAGATTTTTCAGCCTCCGTTTTTCCAAAAGCAGGAAAAAGTATGCCACCCTGATCAGAAATTCTCATTTTACAGCTACACTGTGCACTAAAATAGTTTTCTGGAGACATTTTAGGTGAGAAATAGGCAATACAGTAACAGAATCTTGGTTTATATTTGATCAGCACTGCTTAGTTTTACAGTTTGATCAGAGTTTGGTCTGGGGAAGGGGGAAGGCAGCTCTTTCTCTTAAAGCATACTAAACATACGGAAATGTGGAAGTCCAATCTGTAGTTTAGGCAGAAGCCCTAGAGCGAGCAAAATCGGCTGGATGAGAGACACATTTCATCCAAGCTGGGAGATGAGCAGGGAGATCTGGGTGCTGGTAAGATGGAGGGAAGTTTAACCACGGTTCATTTACACATACCACCCATGTTGTTATGATACAAAGCTGATTTTCAATCAGCAAAGTATCCCTTTAAGTCTAAAGTAAACATGTGGGGATCAGCCTTTCTATTCCCGCGTAATTATGAGTAAACTGTTGCGACACTATGACAGCAGCTACAGAGAACTGACAGCCTCTTAGCATGAGCAACACTCATACCCTGCTCCTCACATCACAAGTACAGTCGTTTTTATGCTTGCAGGATGTTTGTGGGAGTTCTTTCGGTATCGAGGGCTCACTGTTGAGTGCTTTGAGTACTTTTGGTAAATCTACAACACAAGTTTCAAATCAAGACTACACCGTGCAGCCTATGAATTAACAGTGAAAGGGAATTCTTTACCGGTGAGATGCTGCTGGTATGTTGAATTAAAAAAAAGAAAATGAAGATATCTGGATTAAATTGCTTAACTGCTCAGGCACACATCCTTAGCTTGAGTCTGTATCTATATCTTGTCTATATCTCTTTTGCTGTCTCTCCTAGCGCTTTAGATCGAAATGCTTTACACCTGACACTTTTTTCTCTTCCTCTCACACCAACCAGAGATAAGTTGGGAAGGGAGGAGGGATGTGACGGGCAGATGACAGAGGACAAAGAAGGACCACCAGGGAATCCGGGGCTGGGGGTCCAATTTACCTGGAGGGGCCCCAGGGTGGGCCTTGAAGGAGGTTTAGGCCTGGGTCACTGCGTGCACCTTGGGCTAATCTGACAGAATACCCTGCTCCCAGCATGGTGGTGATGAGTGAACACAGAGGCTGGAGACACTATTTACACCATGCTACAAAACTTGTGTATGGGACATAGTGTTTGTGACTCTGAACTGAATCCTTTAGACCTTTGCTGCTAATATGCTTTTTGCATACACATCACTGGTACACACAAATGTAGACTGATCAAAATAGTCATAGAGCAGATCAAGAGAAAGACCGGGACAACATCAAAGAAACAAAAGGAAAAGTCAAAGACGGGAGATCATCAAAAACTAAACCTAATTCTCCTCTAAATGTTCTCTGTGGACTCAACAAACAACCAAACCCTTCTGACAAATTGTCAATCAGAGGCCTTTGAAGGGACTAGCGGATTTGTTATGATAGCTCCTGGTGACAGCTGAATGGCTAGCAGCACGGAAAGGCTTCTCATCTTACAGGGGACGGCGAGACAGAGGCTGATTGACTGATGGACAGACAGACAGAGAGTGAGGGTCTCTACCATAAAGCAATGTGAAGGGATTTTCCACAGGCAGAGCTGATGCAGCAGGGTTTACATTTGACATGCTTTATAATGTTGAGGGAAGCACCTATAATCAGCGCAACACTGGCCTAAATATAGTAGAGGTGTAGAGACACAAACATCACACCTGTGTATCCTGATTCTGCTGTTGTCTTTCTTTTCTGATGCTGTTTTGTTACATTTTAAAACCAAAAAAAGAAGAAAACATCAAGGTTCCAGGGGTATGAAGTACTAGCAATAATTGAATTTAAATATGACTTTTCTTAGGGTAGTTACAACATGCTTAGATAGTCACAACGTGCAATAAAAATAGCATGAATAGTAAACAAAAAATGAAATAAATAAAAAATATTAATAAAACAATAATATAGTATAAGAGCTGAAAAAATAAGAATAAAAAGAATACGCTATTTAGCCAACAAACAGAAAACTAATCAAAAACTATTTTTATAATTGATTTAAGTTATCATGTTTTGCTGAAACTGCCACCATATGCTGAAAGAAAAATCATGTCCCTCCCCTTCCTACTGCCTCCAATGGCATTTGTTACTGTGGAGTACCGAAAACAACCAATCAGAACCAAGGAGTCTCTAAAGCAGATGTCAGACATGTCATTCACTGCTTGCATCTGTGGTCAAACTGTCAAACGAGGCAGCGCTGATTAAATATGAATCAAGATTCTGCTACTGTGGTGCCTTTTTCTCATCTCGTGTTTTCAGAGACATACTTTAGTGTACTGTTTAGCTGTAAAATGAAAAAAGTTTGGGACCCGGCTTCCATTTTGGAAACATTTAACTAAAGTACCAAGCGCCGCCCACTGGCTAGACCAACCTTCTCATTTCACATCTAAACAGTATACTAAAATATGTTTCTGAAAACACTTAAGTTGAAAAATAGGCAATGTAGTAACACAGTCTTGATTCATAATTGATCAGAGCTGCCTGGTTTGGCAGTTTGATTGCCATTTATGAGCAACGATTGACATGATTGACAGCTGCTCTGATTGGTTGTGTTCATTTATGTGCTTTAAAGGAAATGGCCACTTTAGAATGAAAATACACACAGTGCTTCCTCACCCTCCTGCTGACAAGAAGTCCAGTGTAGTTTTTTAATCCACAAAATTCATTCGGGGTATCGGAGGATAGCAGCTAGTTGGAATAACAGCTACACTTGAAGTGCATGGAACCCACATTTTGAAAATGTAATTAAACTCCGCTAATCCATTTCAAAAACGTCAGAACGGCTTGTCCGTCGTAATCCAAGTGCCCTGAAGCCGCAGCATGCAAAATTGACTTGAAAAGACATAATTTACTCCACTTTTATAGCATCATTTCTCACCGTGGTCAGTTAGCCTAGCCTGCAGGAGTGCTGTGTTTACATGGCAACTCGCGCAAGACTTGATAACTAGCACCACCACTAGCCATCAGATAGTAAATTACGTCTTTTCAAGTCAATTTTGCATGCTGCAGCTTCAGGGCACTTGGATTACGACGGACGAGCCGTTCTGACGTTTCTGAAATGGATTAGCGGAGTTTAATTACATTTTCAAAATGTGGGTTCCATGCACTTCAAGTGTAGCTGTTATTCCGGCTAGCTGTTATCCTCCGATACCCGAACGAATTTTGTGGATTAAAAAACTACACTGGACTTCTTGTCGACATGAGGGTCAGTAAGTACTGTCTGTATTTTCATTCTAAAGAGGCCATTTTCTTTAAGGCCATCAGAAGCATCACAAGGCAGAGAAACATGTTTTTTTGTTTTGCAGATTATCTGTCTCAGCTATTGCTGTGTTAGTATAGCTACAGTTTCAGGAAATGTGACAAAAAAGTTCATTTTTCTAAAAGTGACCATCTACAGCTTTAATTGTTTGATTACATTTACTGATTTTCTTTTTCATATGTGATGGTAAACTAAATGTCTTTGGGTTTTGGTCAGACAAACAAGCAATATAAAAAGGACAAAATGAACAGAAGATTAACCTATGATGAAAATACAAAGTTACAAAGTTACAAACTACAGTTACAAACTACAAAGATGTATTACATGATTTAAAGCCTTACACTATAAAATCTGAAATTGAAATGTGCTTTCTTTAGTTCCAATTTAGGATGCAGACATGGCGATAGAGAGCAAGTTTGAGTGAGACGGTTAACAAAGGATATGTGTGAGATGACAGCAGAGAAGACGTGGAGAGGAAGACAAGAGAAAGGACAAGGATACTCGAAGGACACTAGTTGTGATGAGACAAAACTTGAAGGGACTCAGCTGCAGAGGAAAGAGAGGGGAATGAAAAGATGAGCGACGAGAGGGATATGGGAGAAACTGTAAAAAGCCAGGGGTGAAGCATGAGACACAAACTTATGACAGCCCTGTGAGCGTATAGAACACAGGGGGTATTGTGCCATAACACATACCAACACGCAAACAGATATACACATACAGAGACGTAAAAAGTAAAAAAGACAAGATATAAAGGGCTTTACTGTAAGAAGCTAAATCTGTTTACTTTATTAATGGGGAACAGCACTTGAAAAGATGACAAAGAAGCATTAGGAATTGGTCCTATGTTTCGGAATCAAATGTTGGCATTGTACAATTCTGCCAACTACAGATATGTCAAAATTGTGCAGCTCATACTTATGACATTGCTCTATGTCTATGAGCTGAGTTTCTCATCAGAAGAAGAACAGGGTGGTGAGAAGGTGACCATTTTTCAAGACCAACAAAAGCGGGTGTTTTTTAACGACAGTTCAGGACATGTCCAGCCATGTTTATAGCAACCAAACCCCCCATTTTAAGCCAAAACAATGTTTTCCTACCCACGTTCTTTTGTTCCTGAGCATAACCACATGTTACCCACATAGCTGTCAAAATGTACAAATGTAACATATCTGTGGTTTGCAGAAACGTACATTGCCAACATTTGTTCTGGCACCTGGGTCGCACAGCCCTTAGATGCACTTCCAAGCACCACACACATACAGATGGAGTGGTGGAGTGACGGCTGTCATGTGCTGAACATTTGGTTGCTAGTGCAGGTGGCATGTTCCTGATCAAAGTGTTGCTGGAGGAGGAGAGAGATGCATCTGAAAGAAGTGTTTCACTGCTGGAAATCAGTGCTACATGACCAGAGAAAACAGAGATAAAGGGTTTTTGCTCAAGAGGTAGAAAACCTAAAACTACCAGAATGCACTGCGCTGCACTGGAAATACTCCCGCTAGTGGGTGACGTAATGCAAGTTGTTGAACACGGGAAACACCACCAGCTGGTGACAAACAATCTTGTACAATTAAACAGGAAGTTAAAATATGTTTCTGAAAACATTTGAGATAGGCAACACACATGCACAAACTCTTGTAATACTGCGCACAGTGCACTACAATGTTTCTAAAAAGTAAGAAATAGGCAGTACAACAACATAATCTTGGCTCATATTTGATCGGCACTGCCTAAGTGTTGCCATTTGATCGGAATTTGGTCTGCGTTTGAGAGAGAGGCGTGGGTCTGTCTCTTGATCTGCTTTTATTCTCTTTGGCTGAATCCAAATGTCTGCACTTCACCGCACTTGCAGACTCGCAGACTCTGCAAAGTCCGGGAGTGCTGAGGGCTGTCCAAATCCACAATTCAAACAATCCACAAGGGGCCTCAAGCGGACTTTCTGCAGACTTCCAGAGAGTCCGCTTGGGGTGCAGCCTTCACTGATTTAATAACCCACAAATCATTGCCATACAGGTGTGACATTTTTTCAACTACCGTGTGTAAAATACTTATTGATAGCGAAGCCTATTAAAATGCTATTTGAATTGTGAAGGCCAGAAATAATATTCACCCATATCTAGTACAGAGATATGTATAAGTCTAGACTGTAGAGGGACTGAAATTGCATTTTATTATTGCAGCCTCTCAGGCAGTGCAGTGAAATAGGCTAAAAAAATTGATCGAAAAAAAAAAAGGGTTTCTAATGTAAGTAATACCAAGTTTTTTGAGTCAAAGTCCTGTCCTTATTTACAAACATTTCTGTTTTTGAACGCATGTAGCCTGTAGCCGTCACAAAAAGGCTATATCTTGTTATCTGCAGGAACAGATGAGTAGGCACTATTCAATATCGACGTATATGACATATATGAATATGACCTCAGCGATAGTTGAATGTTTCCATGGCAATGAGTAAAACAATCTTGAGGGCTGTCTATCAGCAGCTTGCAGTCTCTGGCCTCGCAGACTTTACGTGATGACAGTAAATATGTCATGCTATGAATGACCGAAGTCTGCAAGGGCTCATTCTGCAGGTCCAGAGGGTGGAC
Organism: Epinephelus lanceolatus; assembly: GCF_041903045.1. Classification (NCBI taxonomy): domain Eukaryota; kingdom Metazoa; phylum Chordata; class Actinopteri; order Perciformes; family Serranidae; genus Epinephelus; species Epinephelus lanceolatus. Next base: position 24,728,651 of record NC_135751.1, on the reverse strand, counting down.
ATTTGGATTCAGCCTTTGTGTCCTGTGGTGCCAAAGTTCAAATTTGTAGTACGAGCAACAGCCTGTGGGTCAGGAAAAGATTTGAGCTGGGGGTTGAGCAGGGAGATCTTGGCGCTGGGAAGATGGAGGTAAATGTACCCACGTTGCTAATGATACAAAGTTCTTAGGGAAAGTTATAGAAAGAGAAAGAGGAGAGGGAAAAGTAAAGGATCTTTTGTGGAAATAAAGTGCTACAAAAGGAACCAGAAATCAAAAGCAAATTTCAAGTCTCTGCACATTCATTTTCATAAAGACGGCAGTCCTGCAATGCCAGAAAACACTGCTGAGCCTTGTGAGGCTGCAATGTGCCAAATTCAATAAAACATCTGCGGTGGCAGCTGCCCACTTGATACACTGAGTGACATATCCACGCTCACACATTCAGTCCTGGCACTTTTCGCTGGTGCTGCCTGTTGGACAGATCGTAATGATGCAGAGTGATGAGAGGGAGTCACCATCTCTTATTATGCACATGATCATGGCCAAAAGCACTGCAACAATAAACCCTGTGTATTACAAGTTCTATCTCTGTTTAAAACTGTTTCTATATCTCTGATTTTCACGAGAGATAACAAGCTTTTCTATTAATAAGAAACAAACTTGAACGAAAACTTACAGTAAATGACGGCGACAAACACACAAACATACAGGAAACATCATTGACAGACAGCCCTGTCATAATGCTTCACAAACTCAGCTAAGGTGTCACAGATAATGCTATCTTTTTACACTGTAATGTGCCAAAAATTAAGGTTCCTTCCTCATAAAATTGAGCTGATAGCAGTGGGGGGAGACGAACGCCCATCTAAAGCTACTGTTGTAGAGATCAAAGGCATCATTACCATGCATAAATAGGCAGCATGAAAGGCAGCGAGACGCTTGTTATCTTCCCATTCACAATGTCAGCTGAGCACTAAAGACATGTTATTATACAGAAACAAAAGTAAAAAACAAACTAGTCAGACTGATGATTTAACGTTCTCTCAAGTCTGCACGTGTATGAGTAGAAAAGAGACATCAAATAGAGACAGAGAGAGAGAAAGAAAGAAAGAGAGCAAAGCGTAGCGTGTATAAGGGGGACAACAGAGAAAGAATATAACATCAAACAAAACTGTGAGAGCAGATGCTGGCGAAACCGAGACAGAGAAAAGAGATTTTCTAGATAAGCTTGTGAATGCCGTATGAAATGGATCCTGTGCAGATATGAAATGAGGTTAGGTTAGATCTGGAAAAAGGGGGGAGAAAGAATACCCCGGTGATCTAATTGGCACACACACAACAAAGAAAACCTGAACACATGAGCAGAGAGATGGAATAAACTTTGTGAATAAAGGGGCTCATTCAACACAGGATAGACTACAGTCTATCTATCTCCTACTGTTGCCTAGGTTACCGCCTCTAGTGGGTGGTGAGTGCTGACGAAAACGGCTGGGAGAGAAGAAAGAGAAACACAGACGGACACAGAGGGTGAAGTACAAGAGAAAATGTGACGGCAAAAGTGTATTTTGTGTCATCTCTTTGTGTGGAGAACGAGAGCTGACGGAGGCAACACCTGACACCTTGATTCAACAAAACTATTCTTTATGTTGTTTTGCATTTTAAATTTGTCCTACTCTACCGGCACTAGGAAACAAAAGATTTTAAGACACTAAAATAAATATTTTGAGCAACAGAGGACTGATACAGCTTAATAACCGTACAAAGTAGAAAATGAAATCCAGATTAAATGGACATGAGGCAAATATTGTCCTCAAAGTTACCCTGCGCAGGGAGGAAAGGAGCACAATAAGCCTCTTAAATAACTGGGACACCACAAAAACATACATGGCCTGTTCCAATTCCACGAATGACTGACCTCACAGCACAAGCCCAGATTTGGAAGGCTTGACTGGAATCATGTTGGGAAACTGTGGACTTTAGAGCACCGAAAGCCTGCAGGATATTTTTTTGGTCTAACCACTTGCATACAGCAGGTGATTTCACTGACCAACATTCAGCAACATAACTGTTGAAGCTCTGCTCCCTCAGCAATGCAGTGGATCCTTACTACCTTAAAATATGCTCTTTAAAAACTGACCTTTGACCTACACACAGGGACACAAGCATCGGCGATAACATATCATCATACTGTTGTTATGCACATGAACACACACACACAGCGTAGATACAATCTCATGGTGTGAATCAACCCAGCTGACAACAGACTTCAATGTGTTGCAGAAAGACGTTACACTTTTACATCGGACATAAGTTAAATTTGGTTGGCGATATTTTAAATGTCTATCGACTTTAGAATTTCCCGTTGTGTGGATGTCAGCATCATGACGTTTTGCAGATGTTGGGTTCTGGTCTCCATACCTCACGACTAAATGTCATCATTCTTCATCAAGATGGCGTTGGCTAACCTGGAAATCAAGATGCCCCGCCCCTAGCAAATTCTAATTTGCACTGCACGGGAATCTGGCCCCGACGAGCAGAGCCTGCTGAATCTCCTATCAGACCAATCAGATAAGTCGATCTGACAGAGGCGGGCTCTGGGCGGGCGTAACATGATGACGACAGCGCTGCGCCGTAGGAGTCGAAAAGTAAACAGTCAAGATGGCAGCTGCTGAAGGACCACGTCCATTCAATTTAGCTTTGGAAGAAACGCTAACACCAACTACACTTATCTTTTTCCTTGAGAGAGGAACAGAAGATTGCCCTAGAAGCCTTCGCTTCCAGGAAGGACGTTTTTGCTGTTTTGCCAATGGGATACGGCAAAAGCATAATATATCAGTTAGCCCCACTGTTCGGCAAACAAATGGGGCTTAGTGCAATGAATACGTCACCTTGTTTTTTTCTCTGATTGGCTATCGTGCTATCCAATTGCGTGCGGCGGCATTTGAAATGTCTCAGTTAGTGCCGCCCCTTGGGTAGGAAGGGTGTATCGGTGAGGGCCAGACTCAAAATCTTTCTAGATTTGAGTCTGGATTTCCAGGCCTGACACTGGCATGAGATGTTTGGAAGACGTTGGACACAACTTAAAACCAAGAAAATATCGTCATCTGTCATCAGTATTCCATGTCAAATTTACATTGAAATTCGACATTGTCCTAACATTGAATTTTGGTCACCTGACGTCGCAACCTAAATTCAACCAAATATCAGTGTCTAAAGATGTTGGTAGCCGCTTGGTGTCTGTTGTGGCAGTCACTGCAGCAGGTTGTATCAAAATAGGTACAAGAACTTGTGTGCTTTTCTTCTCAAAGGACTGGTAAACAATTCCACGATGATTTCAAGTTCACTGGCCATCCACGACGTTTTGCTACTGCCAATTAGCTTGCTACTCCTTTACTACAAAAGGGGCCTGGATACCGCTCTACTAAGTCAACACTGTTTGCTGTCCTTGCTTCCCAATGGTGGAACAAACTCCCCATTGACATCGGGACAGCAGAAACTCTGCAAATCTTCTGTCGCAGACTGAAAACTCATCTGTTTAGACTTCACCTTGACCCATAATATAATACATAACCTATGCCTGGCAATCCATCCATCCATTTTCAACCACCTATCCAAAGCTGAGTTGCGGGGGCAGCAGGCTGAGCAAAGTATTCCAGACATCCCTCGCAATGCTTTCCAGCTCCTCCTCAGGACCCCAAGGCGTTCCAAGGCCAGATGAGATATAATCCCTGCAGTGTGTTCTGGGTCTGCCTCGTGGTCTCCTACCAGTTAGACGTGCCCGGAACACCTCCAACAGGAGGTGCCCAGGAGGCATCCTGATCAGATGCCCGAACCACCTTAACTGACCCCTTTTGATGCGAAGGATCAGCGGCTCTACTCCAAGTTCCCTCTGGAAGTCCGAGCTCCTTACCCTATCTCTAAGACTGAGCCCAGCCACCCTTAAGAGGAAACTCATTTCAGCCGCTTGTATCCGTGACCTCTCAAAACAGCATTTCAAGAATATCTAGCTTCAGTATTGTGACATATTTGACGAATTTGGTTTGATCGATAAAAAGTAGCCTTGTCTTAATAGTGAGACCCCAATGGCGTTAGGCCGATGGGACAGCAGTAGCTATATAACAAAATGTATTAACTATCTTTTATTGTCTTGGGTGGCCCGATGGTGCTGTGGTTAGCATTGTTAGAGGGTTCCTGGTTCGAACCCAGGGTGGGGGAGCCCTTCTGTGCTGAGTTTGCATGTTCTCCCAGTGTCAGCGTGGGTTTTCTCCAGGTACTCCAGCTTCCTCCCACAGTCCAAAGACATGCAGGTTAATTGGTGACTCTAGATTGTCCGTAGGTGTCAATGCGAGTGTGAATGGTTGTCTGTCTCTATGTGTCAGCCCTGTGATAGTCTGACGACCTGTCCAGGATGTACCCCAACTCTCGCCCAATGCCAGCTGGGATAGGCTCCAGCCTCCCCACAACCCCTAACAGGATAAGCAGTTACACAAAATGAATGAATGAATTATTGTCTCTATATGTGGCAAAGACATTAATGTAATTCTTGCACTTTTGGGGTTGTACCCACATTTTCAAAAGCACTTATTGTGAGTTGCTTTGGATAAAAGCATCAACTACATAAATGTCATGTAATGTTTATACAGTAAAATCATTACTAGCGCCGGATGTGTCCATATGTGTCGTCTTGACACTGGGACACTTATTCTTGCAGCAAAACTCCAAATCCCATTTCCTCTGGATCACCAAAATGATATTTCCTGCCATGTAAACAGAAATAATATGTGGAGCTGTTAGTTTTGCATTCGTGTAAAGAGTCAGACGATTGCTTTTTCAATGACAACGTTGCTGCATCAGACACTTCAGGGGGGAGACTGAGGACAGGACACTATGATCAGAGGCTACAGGTGGATGCAGGGGTGGAGATGGTGCTGATTAAATGTTCTACATAAGCAACAGCAGTGAGGATAGTGAGACACTTGCATGAAGAGTGTAGCTGCAGCAGGACTGAGCGGAGCATGACAGCTTAATACATTAACTTATTGCACAGGGTGTGACAGATATGTACTGCAGAGAGTGAAGCATGTTACGTGCAGTGTAACAGTGTATTCCACCAGTGACAGTGTAATCATCTTTACCAGCCACTTGTACAGACTGCAGTGTTGACTGTGGACACCAGAGCCAATACACATACAATAATTATCGTTCTCCCTTCTCAAAGAACTTGTAAATTTAAACATATGCTTCACGCCTGGGTTTTTTAACAAAGGACTGATCCCAACAGTAAATCTTTAATGCTCATCTGTTATCGAGCTGGAATACACATGTGCACGTGCAAGGGCAAGTGCGCAGTATGTTTTTTTACAGCATGAATCACTCGCAACTTGCTACTGTATGCTTCTGCTGTGCTCTATTACATCCATTAGTATTCATGCTGCCTCTCTGACTATGCAGCATTACAGTCCTCGCTAACAGCAGCAGAAGCTCCACTATGAATGCCGTGCTCGCACTCTGTCTCCTTGGCCACACAGCTCTGTGAGGTCCACTGCTCCAGATTACAATAGCAGGCAGATGCAAACACGTAAACAAGTGTGTAGGACATGTTAGCACAAAGGAGCCAGCCTGACCTTGAGCTTTTTGTATGTTCAGTCCTGAAAACGGCAGCTTAATACGCTGTAGGTGTAGAGTGATGTTGTACATAAGAGTCTGATTGGTCCGTCTTGATAAATAAATAAATGAAAAAATATAATTTACTTGCACATACAAGCAAAGCATTACTTTCATAAACATGATAAAGCCTTTGATTTTTTTTCGTCTTTCATTTCATCGTCACTTTAAGTCAGATGACTCTCACATGCTAACATCAGAACAGTAAGGACGGAGACCCTCCTCAAGGCACTGGGGTGGCGAGCCTCAGCCCTGCTATATCTGATGTCGCTTCACAATCACTTCTCTTGTTGAAGACTTCTTTCCAAGGCCTAAACTCTCCTCAGGCCAACAGCGACAGCCTACAGGTCCACCTCATACACCTTTATGACCCATAACAGGAGCAAAAGAGTAGAGCCCATTGTTTAAACAAAGAAATCATATGATCCACTCATGAGCAGACGACCCATCTATTTCTCTGCTTGATTAAAGCAAATGTTGGGAAAGAAAATCTGTTTTGGCTCAATTCTGCGAATGATCATGATCATACGTTTGTACATTTGTATGTTATTATGTAGCAGACAAGTTGAAACCGTACATTTTGACAACACTGTAATTAACGTGTGGTTAGACTTAGGCACAAAAAACACATGGTTATGGTTAGGAAAAGATCACGTTTTGGCTTAAAGTATTAGCTTTTTGTAGCACAATCTCGTGTGAAAAAGCAGCAATGTCTTGGTAAAAAACACCCGCATTTGGTGGCATTATCTCAGCTGAAAATGCGGCAGTGTCTCAGTATAAAAAACACCTATTTGTTGTGGCACAATATTAGTTGACCATTTAGGGATGTCTAAGTTAAAACACCCACTGCCAGTGACAAAGGGACGGGTTGCTAAAAAACACCTTTGGCTGCATCTCCATCACTTTAGACACATTATTCAGTTAAAAAAAAAAACAAACAAACACAAACATAGTGTAACCTTGGTTTGCAGGAATGTACAACGCCAACATTTTGTCATGGCAACTGCGCTTCCTCTGCTTGATTAAAGCAAATGTTGGGACAGAAAATCAGTTTAGGCTCAATTCTGGGAGCGACCACGATCATGTTACATTTGTACGATATTTTGTAGCGGTGATGTAACAACACTGTAAATAACATGTAGTTAGGCTTAGGCACAAAAAACACTTGGTTATGGTTAGGAAAAGATCACGTTTTGGCTAAAAATATTCGCTTTTGGTGGCACAATCCCTGGTGAAAACGCAGCAATGTCTCGGGAAAAAACACCCGCATTAGGTAGCATTATCCTGGCTGAAAATGCAGCGATGTCTCTGCTAGAAACACTTATTTTTGGTGGCACAATCTTGCGTAAAAATGCAGTCATGTCTTGGTAAAAAAAAAAAACCTCACATTTGGTGGAACTATCCCGCCTGAAAATGAAACCATGTCTTTGTAAAAAACAACCACTTTTTGTGGCACAATATCAGTTGAACATGAAGCGATGTCTAAGTTAAGTTAAGTCACATGCTACCAGTGACACGGGGACGGGTCGCTCAAAAACACCTTTGGCTGCTTCCCAGATACAAACTAAGGTCATGTACTCCATCACTTTAGACACACTGATATGTAAAAAATAAAAAAAAACATACAAACGTACTGTATCCTTGGTTTGCAGAAACGTACAACGCCAACATTTTGTCATGGCAACTGCGCTTCCTCTGCTTGATTAAAGAATGTTACGATCATGTTACATTTGTACGTTATAATGTAGCAGTGATGTGGAAACTGTATGTTTTAACAACACTATAATTAACATGTGATTAGGGTTAGGCAAAAAAAGATCATGTTTTGGCTTAAAATATTTTCTTTTTGTGGAACAATCCAAGGTAAAAACGCAGCAATGTCTCAGTAAAAACACTCGCATTTGGTGGCAAAATCCTGGGTGAATATGCAATAATGTCTTGGTAAAAAACACCCAATTTTTGTGGCACAGTATCAGCTGAAAATGCAGCGATGTCTCAGTTAAACCACCAGCTGCCAGTGACACAATCCCCAGTGGAAACACAGGGACGGGGTCGTCGATGGGGACAGGCCCTTGGCTGCTTCCCAGATACAGTCTAAGGTCATGTACTCCATCACTTTAGAAACATACAAATGTAACGTATCCTTGGTTTGCAGAAACATACAATGCCAACATTTTCTCATGGCGACTGCACTGCCTTCTTCTATCTTTAAATCAACAGTATGGTGTGCCTGCTGGTAGATTCCAAGTTATTTGGCTCCAGAAACCTTGTATAAATATAGCAGGAGTCAGTGAAGCAGCTTTCATCTAAAAAGCATCTTGCCACTGTCGAGGTGCCAGCCGGTGCCAACACATTTGCTGAAAAGAGACAGACACAAAACACTCTGGGCAATCACAGCATTTGTGAGCCACAGGGAATGTGCTGCAGAAGTTGCTCCTGTTTTAACCTGTTCTCTAGTTATGATCTTTCCCTTCCATCTTCTCGCAAAACCTCCTCTCCTCTATTATCTTTATATGAGTGTGTCACCTCTTTTGTCTCTGCTCATGGCCAGACAGACAGACTGGCAGATACGAACTGTCTGTTCACCCCGAGCCTGCAAACAGGACACTGGCCTTTTATGGGTGCTTCTCTCACATTCCCTAATGGATTCTCCTATTATAGGTTGGAAAATAAAAGCACTATTATAACAAGTATGAGTGCAGGCTGTTTTTTTTTACACAGTAACGAGCTGTTATGTCCTGTCTGCTCAAATGTGATGGTGCTACAGATATCAGAGGAAGACACAGAATGCAGCAAACAAAACAGTGTTTGTGTACAGTGCGTGGAAAATATGAAAATACCAGCACACTCTGTGAGGTGTGTATTTTTACACATGTAAGTGTCTACAACAGGAAAACAGCATTCCAGCTTGTAACTGAGCCTGTAATAAGCACTCATATAATTTTTAGGCTATTTTATTTATATAACATCAGAGAAATGAGACAAGAAATCACTACTTGGTAAGTGGGAAACACGGCGGCAAACATTTATGTCATATATCAAAAGTAGATCATAACTTTGAACTCACCGCACAAGATCTCAGGCAACACAGAGCCCCGACATTACAAACAGAGACTCAGACTGACAGACCTAAATCACACAAACACAGAACTTTGTCATCACCAACCTTCTCCAGCTTTTCAAAATGCTCCCGCAGGAACTTCATAGGACGCTCAGGCTTAGCGATGCAGAGGTTCACAATGCACTCTTTGAGGATCTGCTGGATGTTGTGCTTCTGCACAAAAATTTCACAGCCCTTCAAGCTCTCGTCTTCTTCCAGAGTGGAGGAGGAGGTGGCCATCTTATCTTTTATCTCTGTGGCAGTGGGAGAAAACAGGGTGTTCCATGAGAGGAGGGGAGGGAGAGCAGAGTAGAGAAGGGGGTAGAACAGGGGCAAAGGAGGGGCAAAATGCAGTGCATACAGTGTGATACAGAGAAAGTGGGATAGAGAATGGAGGAGCAATGGATCGTGGGAAGGAGGTGAGCGGACATTTCACACCCGTTGCTTATACTTCTTGTCAAGGGCCGCATGACATGAGCTACTGTCAGCTGGCAATACCCTAAGCAAGACATGACGGTGTACAATGGAGGTAATTGTTGAAAATAACATTACATAGTGATTATTCTGACAGATACGGCAGTTGCAAAATGAGTAATGATTAAATTGTAAATTGTTTATATTTGCATTTCACTTTAACTTAAAAATATATATATAAAAATTATGTGATATTTACTGGGGTCTGCACCAAACAAGCATGTGCCTTATGTCGGGAATATTAATCCTAGGCCGGGACTTCTCTCTAGTACCACAATGCTTCGTTTATAACAGGATGTTGTAGATATTTCTTAAAGAAGTCACTAAAACTAAAACTGCTAAATCACATGTAAATGTTGTTATGTCACTTCTGGAGCATTTTTGTTAATTTTATTTTATTTTTTTGCTTTTTTTGCCTTAATTTTGGACCAATATTGAATGTTATCGTCTCACTGATACTGTGTGATTTTAAATTTATGTATTTTTAATGTTGTTTTGTGAGTGGACCCCAGGAAGACTAGCGCCCACTTTGTAGAAGCACTTGGCCATATTGCGATTTCAATAACCACTAATCAATTGTGCAGCCCGAGCCCTATGTTGGCACTGCAGCTCTGGGGTTGGGTGATACGATGCTATCCACCATGACTATATGAACTGGTCACCTGTCAACTGAGATTTTGCCATTCTGTTTATACCATGGTCGCTATCCATTTTTAATCTGTGGGTGTATTAGAATATTGCTGGCAACGTTGCATATAGATGATACATCCTCCTGGGACCTGAACGTTTGTTTGGTTTGCTTTTAATTTCAGCTAGCAATTTGGGATCAGTAGACTAAACATCGGCAACGGTAATAAAGTCCCAAAGTCCTCAAACGAGTACTTCCTAATTAACAGCGTCTTAGCTTGTTGCTGTTGCTAAAATCGGTCAACTTTGTTGCCATATCAAACTATAGACTTTTTTAATCATGAGTAAACAAGTTTTAAACTATAACATGTGATCAGGTTTTGAACCTTGTCCACTTTTGTGTCGGGATTGGCTGCGGACTAATTTGGCAGAGATGGCCGCCATCTTGCTTTTACATGGATTAGGTCTTACTACCACTACATGACACAACAAATTGTCCATGAACATGGACAACAGGTTGAAGTTAAGTAGAATGAAGTATCAAGTAAACCCAAACTGTGATGTCCTCATACAAGGACGAGGATTTTTGCATCAATTTGACATAATACCTTGATTTATGAGGTATGTAACCAGCCAAATATAGATACCCCTGTCTGGTTATGCCATCTATAATCATCTTTAAGATCATTAAAAATATACTATACAGTGATATTTATAATATATGTAAAATTGTATCCCTGGGCAGATGTGCATGCCTTTTACCTGTGCCTTTGATTGTGGGTGACAGAGGGAGCCTCACAAGAGGATTATGGTTAACATGTTTAACACATATATTTAAGCAGGGTACACACACCTCATGCACAACAGCTGCATTACTACTGCAGGACTGTTCATGCCTTTACTATGTGTCTATGTGGATGAAGATGACTGAATAGGAGACTGGTGCCCTAATGGATATAATGTTATTTGTGACAGTAAAGCAAATTACAAATCCTCAAAGTGCATGACAACACACACAAGCTATGTCAAACAGTTATGTCAGATAACACAGTGGTTGTATGCCTCACAGCAAGGCAGGAAGCTGAGCAGGTGTAGCTAACTGTCAACTACCCTGTGTCACTTCCTCATATGGAAATCACGTCCACGACAGTGTTTTTAAATGCATAATAAATCTGAATCAATTATGCATTCAGGGCATGACATCTAGCGAGTTTTCTCTGCAGCAGATAGCAAAACAGTGCCCGCTTATGTTGACTGTACCATGCACACTGTGGAGCTGGTGATGGAAGTGAGCACCTGTTCAGTTGCATTCAATAGACAGCTAACTGAGCTAGCTGTGCTAACCTTACAATGACAACCAAACCACAACGAAGGGGAATTACTGCGACGTAAACGCCGTGAAGGGCCTGAGCTCAGCCGCTACTCAGTGTTCATAAAGCCCCACGGTCCGCTCGGTGCTCTCGCCGGTGTCCCTACCGTTATTGGTGGAGGATGCTCAGTGGGAAAACACCTCGCTGGTGGTGGGAGATTGGTGAGGTACCGTTGGTTAGCCGGGATGCTGCTGGCCGCTGCTGCTCTGCCTCTCTGCCTCTCTGATACCTCGGCTTGCTCTGCGTCAGTCCCGATGACGTCAATCTATCATCCTCCCGACCGCAGCGGCGCTCTCTCGAGGCCAGCGGCGGCGAGCACGCGCCAGCCAATTTACAGGTGGAGGAAAATCTTTAAAGGAAACATCCACCTTAAAAAGAACAGCGGTGTATTCCTGTAACATTGAACAGGCCTTATCTGTAAATATGAAGACACACATGCCTAAACCCTGAAACTAACATCTTTCTTTATTTTATATTTATTTTTTTATTTTATTATAAAACTATTTTTATGTTTTATTTATATATCTATTCTATTTTATTTATTTTATGTATTGTATTATATTTTATATTTACAGAAAGCCAGAAAATCTAATAGACAATAAATAAATAAATAAAAAATACATAAAACATTTTCTTTAAATTACAAAAAGGGAAAAATGTTGACAAATTAATTAACTTACGTAGCATAAGTAGATAGATAGATAGATAGATAGATAGATAGAAAGTACTTTATTGATCCAAAACTGAGAAATAAAAAAAAAAAAAAATCTGAGTGCTCTCTGTCAGACAGAGGTGAGCTGTTATATATAAGTAGGGGAGTACAGCATGTTTCATTACAATTTTTCAGCCTTTTTTTGCCACGAAAGTGGCAAAGAAGCGTGCTGTTGATCCTTTTAAAAAAACAAGGGATTTTCTCCAATTGTAAATTATACATAACATCCTTGATCCAATGTCCATATGTTGGAGGTAAAGAGTCCTTCCATTTACACAGGATGAGCCTTCTGACCGGATGTGAGCAGAATGAGACAATGTCCGCTTGGGCTCTACTTAAGTTAACATCTAGAGGAGTTACTCCAAATATTGCCATGGACGAAGCTGGGGCAACCAGCTGTCCAAGCATTATTGAAAAGGTTTTAAATATTAAATCCCAGAAATGAAATAGTTTCGGACATGACCAGAACATGTCACATAAAGTGGCTGAAGACTGTTTATACCTGTCTGACGTAGGATCAGTTTCATTGTTGATCTTGAACTCTGGACCAGTGGAGTCAGTGTGAAACTAACATCCTTGAGGGCCAGAAGAATTATAAAAATAGTGTAGTCGTGAATCCCAGACCCCAAAGCGCACCATCTCTTGCCTTTTTCGAAACCAGACACCTGTAGGAAACTCTAAAAATGTGTGGTTTTTTCATATTTTGCTTTTTATTCCAGCACTCTTTGCACTATGCAGAGCCATTCAGGGGCAGCACAGTAGGGGGGACTGACTACCCAAGGCCCCAATAGGACAGGGGGCCCTCATAAAGCCTGGAATATAAGTAAATATTTGGTGCCAAAACTGACCTAAAACTGCCTGAATAATGTGGTTGAAAGACTGCAATTTGTGTGTTAAAAAAAAAAAAAAAAAAAAAAAAAAAGGTAGAGGAAGCTTTCTGAGGCTCATTTCACCCCTTAAAAGTGCAAAAAGGTTTTGTCCGCCCCTGCACAAGGATTCATCTCTAAACGCAGAGCTGAGTTAGTGACTGCTCATGCTGCTGACGCACCACTGTAGGCTACACTGTCCTGTCTTCCCCCATGAAAGGGAAATCAGAAAGAAAATTCTCTCTAGGTCACAAAAACACATAAACAATATTAAGGACATGACCTCAGTCAGTGTCCTCACTAAACAGTAGCATACTGGAACATCCCAAGTCACCATGGGTGTGTTCACTGAGATAACAGGATGTTTCTGATTTACATCTGTGAGCACATCTGGGTTTAACATTCAATCAATCCAAACTGACAGATTAAATCATTGTTTTAATGTCAATGGAAAAAGCTTGATATGTGCCATGTGATAACACGATAAATTCAAGTTTTGAGGTTCTTAAATAACAGTTTCCCGTATTTATAGATAATGACAATGCTATGCAAATATTACCGAGCAAGCACAATGTAGCCCTCATTTTGTATTAGGGTGGAATTTGACTTTGGAGTGTGTGACCGGCTCACTTGGTGACATCAGAAATCTGAGTCGGAGGTTGTAGCACTCCAGCTTTTAGATTTGGAAGAGAGTTGTTCATTTTTACAAATATTTTTGGATTGTTTTAGACCATAGGAATAACACCTACAAATTTTAAAAATGGTCGTATTGCCACTTTATTAAGACTATTTTATGAGAAACCACTGTAATAATCATATAACAGTGTCTGTGTTGTAGGTCAGTGGTTCTCAAACAGGGTTCCAGGACACCCAGGGGTCCTTAAGGGAGTTTGGGAGTCCCCAGAAAAATGGGGAATCATTCATTTTTCTCTATCCTCCTGAGGCCCTGTGTCCTCATATGAGGACATCACATTTTGGGTTTACTTGACCTTATACTTCATTCTACTTGACTTAGACTCATTGTCCTTGTTTGTGGACACTTTTTTGCAGCCATCTCTGCCAAGTCAGTCTGCAGCTGATCCTGACACACATTAATAAGTTAATAATGTTTGTAGTTTGATACGGCAACAAATGTGACCAATTTTAGCAAATGTAACAAACTAAGATGCTGTTAATTAAGAGGTACTTGTTTGAGGACGTTGGGACTTCATTATCGTTGACAATGTTTCGTTTTTTATACTTATCAGGTCCTACTGATCCCATTTACCTAGGAGAAATTAAAAATGCACACCAAACAAAAGCTCAGGAGGACATCTAAGTGAATCTAGTGTGAGTAAGAGTCATAAGAGCGACTACTCTGATGATAGCTCTCACTTCCTGCACAGTCATTTCCTAAACTGTAGGTGACAGCTATAGAAGTATGGTCTAAATCAGTGCAGGTCCATTCTGAATGGACCGCAAGTGACTGGCATTGTGTCAAGTTTGTTAAAAAAAAACCCTTATTTTTTAAATACAGTGAATTCCTGGCACAAGGCTGTTATTTGGAAGTGCCGTTTACTGGTGTAGAGTGAGTGACTAATGGACAGCTACATGACAGAGACAGCAAACTAGCTCAATGACATCACAAGTATGACACTAAACTGTGTGGAACTTGAACTGAAGGAGAAATCTGGACCCTGTGGCTGCACCAGTTGGGAACCACTGGTCTAAATCATATCTAACAACCAAAATATTTTCAGATGGAGGTCCCTGGAGTGAAATATTATCAATTTAGGGGTCCTTGACATGTAAAAGGTTGAGGACTACCGCTGTAGGCTACTTCTCAGCAAGTTTCTCACTGTTTTAAAATCATAATTATTGTATTTTTTTTAATGTAATAAGGCGATTAATTGTTATATAAAACAATGTGTTTAGTATTTGTAGCGTCGTGACATCACCTGACTCATTTTTGTCACCACAAATGGGAACACCCAGACCTTCAAATTCGAAGAGGTTGTGAGTGTGAATAAAGTTTTACATTTTGAATCGGAAGCTGCCGTAAAGCAGCCGTTTGTTTGTCGCGCAGCCGCTGGTTGCCATAACGACAGTCAAGATGGCAGCTATGGCGGCTGGAGACGAGCATGCTTCCTCTGAAGTTTTGAGAGGACTCGCCCGACATTTAAACTGTCTGAACGAAGACAACAAAGCGACACGAAAGAGAGCTCTGGAGCTTATCAAGAGGGAGACCTTAGATAAAGGACTGTCCGGCAGCGTCTTACAGGAGGTCTTCTCTGCCCTCCTCAAGCCTCTCCTCAAATGCCTGTCAGACCCCATGGAGAGATGCAGAGAGACAGCGATAACGATGATAACAGAGTTTATTCGCCGCGTCCCAAAGCCGGAGGAGTCGCTGCCTTACCTCATGCCGTGCCTGGCTCAGAGGCTCGGGGAGAAGGAGATCCTGGAGCCGGCGGAGGAGCTCCGGCTGTCGGCCGTGGAGATGTTGACTCTGACGGTGGAGGTGTGCGGGAGGCATTTAGCGCCGTATCTGAACGACGTGATCAACATACTGCAGAGGACCGTCGTCGACCCTTTCCCTGATGTCAGGAGAGAAAGCTGCAAATGCACCGTAACCTTTGCAAAGTGTGTGCCAGGTTGGTGGAGAGATTTTTGTTGTTGTTGACGATGGACTCCGTTGCCATGGTTTCGAGGCACGCAGAAAAGCTCCCTTCCTTCCTCTACTATTATATTAAGTGGCTAAAATAAATAATGAATTTCTGGAATACCAAGGAAACATCATGGTACTGTTTTTGTGCTGAAACACTAGAATTAAACTCAAAAAGTTTCAGTGTTTTAAAGGTCCCATATTATGCTAATTTTCAGATTCATACTTGTATTTTAGGTTTCTGTTAGAGCATGTTTACATGTTTAAATGTTCAAAAAATACATTATTTGCTAATACCATCTGCCTGAATATTCCTGTGTTTACCCTCTGTCTGAAAAGTTCCGATTTGGCCCTAAAATAATATCACTATATTTCAGGGTATTTTTGCGATAACAATATTCTTGACGATATGACAAATTAGCTTTTAAAAAAATTATATTTTACTATTACTTTAAGATGACAGTATGGCAACAAAATAAATGATATAGTTTTACAGCTTGCCTTCAAATATTCAGTAAAAACAAAACAAAAATTATCTCATTCCTTTAGTTTGTAAACCAGAACAGTAACTCAGAGTGAGAGTCAGATTCTGTATACTATATGAATAGTTCAACAAAATGAAATCTACAACAAATTACACATTTAAACAGCTCCCAAATACAATAAATGTCCCCTGGGATCTATATATATATATATATATATATATATATATATATATATATATATATATATATATATATAAATCAACAGGTAATTTCCTTCTTTTAGCAAAATCCTAAATGATTGAGTTGTTTTTTCCCACCTGGACCTTTATGCTCTGCCATTTCTCCTCTAATCAGAGGAGAAATGGGAGAGAGCTGTGCTGCTGTTGGCGGATCTGCTGAATGAGTTCCCTCTGCAGGGACGGTAATTTGTGGTGACTCACTGAAAGAGTCTGAGAAGTCCGGGGCTGTTCATAAGACATCCAGGATGCCACAGTTTATTCCACACTACTGGAGCTGCAGCTTATGTTGTGCACTGTACTTTAGTCCTTTTCTGCGTCTTCTTACATTGTCGGCCACCGCTTTATAATTGTCCATGTTTCCGGATGGTTCTGGTAATCCATGGTCTCTGGTTGAGGAATGATTTACCTGTTCACACATCCTGACCTCAACATGATGGCTGCATGTTCGCTCCTCCCAAACACTGGCACAGCATATAGCAGTGATTCACAGTAGGAACGGGGCAGCACCTCTCATTCCCATCGCCACACTAGAGTCCTCTGCGCTGTCAGACTGACATAGAAAAAGGGTCACCTGGCTGAATGCTGCTGTCCAAGATTTAGTCAAGTTCCAGTCAATAAAAGGATACTACAGTTCCTGATATCCTGTTAGAAACTGATGCAGCACAGAGGTCATCCACTTTATTTTTAGCTGGTGCCCATCTTCTCCTCGATGTTTACTGATGTTTACATTTGAAAACTCTGACCTAGCTAGTTAGCAGAAGTCGACAGGAGGAGAGTTTACAGGCTGTTGATTTGATTTCCTCAACCTGATGAGTGATTTGCAGCCACACGCCACCACTGTCCAAAGCCAACGACAAAAAGCACCACCTGCACTTGCAAAATAGACATAATACCATAAATTTAGCTGAGCTGACAGAGACGCGACTGGAAACATCCGCACAAGTAATACACTCTCTTATCTAACTGAAATTCAGAGTGAACAGAAGCAGGAGTGTAATTCAGCCTTTAAAACCACAAAAAACAAAACAATATCATAATGTTAGAGTAACAAAAAAATCCTAGGATATATCCAGTCACATATCTCCGTATGAAATATGAATATGAGACTGCATCACTCAGCTCTACAGTAACTTCTTAACATGGATTGAAATACATTTCACCTCTTTCTCTTCAGAGCACTTCCACATGCAGGCTGAGAGTCTGATCAAGCCTCTCATGCAGACGATTGCTCATCAACACTCGCGGGTACGAGTGTCTGTCATCGAAGCCACCGGGGCTGTCATTCAGCACGGCACTGGCAAGAATGTGGACGACGTGCTCTCTCACCTGGCACAGAGGCTGTTTGACGACTCGCCACAGGTTCGGTTTAAAGCAACAACTAAGCAATAATACCAGACGCACCGTGTGCCGTTATATGTGCTGCCTATTAAGATATTCTTGCTCAGTTCTGCTCTCTGTCTGTCTTGCTCTCTTTTGTTCCAGGTGAGAAAAGCTGTGACTGCAGTTGTTGGCGATTGGCTGCTTCACATGAGAGACAGATACTCTTATTTCCACAAACTCATCCCACTCCTGCTGAGCAGCATCAATGATGAGATCCCAGAAATAAGGTAAAAGTGGACACTGACATTATTGATTCTTTGCTTCATAGTATAATGTAACACAATCCATTATATACGATGTATACGTGTACAATTTGTTTTTATATAGAAGCATCATCCATCAAAAGCCCCTTTTACACTGCCAGATTTTCGCGAATGTTGGGCTGTTTAGACACACGGAGCCGGATTGGCGAGTTGATCCGAGGTGCCCAATTTTCCGCCTCGTAGGGTAGACATATTGGCAGAACCCTTTTAGTTTAAGCAGACCGAGGCGGCCTTCCGCAACGGGAGGGGCTGTTGAAGACTTGTGGGAGGAGCTGTTGATGACACCGCACGTGCGACCCACTGGCGGTGGATAAACAGGAAACAGCTGATAGCAGGAATTAGCGAGCAGCTAGTAGCAAGAGGGAAACACAAAGCTGACAGACACTGTAAAGATGAGCAACTGGGGAGACAAGGAGTTGCGCGCCCTCCTTGCCCTCGCAAACGAAGAGGCCATTAATCATCAGATGACAGGAACGGTGAAGGACGGGCCGACTTACGAGACACTGAAGGACTGACTAGCAGCGGCTTCCCTCTCACGTCACTGGTTACGTCACACGCTGAGCTACACATTTTGTTACTTGCTCACGCCCCCCCATTGCCCCGAAAGAGGCGCATTCTGTATAAACAAAAGTAGGTAGGCAGCATTTTGCATTTTGTTTTTATACTGCCAATGCTGAAAGAAGACTGATTGGGCTTTCCTGCAAATTTGCACAACTCTTATCTAAAAAGGGCTAATGTGTGGATGGTGCCAATTTTCATTTTTATGCAGATGACACAGTGATTTATTGTGTCGGCTCATCCATCACAGACGCTGTGGCCAAATTGCAAGCTGTCTTTAAAGTTACCCAGATTCAGCTTTCACAACTAAAGCTGGTTTTAAATGCTGATAAAACGAAGGTCATGCATTTCTCAGATGCTAGGAAGAAGCCTGGGAACACTCCTGATGCTATTACCGCTCAGAGGTTGTCACCTGTTACAACTATCTCTGTATTTGGCTCGATGACTCCCTGTCTTTTAAACCTCAGGTTGATAATTTTCTTTAAAAGCAGAGGTTGAAGTTAGGGTTTTATTTCAGAAACAAGTCCTGTGTCTCCTTTGAGGCCAGAAAAAGACTGGTTGCTGCTATGTTTTTACGGGTTCTGGATTATGGTGAGCTGTTGTACATGAATGCATCTGCACATTGTTTGCACATATTAGTTACAGCACATCATAAAGCACTGAGACTTTATTCCAGGGCTGGTTGGCCTTCTTTAACCTTTCATAGGCTCAGTCACTGGTATTTGTTCATTTATAAAGCCTTATTGGGTAAACTCCCTTCATATATTTGTACTTTGATTGAACAGAGATCTGCCTGTAGCTACAGTTTTTTTAGTTTTGCTGTCTGTTTCTAGTCCTCGGACTGGGCTGGGAAGGAAAGCTTTTATGTGCTCTGCTGCTCTCACTTGGAATAACGTTCAAAAATATTTGAAACTACGTGAACTGGCCTCTACCTGACTTTTAAGCTCTCATAAGTACGAGGATGAATGAATCAGTTTGTCATTGTGTGTAGGTGTTCTAATATTTCTACAAGTTACTGTTTGTCATTTATG
Source organism: Epinephelus lanceolatus (assembly GCF_041903045.1). Classification (NCBI taxonomy): domain Eukaryota; kingdom Metazoa; phylum Chordata; class Actinopteri; order Perciformes; family Serranidae; genus Epinephelus; species Epinephelus lanceolatus. The sequence continues at coordinate 24,709,262 of NC_135751.1, read as the reverse complement.
TTTTTTATAGTGTGGTTGTTGGCTGTAATTTTTATGTTCTGCTGTCTTGGCCAGGTCTCCAACAGGACTTACATGGTTAAACATGGGTTAAATAAAAATAAAGATCATCACATTCAGCATATATGTGAAATACAGTGTATAATACTGACGACATTGACAGTGTTGATGATCGGGATGATGATCTGTGTTTTCTGCTCCCCTCCTGCAGACTTCTAGCAGCTGATTTATGGAAGCAGGTAGGCGCCCAGTGGGAGAAGGAGAACGAGGAAGAAATCAAGGACAAGCTGGACTTTCTCCTCACCCCACCTCCCTTTTACCCAGCAGGAGGTCAGTCACAGTCGACATGATTTATTCACCCAGGTTATTTGATCGGGTTCTCACACTATCAGCTGGGTCAGTTTTAAAGAAAAGTCTTATTAAGATAAAGTGTGAGCTGCTGGCATCAATCATCGTCAGTGTCCCATTTAATTTGCTAATAACTAGCTGGGTGTAAGATGCATAGGTTTAAAGAGAAAAACTTTTAGGGTCAATTACGCTTTTTAGTATTTAAACTGTAAGTTTGAAGAGTGTAAACCTCTCGAGGCATTTGAGCACCAAAAATGTACGTTCACTAAAAGTGCTTGTTTGTCTGACAACATTATGGAAAAGATCCTACAGAAAAATATATTTTTTTTCTCCATCTTTCTCGCTCTAACATCTCTCCATTTAATGCATATATAGGTCCTGCTTGTGCATGTGTGTGTATTTCAGGCCCGTGTGTATACGACAACAGAGTAGAAAACTGAATTTCCGCTTGGGGATTAGTAAAGTATATCTTCTTCTAGAAATCCCCTTTGCTACAGAAACAGCAACAACAACCTCCAACTAAGTTGAATCTCACAGTAACATATGATTTTTTGGTGAGTTTTCTTTTGCGGGGCCATTTTGGTGAGAGTGCTTGCCTCTCCACGTGCAAAGTTCCACCAAATCAAGTTCACCCCTTACACTATTTTGCAAGGGCACCGTCACTGCATCCTGAGCTGAGCGCTGCCCAACAAGACAAAGCATATTTCCCCTATAGCAGAAAGATAATTGGTGATTTTGGACCTTCTCCGAGGGCTGATATAGCACTGTGGACATAAGTCTGGCCACGTGAGACTACATAAGATGTGATTTGTGGGAAGAAAATGGTGGAAATGGTGAGAGCTTGAAAGAGTTTGTTGTGTTGGAGTATAAAAGCTTGGTGTAATCTAAAAGATTTACAGCGTCATGACTGAGCGAGTCTTTGTTAAAGATAATATCAAACAGACAGAATCAAGTGAAAGGTAAGGAAAAATGTTTTATTTCTTAGTTGGAAACCTTTCCATAGTGTTGTCAGTGGAAAAATGAGCAGTTTTAATGGATGTTAATTGATGGTGCACAAATGTCTTGTTCACGAGTGAGGGTAGATTGGAGTGTGAGATGGATCAGCCGTTTGGTGCGGCTTCTGCGCTGGTCCGTCGTGGTGAAGAGGGAGCTGAGCCAGAAGGCGAAGCTTTCAAATTACTGGTCCATCTACGTCCCAACCCTCATCTATGGTAATGAGCTGTGGGTAGTGACCGAAAGTCACGTGGATACCTTCGTGTCAAAAGGGGTCAATTGAGGTGATTCGGGCATCTGATCAGGATGCCTCCTGGGCCGCTGTAGGTGTTTCAGGCATGCCCCACTGGTAGGAGGCTCTGGGGCAGACCCAGAACACGCTTGAGGGATTACATATCTCATCTGGCCTGGGAACGCCTCTGGGTCCCCCAGGAGGAGCTGGAAAGTATTGCGTGGGGAGAGAGACGTCTGGGGTGCTTTGCTTGGTCTGCTGCCCCCGTGACCCGGCCCCGGATAAGTGGATGAAAATGGATGGATCATCACAAACGCACAAAAACATGGAAAATACAGTCTAGGTTGAAAAATACATTAGTTTCCATTTAAGCACATACTTTCTTTCATCCTGTGATTTTATCTCATTGGCTTATCTCGGTTATTATTTCGGTGAAGTCTAAGAAATGGTTCCTGAATTCCAGTGTTACAACAAATCAAAGTTTTCTTGGTGCACTGGCATCACTGGTCTCTCACTCTGCGCAATAAAATCCCAAAAAACACCAGTCACACACAAAGGTCAGTTTTGTATGTAAGTGTAATCTCTACACTGTTTGCTGCATTAAATCATCTCTGTTTATTACAACTGTCCAGATTCACAACATACAGTAAAAATAATGTTGCATGTGACATCTTAGTTCTCAGGACAGGCACTGGCTTGGAAAGATAAGTGTCTGCCTTGGACCGGGAATGAGTGCGAACCTGAACATGATCACCATGGTTTGTCTATAGGGCCAGGCTCAGAGTGTGTGTGTTTGTGTGTGTGTGTGTCAAGGGTACAGTTCCTAGGCTTTGCATCTTTTTTAGAGATCCTATACGTGTCCCACAGCTACACATGCAACAGTGCGGACGAATACAGGCTGTGCCTGAGGACAGGAAAGAAAAGGAAGGGGCTCTCTTTCTCTCTCTTTGTCTTTCTCTTTCTTGCCATCATAAATCTCCCAGTGTGAAGAGGTCACTGTCAGACAGTGAGAGACGACCAGAAAGGGGCCTGTTTTGTCTTGTCCTGGTGTGTTTCTCTGATTTATTTCTGTCTTCCTTTAGTCCTCTCTTCCTCTCTCATTAGTGTGCCTATAGGAGAAGGAGAATAATGTGAGGCAGAGAAAGACGGAGATAGAAGGAGGGGAGAGGGTTGCTAGATTTAAAATGTAGAGGGCTATCTGAGAACGTGTTTCACTTGCTCTGACAAGTCTCTTTTGGAGAAATCGTAAAAAGTTGTAGGTAAAACTGTGATAAGTTGGAGGCCAGTCAGCAGACAGTTGAAAATCTGTGAATCACTGATATTTATTGTTCCATAAATGCTGTTTCTTAGTGTTCAGATAGTTTACTACAATAGAGATTACAAAATACCGCAAGTTCTCATAAAGGTTAGAAAAATAGACCACACACAGAGGATGTAAGGGAGCTAGAACACATGTTGCAGTGAGCTGTCATAAACAATGTGCTAGGTGCTCACCTGCTATTTGTCATTCAGACACCTTGAATGAAAATCAAAAGCTTGCTCCTCCTGGAGAGTCTTCAAAGCGGTGTTCATTTTGGTAGCTCTTCTGATTTAGTTTTTGTCTTTAGATGAAAATGAATTTTAGTCATAGTTTAGTCATTTTTATCTTTTATAGTTTTAGTCTTTTGTTCATCGATGGCCACTCAAAAAGTTTTAATCCGGTTTTAGATGACGAAAAGACATCATTGCATTTTAAGTAAAGAAGGGACTTTAGGGAGTACATTCATCTTAATTGTTTTGATCCTACCCCCTCTAGAGATAGGTAGGGGATCCCAGCATTCAAGGTCTTGCTTCAAGTTAGATTAGAAATAGCCTTATAGAGATCTTTATGGTCACGTATAACTCAAATACCTAGATATCTGATTTATTTAGGGCTGACTGTAAAGGGAGCAGACCCAAAACGCATTCCCTCCACAGAGGTAATAGGCATAAGTTCACTTTTCTGAAGGTTGGCTTTATAGCCAGATAATTTTCCAAACTTTGCAAGTAAGGTGTAAATCAGGAAAACTTGAGAGGGGGTCCATTATAAATAATAACATATCATCTGCATAAGTGCAACAGCTAACAGGAGCGGTGGAAGAGGACATCCCTGCCTCGTACCCCGCCTGAGCTCAAAGTCAGCATTGAATTTTAATAAACTTTTAGTCAAATAGTTTTTTCTTTTTAAACAAATTAAAGTAGGCTAATACAGGTGTCAGAAGTTGGTATGAACGTGACAGGTTGTATCAATTACTGAAATTTCATTTAGACATACTTTTTTTTTTTTTTTTTTTTTTTTTTTTATACCTACAAAAAATTCCCACACACTTTCAAACTTGCTTTTCTCCAGCAGTTTTATCTGTTACGAACACACTTTTTGACAGGTCAAAAAATAGCTCAAAATCTCTGAGACCATAAATTTCAAATTTATTTCAGTCGACAAATAGAAATACAAACATCATGCATTAAACTACAAATTCATGTAAATAAAGTCACAGCCTCTCACAGAAAATGGCATATACTTAATTAGTACAGTGCAAAACTTTACACTAAAGTAATTTAACATAACTTAGACACTTCTGCAGTCCGAAAAAGGTGCAGGCTACAGCTTATAAGACCTACCCTTTAAATAGCACGTCATATTTAGCAATCGACAACCAAACAAACCAAAACAGGCAAACAAGGCAAAATAGCAACAACAACAACAAAAACTTACAAAAGGCAACTTACACACTTAAAGTTCCTGAACCCTGTTCTTCTACATCAGTATTACAGTCTGAATGAAATTAAACAACTGATTTTAGACAACTACAGAGTGGTGGAGTGCAGAGTATACACAGGTATATGGGATATACCCTCCTCTTTTCCTGGATGTTTATACCCACTCATCAGCCCAAACGCCATTGGAATATGTATAGAGTATACTCACTTCCTCCACAGTAACCTACCCATCCACATATTAGTACACCCACCTCATCAATTACCACTACGCCACTGTATCTAGACAACTAGGACTTGTACCCAGCTTCACTGTAAACTGTGACTTTTCGATCTCACCGTTAAGAAGCAGAAAAATAACTTTATTTCAGCCTGAATTCTTTCTAAATCTGCAGCATAAGACTGGAGGTTTAAACTCATATCCTCTCACATAGTTTGTCTGGCAGCTGACCCCTTTCCTGCGATTCAGCGGCTAACAAGCAAAGCTGTAACCAACAGACTCCACAAATCCATTCAGCAGCTCCACCATCCTCTGTCCGACATGCACGGCTGCTCATGCACTACCGAGTTACAGCTCACAGCTCGCACCAACTGCTGACGCTGCTTTAGTTTGAGCATTTTGCAGGTTAACACAGCATCCTGGCACCAGCTAGTTACTGGTGTTTACCAACCTGCTGGAGGTCTGGTCTCATTGGAAGATAATTGCAAGCACGGCTGTTCCTAGATAAAAACATTTTTCTAATAATATTCACAAAATAATTCCCCAAATTCTCCTTTCCTCTCATTCTGAATGTCCAAAAAGCCAACACAAACATTTGAATCTAGTCTAATATCTATGTCATAGTTTTTGTTAACAAAATTAACATTGCCTCAAGGTCATTCTGGAAAACAAAGTCATTCACCCGCTGTGGGAGATGTAGGCAGGCTGAGAGAAAACAAGCCCCTTAAAAACGAATATCTAACAGTGGAAGAGTTTTAAAAGGTGGATGTTTTTCATTTTCTCCTTCAGTGGAGCGTCCAGGACTGGGCTGCAGAGAGCTCGTGGTGAGAAACCTGGGTAAGCTGGTGCCGGCCATTGCCCACGACGTAACTGACTGGCTGGTGCCCACACGTGTCAGGACCTCTCAGCTGCTCTCCGTGCTGCTGCTCCATGCCGAGGACCACAGCACCCAGCATCTACAGCCTCTCCTGGCCACCCTGTACCGCGCCTGCACAGACTCAGAGAGGGATGTGGTCAGCAATGTGAGTCCCAGAGAGCTAGTCATTGGATTAGCAGGATGTTAGATTTCCTTTTTTGGATCAGGTGTGGTATTACTAATGATAGAATTGTATTGTGATCAGTTAATAGCAGAGAGAGTCATTTCAGGACACATCTGTTGAGCTTTAGGCTGGACCAAGCGAGGCTCAAGGACTTGGGATGCACCTGTTTACATAGAAGGACTCGTTCTTTGATGTGAGGGAGATAAAAAAGGACTTCCTGTGTTTCTCGCCCTCCTATACACCACCTCACGCCTCTATGTCTCTCTCCACACCTCTTCTCTGTACCCACATCTAGTGCCTGGCAGCTGCTAAACTGCTGGGGACCTTTGTCCCTCCTGTCGTCCTCCTCAAGCTGCTGCTGGATCACGTGACAGCGCCCTCTTCTTCCTCCCACCCCTGGGCACCCCTCATGGTGCTGGCTGCAGTGCTGGGAGGCTGCTCCAAACCCCTCCTGAAACCACATCTCGGACAAATCGCCAACACGCTGGCCCAGCCCGACGTCTGCCAGGAATATCAACAGGTCAGCAGGGAGAAGTTTGGGTTTGGTTGTGGTTGACATGTTTACCTGAGAATGACTGCTTGTTGCCAGTTATGCCATCTACCCCATTCACACGCAGCACAAGCACGTCCTTCTGCTGTTGTTAGCTGAGTAGCTTCAGTGGAGCAGATCAGAAGTTCACTATGGGAGGGGAAAGGTTGAAAATACTGAAACATTAAAGTCAGGCTTGTTTTGATGACGGCTTTGCCAGGTTCTCTCTGCCCTCATAGGTTGCCATGTCTTGATTTCCCCCCTGATCTGTGTGCACCAGCTGTTTTTCTTTCCCAGTCTTGTTAGGTGATCTTGGCAGTGTCATAGAAGGTCATTTTTTGCTCTCCTTGTGTACCTTAACACTCTTATTTTTGGCAGTGACAGCGCGGCAGTCAAACTGTATATTTCTTGCCTAATTTGTCCCTTATGGAAATAGGTTTCGTGATAAGATGCCACATCTCTTGAAAGGGCTTTAGTTGAAGGGCCTTCAAGAGTTTTCAATAGCACTACTGTACACGGTGAGTTCAGTGGGTTCACTGTTGAGTAATTCTCTAAAATGCCAACCCTGCTAAAGTGACAGTCCGGCCACATGGTGTTTTTCAAATCTAACATTACCAGTCTCTGATCAGAACGACTCCGTTCACACGCATCTTTGAAATGTGCTCCCCTTTTTTTTTTCTTTTACATAGCAGCAATGATTAAAAATGCCTTTTGAGTTTCTCTGCAAACAGTCTGCCAGTGGAAAAATCCCATGGAGTCCAGAGCAGACTCTTCCCCGCTTCCTTTTCTCTTGCACCAAATATGTTTCCCTTTCAGAATCAAAATAACAGTTGTCTGGCAGAGGGCTATTTTCTGATCCTGCCGCAGTACTGACTCACCTATACCCATGACCCCACCCCCCTCCCAGTGAGGCCTGCAAGAATTTCCTCCCCGGGATAATAATAACAGAAATCCACTAATTTCGCGTGACCTCTGCATGGCTGCTCCGACCCCTCTGTGTAGACAGGGCAGCGCACAGCCTTTGTTATTTTTTATAGCCATGTGTAAGGTCTTGGCACCAGACTGTGCTCCATGCACGACATTGAAAGAATCCCTGAAATTGCTTGACCAGGCTGCCTGGTCAAGGCCGGTGATAAATGACAGGGAAGTTGACCCTCCTCTGTCCTCTCTCGCGGCTATCCGGCGGGGTCAGTCGGAGAGAGAACTAACAGGACGGGACAGTCACACGTTGTCGCACAGATGGAGGCAGACCTCTGCTTCCTCTCTGTCCGTTTCTCCATCTATCTCCCTCTGCCATTCTCTTTGTCTCTGTTTCTGACGGCAAAGCGCGGACAGTGTGATTCAAGAGCTCACCCAGACAAAGCACCTGCAACATTCTTTGACAACAGACCGGGTTCATAGCAGGGACCAGGGCCAGATCACTGTATAGCTGTAAATAACACCACTGGAGACGGGAGCACCTGCATCCCTCTCCCCCTCTTTTCTCTCTGTGCTGAAATGCTGACCCAGAATATTCTGCACTCCCTTACCTCACAGTTAGGTTTGCCCTGAGATCCTTCATATGGGACTGATTTACTTGTATGATAATGGTTTAATAACCTGCAGACACACAAACAACAAACACATGGACACGGCAGACTCACTTGTTTTATTTAATTTTTTTAAAACAAGGAACTTATAAGATATGCGCATTTGGATCCAACTTGACAGAGTTATGTGCCACTCGAACCGAAGGCAGAGAGGAAGAAAAAGTGAGGTTTGACTTGGACAAAATGAGGCCTGTTAAGAAATGAAATATAAATAATCTTCAAAGTGAACAGAGGCAGGGGGAACTGCAGGGCTCCGTGGGGAGTTTGGGGAACAAGATGAAGATTTGGAAACTGATATATGATACTACTGCGCGATTTGACCTCGCCGACTCTTTCAAGTCGCTGTTTTCTTTTCTTTATTTCAGTAGGGGGAAAAGACGGCCTACAAAAATAAATGACAGATGCTTGGTGAAAAATAAAAAATACTGGTCGTAAATTGGAGATGATGTCAAGGGTTTGAGGGAAAATGAAAGGCGAGCCAGTGGTTAAAGAAGCCACCATGTTCTGAGGTACTCTCTGTAGTTTATATATGGTGGTGTTTGCTTGTATGGGTTTCTCTTTAAAGGGCGATCCCACAGAGGATTAACAAATCCCTACCATCACACACACACCTTGCACAGCTGAGTGTCGCTGTGTTGTGGTTTGCCATGGTGACAGGGGCATCACAATATCTGCAGGGCTGGAGTAAATTGGTAAAGATAGCACCAAGAGAGGAAGAGAGGCGTAAAAGAAGAGGGGCCCTGACAGTGAATTAGCAGGCATATTTACAACCAGGCTTGTTAACACTGAATATGCTGTCTTGGTGAAGCTGTAATAAAAAAAAAAGTGCCTGACCTACAGTAGCCTGGAGGAACAGAGCGGCAGGAGAGCAGGGGAGAAAACACAGCTCTGTGCCTTTTCATCATGTCTGTGCACGGAGAAAACTTTCAGCGCTCGTGTCACAACGACCAGCATTCTGCTGAATACACATGCATACCGCCATACATCAGCGTGTGTCCTGCACGCCTGCCCTTTGTCATGAATGACAGCTGCATACTGCTCCCCGCTCCGCTAAACGACAGATGAAGAGAGGAGAAGAAAGGCCGCATAGCAAACTTTACCTGACTCCAAAGGGGTCGGCATCCCATGCACCACCAGTGTTTGTTTTCCTGTTGCCGTAGCAACAGCAGTAGCTGTAGGCGGGGTGGGCTCCCCACTGGATAGGAATCCATCGCCTGGTATGGCTCCCCAAAGTGGAGTCGTGTGTGTGTGTAAATTGATGTATCCAGTGGTGGACAGATGCACACACACTGTGTAACGAGGCCCCTGGAGCGTGCCCAGGCCAATGAAACCAGGTGTATCTCACCCAGCTCCAGGTGTCCACCTAGTCATTACACCGCACCACTTTTTCCGCTCTCCCTCTTTTCTCTCTCTCGGCCAGCCAGCCCTAATGGTTGTTTTCTGCGCGTGTATAATATGCGTGTCCGTATATGTGTACGCTAATGTGTGTGTCTGCCGCTGTTTGTCACGTTATTTCCACTACTGCCTCCCTGGAGCTCCTGCTGTGTTTATGTGCCAGCGAATGGCTTGGCCATAGGCATGGATTTCCCCCATCAATGACTGTGTGAACACTTTCAAACAAAAGCGCACAGTGCACTGGGTGTTTTAAGTGTTTTGAGTCTCGGCAGCTGAAGAAATGAGGGCAAGTTGTGGTTGTTCAAGTTGGGTATGGAAGTTTAGTTTAGCCTCAGACTGGTGCAGGAAAATGTGTTTACACACTTAACTAACACCCTGGACTCAAGATACGCGTAACGAGCTTTTTTCCCAGTGTGTGCTCAACACTCTACTGCAAAATAAAAACATTTGCTCATGTGTCTTGCAGACTGGAAGTCCCTTGGCTCTCATTGCTCCTCACAAGTCCTGGCTTTTTGAGCATCTTTACTTGGCGCAACACTTGTTTTCCCTCCACGTTGATGCCAAGCTTTGTTGTACAATATCTACTCAAATATATGAAAAGATAGTGCGCCCCCTAGTGACTGAACTCTGTCATTTCACAGTCAAAGCTCAGTGAGTGGGTTGTGTGTTTTGAGTGAGGAAGCGTATGTGGATTGAGTATTTCTCGCTCACACACACTCGAGTCCCCCTCTCACCTCCCAGCTCCTCATCATCAGACCAAGGTAAACACCTGGAGGGTGCTTCACCAGCTCTCAATCCTCCACATACAAAAAAAAACCACTCTCTCCTTCTTTTTCACTCGCACACACTTACCTTCCATCTCCCCCTCAGTCCCCCTCCCACCCAGCCCTAATGACAGGCTGCGTGAAAACAGGAAAAGAGGCCATGATCCCCGTGATGGCATCGAAATTAGCCTGAGCCGCAGGTCTTTGTCTAAACAAGAGCTCACCACAACACAGGCTGACAAGCGACAGCAATCACACGCACACTCATGTCTGGAGATGGAAAGTTCTCACTCTGAGTTATTGTATGTGTGCGAGTCGATCGCTCTAATATTTTTGTGTAAAATAAGAGATTATTAATAGAGTTACACTGCAGATTAAGGAGATGCCGTGCTGTGGAGAGAGACTTAGAGCAGGCCAGATAAAAGGAGACTGTGAGGACTGAAGTGCACCAGACAAGACGATCATATAATACTTGTCCCTCTTTCCCAGGTCTTGTACTTGGAGCAGCTGTTGGCCTGCGTGGACGTGCTGCTGCGTCAGTGTGAGTCAGACCCCGGCTCAGTCAGCCTGCAGCTGCTGCAGGTGCTGGTCACTGTCCAGAGCCTCTCCAACGAGCCGCATATCAGCGAAAAGGTGAGAAAACACAACGGTTGAAAGATGCGACCCCAGATACAGCCTGTCTGCCGCTCTGCCTTCACTTCCGGGCAAAGCAGCGTATCATCCCACCTGTGTAATTCTTCAATTCTACTTAGACATGGCACCTTTTTCTCTCCCCTCAATTTTCCATTCTTCTTTTATTAGAAAGGTAAGCAGGTTTTATGAAGCAAGAGAGCTATTTGAGGAATGTCAGCATTTGTACAAGTTCAAAGTGGGCATGGCCAACTGTATAATTACCCACTTAGCCAGGGGAGCTGAAATTGCACCTTTGGAGTGGAACTTTAAATCCAGTCCTGGGTGAAAGGAGGCGGGTGAAAGGTGGAGAAAAAGACAGACAGAAATAGAGGGAAAAAAACAGATAGGGAGAGATGAATTGTGTCTTAGCGAGCGTGTGTCATCGGCTCAGTCCCATTTGTGGCTCCATAACGCCTCCTCAGGTCAGCCAAATGATATGCAAGTAACAAGCTTCCATGTTGTGGTCAGCCTCCAAATGCAAAGGGACAAACAGGAACAGTGACAAGTGAAGCCAACAGTATCTGAGGCCAGCGTGTCGCCTAACTGCTTGTCGCCGAAGGAGGCTAATGACAGAGAGAGGAGCGGGAAGGGATTGGCAGCGATGCTTTCCAGACACCACATGGGCCACCAGTGTATGTGTGTGTGTGTATGTGTGTGTGTGTGTATAAGGAACCACCCCCGAAGTGAGTGTGTGTTTACGTCTGTCTGAATGAGTGTGTATGTTCAGACAGGGAGCAGTGTTAGAGAGGAGATGAGAAGGAATGGATTAAGAAAAAGAGAGGGAGGGTGAGAATGGCCTTGGGCATTCCCGGACCCAGAGGAAGAGCGGAACTTGTTTTTCCCAGAAAAGGGGCACGTCTTTCCCATCAGTGGACGGCTCAGGGTTGTCTCGCGCTCTTCTGAAGGGGCCGATCTGTGACTCAGACATTGTCTCTGTCCCTGTCCATCCCTGAGGGACTATGAAGGGAACTATGAAGTGCCCTAAAGGTCAGTTCCCCTGCCCTGAAGAGTCAGCTAATTATTTACTCTCCTATCTCTCATTCCTGCCCTTTCCTCCCAGCTCAGCTTTATTGGTGTCTGCGTGTGCGTGTGTGTGTGTGTGTGTGTGTGTGTGCATCTGCGCATGTGTGTGTGCTTCTGTCGGTTCCTGTGCCTTTGTGACATCCTGTGTATCTGTCAGGGTTTTTCTTTCTGAGTGGCTTTATGTGTAAGACCTTGTCATGTCTGCTGTGTTGTTCTTCCCATGGTTTCACATGATGGTTTTGTGCCTCCCATGTGAGCGTGACCGAAGAATTCCTAAAAATTACAAGAGAACAGCATCAACTGTTAAACTTGAACACAATGCTCTCTGCTTTGTTTGTTCTCATCGGCTCTTCATCTGCCCTTTCTCTCACCCAGTGTTCCCTGTCCATCCTGACTACCATAAAGTCGAGCCCCAATTAAACACACAGTCCCTTTTAATAGCTGGATGTGGCTACACATTTTGACAAATAAACACAGGTCTCAATTAGATGCCAGGTCTTGTCGCCATTGTTGGCCTAAATGTGCATGAATTTTGTGTGATTTTTATGTACAGATTGTAGGTTAAAAAATATGTTTACATCACTTTTGTTCCTCCTCTCCCTTTCTCCCCCAGGCCGTGGAGAGTGTGCAGTTCTTGTGTAAGGTGCAAGGCCTGGACTCTGTGGAGCTCTATAGACAACATATGGGCCAGCTGCTGGACTGGCTGTCTGCCTCTGTCAACACCTGGTCCAGTTACTCCCCACAGAGACTTCGACTGCATATCATAGTCATACAATCAGGTGAGAAGTGAAGCCTGAATGTGCGCACGACATTGCCAAATTATACAGCAGGTGCTGAAGTTTGCACATATAGAGACACAATAACGGTCAAAGATATACAGTAAGGTTTTGATAAATTGGCCTGTCAAATAACCTGTTAATGACGGGGAAATCACTGCGTCAGTCATCAGTCTGAACATGCTCTGTGGGTCCATTTAACCTCAGCATGTTGGTGAGACTACAGGCCCATTTCCACCGCAGGAACTTCGGGGTAATTTTACGGGGCCGGGGCCGTTGGTGCGTGTCTCCACCGCAGGAACCACCCCCGAAGGACAGAGTTCTGGAACTTTTACGGGGGCTAAACAAGTCACTGCCTCGGGGTAGGTACTCAGAACGGCCCCGAAAGACTCCTGGCTGGGGCTTGGGGATTACTTGGTGCTGATTGGATATACTCAAGGAGGGATGTGACGACAACAGAAAGCAACAAAATAGCCGGCATTTTTAAAACTCAGCAGACGAGGGTTAGCTCGTTCATATATCTGTCATCTGTTAAAAGCCTCCCGTTGTCGGATACGACATGAAACTACTCCACTTAGCTCAATCATGTTGTAACTAAAATGGTCGCGCAATGATTACATCACATCCAGAGGCAGCCCGTAACTTTACAGGAACCTTCCTCGTACTCCACTCTCTCAGTGGAGACACGGCGGTTGAGAGGGCCGAGCGAGAGGACGTTCCTGTAGTAGTTCCTGCCCCCCAAATAGTACCAGGAACTTCTTCAGTGGAAACGGGCCTTATATCATCTAGATCATGTTTTATTAAAGAAATACTTCACCCACTCAGTGTGTGCTACCTTGGATTCGTGAAGAATATCTGGTCCAAAAAGGGGTCCACTTTTAACAACAGCAACATGATATCAAAACATCAGTTTAATCCAGGTCTCATTTATCTATTCTAATCTACACATGCATATTTGCTAAAACTTGTAGTCGTGTACATGGGTAAGCACTTGCATTTGAACGCTGCTCATGAATTCCTTTGAGCAGAATTCAAATGCGTGCACTTACCAGGGGTGTAAATCACCAGCTTCATTACAATACAATATTATATCAGTTCTTTGGACAACGATGTGATATTTGCCGATATGACAAAGTCTTCCACAATACGATTTTGACTTGATGAGATTTAGGGGCCTGCGATTGACATAAGACGATATTAAATGCCAAAATAACACAATTAGTTACAAAAGAAGCTGCCGCACCTTTATTTTCTGCTTTTGGCCATAAAAGATAAAAACATGGGGGTGACATGCAGAAATGGTTGCAAGCTGGAGTCGAGCCTGTGACCGCTGCAGCGAGGCATCACCTCTGTACATGGAGGCGCCGGCACTATCCACTACACTACCGACGCCCCGTTTTATCTCATTGTTAACATACACCATGTGCTCTGCCTGCTGACCCCACATTTCCACACTTGTGATGTATCCTTGAGTAAAGAACGTTATCCTCATCGTCTTTCTCTTGGCTGTTTGCTATCTTCCTGCTGCTGTTTGACAGTGAGACAGACTTTCAAAATAAAAGCGTATCCCAAAGATGATGATATAGATTGATGCTGTCACTTTGCATCGATGATACAGGAACATTGAATCCATATATCTAGATCAGTGGATCGTTACACCCCTAGCACTTACACAGGCGCGCTACTCGTCGATGCCTGAGGCTGTTTAGGTGGAAGTGTTTTAAATAGTAATGCATGTTTTTGGGATATACTGTGCATGCAACTGGATAAATGGGACTTGGACTTAAACAGATGTTTTATTAAAGTTTTGCTGTAGTTAAACGCGGCCCCCTTTTTCTCCAGTACATCAAGATTTTTTTCTGTGTTTGGATTCTTCGTCCACTGTTGAGGAATGAAACAAGGTTTTTCTTCACTAATTCAGCGCAACACAGGAAGAGTAACTGACCGACACGTGATCATTTTGTGGGTGAAGTATTCCTTTAAACATTACTTCATGGTGTGGTTTGTGAAGCCATTCTTTCCTCAACTTGTTCAGACACACGTTACATCACATTTGAAGCGTCAAGCTGTTTGTCCTGTTCACACTTGATCCATCATCGAGGCAGCGCGTCAAAACCAGCAGCTGTCAAAGCAGCAGAGCAGATTCTCTCTTGTACAAAGGATCCAGATAGTTTACTGAAATTGTTTGTAATGTTTGTGAATGTTTCGTTTTCTAGTGTCTGTGTGTATAGAATTAGCAAAAAGCACCTCGTCAATGTTTTCATTCAGTAACCCACACTGCTCCTGAGAGGTATGTTGGCATCAGAAGTTGGGCATGTATGTGTCAGTGGTGGTCCAAGCAATTGTCAGCACCACTTGATGGATATGAGCACTGTCAAATGACACAATATTTAGGGTTAAAATCTGTATGATTTATTGCGTGACTCCCCAATAGGTGAGTGCTGTGCCATTGTTCTTGCCCAAGATGGATGCCCACCAATGGCTGTCACTCAGAGACAGTGAAAGAATTATTATGTCTGTTACCCAAGCAGAGAGGCTCATGGTCAAACACAACCACAGAGGGAAAAAAAGAGTTGTCATTAGCACCAGTTGGCTTACTGACTTTATTAAATCCCCGTCTCTCCCTCCGTTTGTGTCTACAGGGGTTAGTCCATGTGTGTGTGTGTGTGTGTGTGGTGCAGTGGGTTAAAAAGCTGTGACCCTGTCTCTGGTGCTTGGACTTCCCGTTACCTCCCTCTATACCATATAATCCTCCATCATCAGCACCTCCATGGGCCACACTTTCATCTCCATCTCTTCCTCCCTCCCTCCTCTCTCTTTCTAATTGACTGGGCAGCTGGGTACCCCTCTAATCCCCATACACACACACGGACTCTCTCGCACACACTCCCACGGCTAACTGACCAGTCCATTCTAAGTCTACTCAGTGATCCCCGTGCGGGTCACTACATCAAACAGAGCCACAGCCGTCTGCTCTTGACCTTCCCCTGGATCAAGGCCACTTTGAAGCTCTGTGTGTGTGTGTGTGTGTGTGTGTGTGTGTGTGTGTGTGTGTGTGTGTGTGTGTGTTTTATCTGCTCTAAGCTTCCCTAGGTTTCATTCCTACAGATGTGATCTTTGCTCTATTAACAGGACCCAAGGACTTTATTACGGGCAGCCGAACACACAGCGCGTGGCTGCTTTGTTTTATGTGCACAAGATTCAGGGAAATCGGCCCTCCGCCGAACAATTGACGGTAGTTAATTTGACAACTGAGAATTGGTCATCTTGCTTACTCATCACACTCCATCTGTGTTTATTGGGGACAGGAAAAATTATTGCCCTCTCATATCCTCCTCACAGTCTTTTGTCCTTCCGCTGGTGTGAGAACGTCTGATCTATTGTGCGTCGACTGGAGCTCTCTCTTTCTCTGTGCTGGGGATTTAGTGCCTTGCCCACGGACTGGATGCATGTTGAGACTTCTCTGAGCAGTAATGAGGTGTCAGGGCTCATGGCTCGTCGCCACAAGAAGTTACTATGTGGCCACCAATTATCACCTGTAGGGGTAGGGTTGGGTACCGAAACTCGGTAGTTTTTGTACTTGGTACCGATTCACGTCGGTACTACTGAGTACCGATTCACTTAAAATGAAACGGTGCCAAATTTCGGTACCTGAGGTGGAGGCGGAGCGAGAGCGCATGACTTGCACCTCAGACTCAGCAACAATGGCGACAAAAACAATGTGCAGGCAAAAGTTAACGTGCAGCACTGTTCCTAAATGTTCTCAATAAAATGTTGAAACTGAGAAGTTTAGACTATGGGTCCGAACGACGCATAGTGCGTCCAAATTCACACCCGTTCTTCTCTGTGGATTTTCTCTGCGACTGTGCGTCATAGCGAGAAGCCACGCATATCACGTGAAACAGCAGAACTGTAGCTTTCCGACGAGGCCAAGCACTTGTCGGTAATCCAATGTTTTCACAGCGAAAAATTACAATAAAATGATGTATAACAGAGCTTTCATACAGCTTTGCACACACATTACTCTTGGATGGATTACTCGCGAACGCAGGCTCGCACAGAAATGCCACCCATATCACATGAAAGCGCAGGACCACACACATCATTGTGTTGTCATCCCATCACGCTCTAAATACAGATCAAGTGTCTACGAAATAAAAACTTGACGAATTTCTTTACAATCCATTACACAGATCTTGTTATCGGTCACTTCATATAGTGAGGAATATCATATCTTACCACGTCTTAGGCTTGTGTGTGTTTCTCCCTGTCTATCCACATTTGTAGTCCAGCTTTCAAGATGCAAATATCTCCATATTTTCCAGTTGACACTCCATCAAACTTTGTATGACAAGACCAGCCATTTCACCTTTGCGCACCCAGACAACAGCAGCCTAATTATGCATGCATGACAGGGCCGTAGTCACCATATACATTGAGGGGGACATGTGCCCCCCCCCCACCAATGCCCAAAATGTCTCCCCAGTATATAACTGAAACTGAAAAACAAATATTATCTTGGAGGACATCATTGCACTTGGATGACTATTTTTCTATGATCTTAGATGTAAATATTGCATGTTTCTTTCAGATAAAACACATTTTTGACTTGTGAATGAGTCAGTGGAATTTCTTGCAATAATGAAAAAATACTGGCAATCATGTCCGCCTGGCACAAACCACATGTTTTGGACAGCTGTGAAGTGACAGAATGTCCCAGCATCATGGTTCTTATATCGCCAGATTCCAGAGAGTCTCCCCTCTTCATATATGATAGAATATGTCTTTTTCCAACTTGCTATGCTGAGATACATGTAAAAATGTAAGAATTTAGGCACACAGATTTGTTTTTTTCATTGATATAAAAATTAATATAAAATACAGGCACATAGAAGGACATGGAATGACGGCAAATCTGGTTAGCCCAGATTGTCCTGGAAAAAAAACAACATATAGCATGTGTATGTAGCCTTTATAATGACTGTGATATGAGCTTAAAAGTAAAGGCAATAAAAATACCCCAAAAAGGCCTAGGGCCCATAGGGTTATAAAGTACCGAAATAAGGTACCGTTTGGTACCGGTACCGAATTCCAGATACCGGTACCAGTACTGTATCGGTTCAATTATGAACGGTACTCAACCCTATATAGGGGGCCTGCTGCGGCCACTTAGTGTTATCAGGTCTCTCCTGAGAATGAGCCGCTACGAAGTCCCTTCTTTATACCGCCTTTGCATTTTTACACCAAACCAAACAACAGCGAAATCAAACTGCCCCAGTGTGTGATTTTAGACAGCATGCCGACATCCCGGAAGCAAAAGAGGCATGACAGACCTGACATGTAACACAACAGCATTGGCCTCTACTGTGACATATAAAATAGTGTTGACAGTGCTATCGAGACAATAACATTGGCATTAACGTGATTATAGTAATCATTTACCATCCCTGTTATATGGCGGCTGACATCATCCTCTGCTGGGAGGGTAAGGAGCTCCAAAACCTCTTGTTTTCCCAATTTGCTGACATGTTTTTCTTCTTCGAGTTAGCTGCTAACTGCTTCTTGCTGCTTTTTAAATCTCCCAGTGGTGGCTCACACACAAAACATGTCACCAAAACGTCACACCCATTCTGTCTATGTTCCTGTACTGCCAGCTGTCCCTTTTACACAGACGTTGATCCGGCTCTGTTACTACCTTCACCGCCGTCTTAAAGGTGAGACAACTCTGTCCCCCAGTTTTACTATCGTACCTTATGTGTGGAGTTATGGCGTGAAATTCCCCGTCTTGAACTGTGTGAGAGTGTAAAAGGGGCTCGAGACACACTTACTAACCAATATAGGGAGAGATGGGTATTTACAAAAGTCAGTAAGCTAACTGGTACCAATGACAGCCTTTTTTTCTGCGTGGATGTGTTTGACCATGAGCGAACGGTACTCGTTGCCAGCTAGCCAGGGCCCAAGACTAACAGCGTCCCATTGTCCCTGTAGGCGACAGAAAATGCATCTGGGACGAGCATAGATCTTTGTGTGTATGTTTAACATCGCCCAGCAAATGACAAACTGAATTGAGCAACTAGAACGCAGCACATCTTCATCAGAATTTGCAGTGTGTTGGAGCAAACAACAACAAGCTAATAGAGCTAACAGCTAATAGGGCTAAGAGCTGGCTGAGCTAAACAAAGCAAATTGCCTTCCCTGTAGGCTTTCATTTAGGCCATCAAAAATGTACTTTATCCACCTAATTTTGGGGCTTGTTGGCCTATGGGGCCAGAGCTTAAAAATATTAGTGTCTAACATTATCCCTGGGTGTGTTTGTATAAGTGTGCGGTGAAATTTCCAATTGCTTCCTCGTCATATCCGTAGTTGTTGTGCAGTGACCTGCAGACATTTCCTCTAACACCTCTGGTTAAATGACACACCCTTTGATTCATACATTCCCATCTGATAAAATAGGTCTCTCTTTTGCTCTCTGCCTGTTTTCCCATATCTCTTTATGATGTTGGCCACCGCCCTCGGGCAGTCTCAGGATTTCCTCTGTCTCCTCTCATGTCTGAGCAATTCAGAGTCCAAACAGGGCACGGACACTTATCAGTCATTACACACACACAGATTACTATATATAGCTCTGTAAACATGCAGTCAGACTGTTGGTGGGTGTGTGTGTGTGTGGGCATGAGTGTAACTGGGAATACTTGCATTGTGAGTTTCTCATTTTTCCTGTAAGAGACACTTGCATAAAAACACTGTCACACAAAGACCTTTTTGTGTCTCGTTTCCTCGGGGCTCTGTGTCACTGTCTCACCAGTCCATTGAGGTCTCAATAACTCAAGCCCTCTGGTCAGTGCCAAACATAAAGATGTCTTAAAGGGTAGCTTCTGGATTTTTCAACCTGGGCCTTGTTTTCCCATGTTTTTGTGTCTGAGTGACCAGTGAGAACGGCATTTTTCTTAAATTGATCCAGTATTAAACGAGGCAGCCAGCAGCCACGAAACATCCTGCAATGTAACCACTCTGGGCCTGTGCACACCGTCAATGTATGTCCACTAAAAGTGTTTGTTTTTGCCACTGACAGGCTCCGATTGTTAGTCTGAAAATATTATGGAAGCGGTACCTACAGAGATAGACCTTGTTGTTAAAAACTCAGTTCCCCGGGCACCCAGTTGCTCAGTGGGTAAAGCTGGCGTCCCATGTCCAAAAGCAATATCCTTGCAGCAGCAGCTGCGGCTTCAATTCCAGCCCATGGCTTCCCTTTTCACGCTTAGTCTGTCCTGTCCAATAAAGGCAGAAAAGCCCCAAAAATAATCTCATAAAAAAAGAGTAAGCTCCTTTTTATTTGACCAGAAAAGGCCCAAAATCGCTATCATCAAACACACCAAACATCATTTAAATAAACACTAATTCACAGTTTACACTTTATTCGGAGTATACAGAAATAAAAAAAAAAATTAACAAAAACTGCCCTGGTTTGTCTTCCCATTTTTGAAACAATCACCAACTCTGATTTGGTTGAAATAAACCTTTAATTCATCTAGTTAGATATGAAAACATGCTGGCTCGATACAGGCTAATATTGCTGTTTATTTAAATGGAGTCTGGTGGGTTTGGCGATGCCGATTATGGTTCTGTTCCTGGTTAAATATAAAGGTGTCAGTCTCTGTAGGGATCCTTTCCATAATGATGTCAGACACCTAAAATAATAATCTGAGCCTGTCAGTGGCAAAGGCAAGCACTTTTAGGGGATGTACATTGATGGTGCACAAATGCCCCGAGCTGGAGCACCTGGCAAAACCCACGCTGACATGTGGAGAACATGCAAACTGTGCACAGAGTGTAGAGCTCCCCCTCCCTGGGTTCGCACCAGGAACCCTCTTGCTGTGAGGCGACACTGCTAACCACTGCACCACCATGCCACCATGGTGGTTTAAAGGCTTAAAATACGTTGGGTTACTGAATACATTCAAGTCATTTGACTGCTGACCCAATAAGGTGCCAACGTTAGGAAGACAAATAATCCAGGTTCAAGCAGTGCTGAGGTCACACTGGAGTTTTTGAACATATTGCAATAGAAGGGGCATCCGGTGGCCTAGTGGTCAAAGTGCAGGCCACATAACTGCAGCATTCCTGGTTCAATTAAGGCCGCAGAACTTTCGAATTTTGTTGCACATCCTACCCTCTTCTCTCCCCAGATTTGTACTGTTAACTGTCCAATAAAAGCACACAATGCCCCAAAAAACTATTGAAATAGTAGTAATGCAAACTTCTGTGTGTGTGTTGTAGGTCCAGTGATCGGGGAGTTTGTCAGCCAGTTGATGCCTCTGCTGTACAGCTGCCTTCAACCAGACAGAGACCCAGAGATGAGGATGAGCATCTTCACAATGCTTGCTAAATTGCTTCTGGATGCAGCCAACACACTGGATTCCCAGGGGTGAGAGGGGCACATACACAAATGTTCTGCACATATTAACATCTTGATATACACACACAGAGCAAATTATCCTACGAAGCAAAGACACACACATAACCGCTAAATTGCAGGTTGATTTACCACCGTTTCATCACTGCATGATGTCACGTCGGGCTTTAGTTGTCTGTGTTTGTCTAGTCTGAGATTTTTAAAGTCATTGTTATTAGCACAACTCATATTTTTGGACTTAACCCCACATGAACCTGCAAATTAGTACCAAGCCCACAAGGGACTATAATTAGAAACACGAAACACTATAGTATCATTTTCATGAGGTCATTGTATCCCTATCAGCTTCTTTAGGACTAGCAGAGGATTCAGGTGTGATTGAGTTCATCATACTTTAGAAATCATAAACCCCATTACAGACTCACCACATAAAGTGAAAGAAGTCCCGTTGGAGTTAATATGGTCCCTTTGGGAGTATCAGCTAGACTAACTCAAATCACTTCCCAGCATGCCTGAAGAAGACAAAAGCAAATGATGTCTGAATCTCTCTTCAGTGATTTAGTAATACCTTTAAATGGTTATTGAGTGATGAAAGAGGAAGGACAGGAGGGATGTCTGGCACCCAGAGAGGAGCTCCTGTTTCTGGGTTCTTCCTCTCTGCGGACCCTCCAGGGTCCCCTCCGAGCCCTCAGCTGTGCAGCCTGCAGGCTGAGCTCACAGCTAATCTGAGGGAATGCATTAAGCCAGAGGCCCCCTCCGGGTGCCAGCGATCACAGCAGCTGCTGCTGTCCATCAGACAGACGAACCTCGTCCAGGAGGTTGCCATGGAGACATCTGTGCAGCGTGCAACTAACCCTAACCCTGCAGCCAAATGGTCCATAAGGGTTTCCACTGGTTAATATGAGCAATAGCTTTTGGCTTGAGCCTGGCGGCAGTGTAAAGAGTATAGCTCAAAATAATATCATTGTCAGTGAAAAATGTTACAGAAACAACAAGAAGTGTTCTTAAGCCAAAACATTCTGCCACCTTTGCCAAAAACTTGGAAATTGGAACTTTGCTTTCAGCTTTCATCAGATTATTTTAGCCATACATGTGCATATCAGACAAAAGAAGCCTCTGTCTCTTCGCCCCGCTCCCAGCACGGCCACCTGTGCTGCTAACTGCTCCTCTCATTCCTCAGCTACATCTCCGGTAATCACAGGTCCATCAGGAGACAGAAATCAAGTTACACCTTCAAAAGGTTTCAAGCAGAATGTTTAACATACAGCATGTGGGGCTGTGCGGTCTGCCATAATATTTCCATTCATGCTCATCTCATCCCTTCATTCATGATTTATGGCCTTATCTTTGCTCAGCAGATTGTAGCCCACACACACACGCTATATGTCATCAAGAGGACAATGATAGTCATAGAGAAAACCTCTTCTCTTTGTTCCGCAACCAAAATGACATAATGACAGCTCCGCTATAGAACAAGCAGAAAGGGAAAGTAAGTGTGTGCACATGGAAGTGCCTTTCATCCACACACACACACACACACATAATATCTTTGTTTCATGTGGATTTGTGTGCTGTGATTACAAAGCTTGAAGTGAAATTTAAGTAGAAGGCGATGTGTGAGAAATGAAAGTTCATCCTCTGTAAGCCGAAATCATGTGCAGCTTACAAGTGAGATAAGAGTGTGTGCTTTCATGCATGTGTGAACTGCAGAGGGAATCCATCTTAGTCTCAATTTCAGCTTTTAAGATATAAAACAAGAAAAAAAGTTGTGATTGGGGTGACATCCTCCTCTTATTCCAAATGTGTTTTCCCTTAAAAGGATGTTTCAGATTTTATGAAGTGGGGTTATATGAGGTACTTATCCATCGTCAGTGTATTACATACAGTAGACGACTGTCACCACACCTCAAGTTTGGAGAAGCAAACAGAACTTCAAATGCAGATGCTAAGCAGTAAACTGCTGTGGACGAGGCCAGCAGCAACACTTATTTTAGCCACCTAAATAAGTCAGTAATATTTCATGTATACGCTGAATTTAGAATATTTTCACTGCTTTACCATGCCATTATACAGCCGTTTTCAACAGGGAACTGAACTGCTCTCTTCAAAGTCAGACTCCATAGACATAACAGTAATTTTACCTCGCTGAACACAGGAGTTGCTGGTCTACCACTGCCTTGATCCAGTTAGTTTTTAAGGATAAGTTCGGTCACGCAGCAACACAAACTAATCGATCGACGCAGCTGTTGACCAGCAACTTCTTTGCTCAGCGAGGTAAAATTACTGTTATGTCAGTGGAGTCTGGTGGCTTTAAAGAGAGCGATATAACAGCTTCAGTTTCCTGTCAGAAAGGGCTGTCTGGCGGTAAGGTAAAGCAGTAAAAAATATGCCAAATATAGCGCACACTTAAACTGATGTCAGTATTTTTAGGTGGGCCTTTTTTGGAGATGGCTAAAATACATTTTGCTGCTAACCCCCATCCACAGCAGTGCATTGCTTAGCTTTGTGGCAGTGCTCCTGCCTGCTTCTCCAAATTTGGAGAGTGCTGATCGTCATCTTAAGGAAGAAATGTATGATATAGTTTAAAACATTATCACAATAATAATTTGGATGTGTCCAAAATCAGTATATATGAAATATTCAAACTGATGTTTAAATGAATGAACTGTATTCCTGTGTTACGCAACTCGACTAAAAATGTCAAGCACAAACTTAAATAATGACTTTTGTTTGAATCAGTTATTTGGACAATAGAAGTTTGCTCATAAGATGGTGAAATTATTTTGCTGCCCAGTTCCACTCGATGACAAGTTCAAATACTATATGTGCTGTGAGAGATTGTTGTTTGCTCCGCAGCTGCTTTGTGACCATAAGGTGCTCAGACAAAACTCCCTGGAAATGTGTGTGTTTGTGCACAGACATACAAGTGAAAAGGTGAAAGTCCCACTCTTCTTTTCCTTTGGACATCATCCCTGCTATGTGGAAAATGTCTTTCCATCTCCTGGCATCACTCATGATGAGCTTTCAACACCTGTCAAGATGACAAGACTGAGCTAAGGCAGCAGTGCACAGTGCTGGCTGATTTAGTGGCACGCAGTCTCCCCCTACTGGCGATGAAACAGTACAGCACATATGATCTAAAGTCATGACCATTTTTTTGTGACACCAGCTGAATAGCCAGAGGCTGGAGGCAGTGTAGCTGCTGGTGGAGTTGGTCTAGAGCAAAGGGGCAGTGCAGACTCTGGAAGTGTGTGACAGGATGTCAGAGGGCCTAAACCAGCGTGGAAAAGAGAGGGAGAAGGGAAAGGAGGACGCCCAGATGTTGCACTCCTCACCTCCCCCTCTGCCTTACTTCAAGTGTGGGAAAATGACTGTAGCAAAGCCATTTTGTTGCTGTTGCATTCCCAACAGCCATCATCATCCACTTGTCCTCCAAGTGGGCGCTATTCCTTGCTAGTCGTTAAAAATGTATAAATGCCAATGGCCTCCTCCTGTTCTGTCTCCATGTTTCTACTCTCTGCCTCCCTCCAGGCATTTCCGTGATGAGTCAGAGAGGTTCCTGTGTGACATCTTGCTTCCTAACCTGGTTTGGCACGCTGGTCGTACCGCTGCTGCCGTCCGCACTGCAGCCCTCAGCTGTGTGCTGGCCCTGCTGCACGGAGGGGCCATCACCCCTGGACAGGTAAAGTTATACACATGAATGCTGCAGAGATGACATGTACACAAAGGTACATATGACACACAGGGGTTTGGGCTGGGTATCGTTTAAGAAATGACAATACCAGTACCCTTTAAGTGACACTGATACCACCAGAGTACTTCACTCGATACTTTTTTATGCCAGTTACAGCTGGCGGAGGCATTATGTTGTTCCTATGTACGTACATCCCATTCTTGTGAAGGTGATATCCCAAGAACACCTTGAGGGAATTTCTTCAAATTTGGCACAAATGTCGACTTTGACTTAATGATGAACCGATAAGATTTTAATGGTCACTGGTCAAGGTCACTGTGACCATGTGTACGTCATTCTTGTGAATGCGATATCTCAAGAACACCTTGAGAAAATTTCCTCAATTTTTGCAAAAACGTCCACTTGGATGCAAGAATGAACTGATTACAATTTGGTGGTCAAAGGTCAAGATCACTGTGACCTCACAAAACATGTTTTTGGCCATAACTCAAGAATTCATACGCTAATTATGACAGAATTTCACACAAATGTCTAACAGGATAAAATGATGAAGTGATGACATTTCATATCCAAGACGTCAAAGGTCAGCTGCACTGTGACGTCATAATGTTCTGCAAAAACATTTTTCCGGCCATTATTTAACGCTATATCTCAGGAACAGAAGGGGAGACATTTGGTCAGATACTGAATTGGTGACACTAATCTTTTATGCGCACCTGATCTTCTGTGCTGCCATGTTGAAGATGTCTGTGAAGCATCCATGTTTTCACAGACGTGGATGTAAACTGTAACTGCAACTTGACAGGTTTGCAGATGCCTACCACTGCAAGGCGGTAAATCTTTTGATACCCATCTGAATCGCAGCATTCAGTTGCTTGAAGTCTCACCTGACACTACAGGCATGTGGTATGGCTATACTTTAAAACATTTGGTGGCATCTTGGCACATTGAACTGCTAACTCTGCCAAGTAAACTGTGTTGTAGTGGTTGAGATTGGCCTTGGTCTCGACCACGCTTTGAAGGTCTCATCTTCAACTCGACCATGTTTATACTCAGTCCACTCTCGATGTCAGACAAAGAGGACTCAGGATTTTATTTCAACAACAGTCACGACCACAACTGCAAGGGTATCTGCAAGGATATTACTAAATTGCCTGTGTGTAAAAGAAGTAATTTCAGCTCTTCAGTGTTTGCTCATAGAAAGCAACGGAAAATTCCCACACATAAAATTCACCTCTGCAATGCCCTTTGATTATGTTATCTAGACAATTTATACATACACACATATGCATATATACTCTATGGCAATACACTTGGGTGAAGGAGGAGGAATCTTTATTTGTTTTCTGTAGGTGTTTTTATAGGAATGTGGATCTTTTAGATCAATCTGAGGAGTGCCTGTGGTTTACATGTTGCATGTTCTATTGTAAGTGTCATTCAGTGTGGGACTCTCACTGGTCTGGTCCTGACTCTGTCTCAGACCCTCAAAGTCTTGGCCTTTGTCTCCATACACTATGGTCTTGTCATGTCTTGGTCTCAGTTTAGGTGGTCTTGACTCTCTTTACACCACAGACTGGGGTTGTAGCTGCTGTGGTAGTAGGCCAAGCACATGTTGCATTAAATTCAAGAGTGCTTGAGGTTCTTGGCTGCCAGCAAAAACATAAAAGTAGACTTTTTTTCTAGATTTGAGTATAAAAAGGATCAAATTCAGGTATTGTTTTGAGAAGTTATTGGTACTCGTTATTGGTACATCTATTTCCACCTGTATAAAGGGATGCATAAGCATTGGAAGAGAACACCGGATATGAAAGGTCTCCAGTAGTACGCACTCCTGATCTCCAATCTGCAGAAACACTTTTTATTGACTCAGCTGTAAAGGAAAAGATGTGGTAGTGCATTTTTTTAATCCACCAGGAGTTGACATTTACTTCAGATTGTCTGTTTTGTCCATTTCACATCAAAATAGACGGTCCCCCTTGGCCATTTAGGAAAATATATCTTCCGCCATTCCCTTGGCTGAAAGAGTTGGCCGCTGCAGGTAGCAGGTGTACGAGGGGGCAAGCGGGTTCACATACCTTTGTCCCCGAGGAACAATGCTTCCACTGTTGTGGGCCCTTGTTGTACGGAGGAACTATCACCGGGACATGCCCTTGCACCTGCCTGTCAGAGCTTGTGCCCAGTTACAGTATGTGTGCTCACACACACACACACGCACATCTGGCTATGTTTGCCCTTGCGTGTGCAGAGTGACCAGTTGAAACCGGCTCACACACCTCTCCTATTCACACATCTTTAACTACAAGGCAAAGCAAACAGCTGGGGGACAATGTCAGCATGGGCGTGGGTGTGCAATCAAACTTTTACTATCTGCTGGCACCCAAATGTCCTCACATGAATAGAAAAATCTGGAAAAGTGGTGACTTAACAGGACCGTGTCGCTCGCCATGTCCGAGTAAAAGTTCACATTAAGGTTACAGTATAGATGAAATAAACAACATGTCCTGATGGGTGTGACAACAGAAGGTTATGTGTGTATTTCCACGGGCAAATCAAACAGCCTTTCATTTAGAGGGCCGTGGTTTCCTCACTGCTCCCTGTGAAAACAATTAGCAGCTCTGGTTACACTTGGCACCCTCAGATTGTCACTGATGTAATGCCGGATCACTTCTCTGCCAAATTTTCCTCCTCTTTCTGTCTCATTCCCTCCCTCTCCCCTCGCTCCTTTGTTTTACTGTTTCGCCTGCACGGTTTCGATAGCAAACAGACGGGGTGACAGAGGTTTTAGCCATTACCTCTTGGCCCGCAGGTCTGCACGCTCAGCTTCATGTTGTTTGTCCATTTCCTCTGTTTCTCATCTGCTGGTGTGATGAAAACATCGGTCCTCACTGTAGTGCTAAAGTTGGGCTCCATGCCTGTGCGTCTGTACAAACTGATCCAGACCTGAAGTGAATATGTCATGCTTCAGGTGATATTTCACTTTGGTTGTGAAAAAGAAATATTCAACGTAAATAATCGAAGAAAAGTGTGGGAAGTTATTTCCTTGGGATTTGTCGTCAGTTTCACTAATCAGCCTTCTCTTTCCTAGTTCTCGTTGTTGAGGTGTGGAAATGACTTGGAAGCACACATTTCTTTTTACCATTACTGAAAAATCACTTTTGCCTTTTCGTTTTTTACATTTGAAGCTCCTGTTGAGGTTTTTCGAATGAAGCTTCAAATATCTGTTGACATATTTTAGCCTGTCCTCACCCTAAAAATATTTAAATCCCCAAACAAAATCAATTAAAATAAATGGATTCATACTGATGACGTCTTGATGGGGCGCCAAGCAAACATAGATACATAGTATGATCTTTTTTTGTAACAATTTAAAGTTGGGATGGGCAGAAATTTGTAGAAGGCCTTGCTGGTCCAGCAGGGAGTCGGGGCTGTCCAATCTCCTGGAGATGGAGTGTGCGCTGTCTCTGGACCTGCTGCTCGTTGTCCTCCTGTCAGTAGCGGTGGGGAGTGAGGCGGGGGGGACACACTGATTATAGGCTCTTGCTAATGTTAGCTCCCATTAGCAGACGGCTAAACTGTTAACATTTTCTCTCCATCTCTAAAGTGCTTTGACAGTACGGACATGTGTTGCCTTCATTTATTCTCAGATTCTCTTTTAGTCTTACTTTTTGATAAGTCAGTTTCCTTCTTTTTGAGTCACTTTGCAGTGTAAGCAGTTGCTGCCAAAGCTAGAATAGCAACTTTGTCAGCAGGATTCTGCACCATTGAATCAGGCTTCCTCCAAAGGGACATGAACATGCATCTGCATTTATAGAACCATTCGATACAGCCCTACTTTATTATACGAAAACACCTTTATGTAAACTGTGTCTCCTTGAGTGAGTCTGAATTATATTAAACATATTATGAGCAGACTTTGAGCATGTCATATAACATTTTAAGTTGACTTTGCCGGTCTGTGCCTTTCCTGTGTGCAGCTGCTGTGTCTGGAGGACAAACTGAGTCCCCGGGTGCTGTCAGCTCTGGAAGAGGACTCTCAGACGGGCAGGCTGCTGGCTTGTCGTTCCCTGTCCACCATACTCAGGCTCATAGGGACCAGTCTGCAGCCTGAGGCCCTCAACAAGGTCTACCCTGGTAGGTGGAGGACACACACGAAGGCAAATTGATGCAGTACATTTTGTCACTCCGCACAATGACATTTACATGCACGCTTTGTGATTTATTCTATAATGTCTGCTTTCATTGAAAATAACTTTAAAAAACATCATCAAATTAGCAAAGTTACTACAATGATTACAATGAGGATAAAAATGGTTCTAATCTTATATTTATATTCCCGTCCACAGAGCTGCTGAAGCGCCTGGACGACAGCAGCGAGGAGGTGCGCGGCGTCGCCCTGCAGGCCCTGGGGCTGTGGCTGTCCAGCCTGACCAAAGATTACAACCCTGAGCTCTTTGCTCCTCATCTGCATCTCCTCTTTCAGCAGCTCCTCCTGCACCTGGATGACCCCGACAGCTCGGTGCAGGACCAAGTGCTTGGTGAGACGGGGTGGGGTGTGTTGAACCAGCAACATCTGAGACAGTGATGGAGTTTTGATTGGTAGTTGATGGTGAGAGCTTAACAGAAAGATAAGCAAATGGCGGTGTAATGCTGGGTGCAAACGTAAAGTGGATAAAACATTACAGTTTAAGGATTTACTCTTTGTGGAATGTACCAAAGCTTTTCCCTCAGCTCTTTATGAGTCCTGACTATTAATCATAACCATTACACTTGTCAAAAAATATTATATAGCAGACTTTTTTCTAGCTGTCCGCTAGTGCTTTGACAGGCCACAGATACCAGTGCTGGTAAGAATGAGGAGGAATTGTGAATATGACATTATGGGAAACATAATACGAAACATCCTCATGTGTCTGACTTGAAATGATTGTGTGATACGGACCTTATGACCGCGATTATCTGATAAACATATTCAGCCGATACAGATAGTACAGATGATGATGGTGACGATGAAAGCGGAGTTTAGCCGTGATGATCTGCAGACCAGCCAGCTGCGTCTGACACACTCACAGAGGGATGAGAGGAATTTGGGGTATCCTTTATCAAACACTAGATAATTGCCTGGCACTCTGCCAGCAGATTCCCCCTGTCTTTTATTTCAGGAGCTCTCTGGTATCCTTTGTTTCCACACAATTTATCACCAGAAGCAGCTCAACCAGTTCCTCCTGCCAAAGCATGGCCTTAGGGGCCGGGATGGACGTGGCCCTCAGGAGTGAAACACAAGATCCAGATATGGATTAGCACCCACCTGAGAAGGACACTGCACAGGTTAAAGGGACAGTTCACCCCAAAATTAATACTACATATTTTTCCTTTTACCTTTTAGTGCTATTTATTGATCTAGATTGTTTTGGTCTGCGATGCCAGGTGTTGGCGATATCACATGTAGAGATGTCTGCCTGCTCTCCAATATAATGGAACTAGATGGCACTCGGCTTGTGGTGCCCAAAGTGCCAAAGAAGTACATTTGA
Source organism: Epinephelus lanceolatus (assembly GCF_041903045.1). Classification (NCBI taxonomy): domain Eukaryota; kingdom Metazoa; phylum Chordata; class Actinopteri; order Perciformes; family Serranidae; genus Epinephelus; species Epinephelus lanceolatus. The sequence continues at coordinate 24,679,313 of NC_135751.1, read as the reverse complement.
AAAACTCAACAGCAATGTGTCTTTCCAGAAATCATGACCAAGCAACTCAAGATAATCCACAGACCTTGTTGTGATCAGTTTCATGTAAGAACTACATGACATGACTTAAAGGTACAGCTCATCCAAGGAGGACGCCTTTAATGTTTACAAGGGCTGCCCCCTAATAGTCAACCAAATGTTAGTCGACCATAATTGTCATTAGACAGTAAGATATCAATGGTCGCTTAGTCGCAAAAAAAAAAAAAAAAAAAAAAGTTGCACTACTTGAGTAGCACCCAGAGCCCGACCTAGCGCTTTCCAGGCTGTTAAAGACACTTCATGTGTACGGCCCCTAATTTCCAGGGCTGGTACCTGCGGTTATTCCACAGGCTAGTTAATAACATGTCGGGCAGGAAATCCAAAGTGTGGGATCATTTTGAGAAGGTGAAGGACGAACCCAAGGTGATATGTAAACTCATCTTCATTGGTCGACTACAAACATGACGTATCATCTGAAACATGGAAGTAGCTACATGCCCATTAGCCACTTAGCACAATCATTACTGCTTCCGACAGCGTCATTAACAGGCGGCTCGCTCAGTGTGTGACGTGCACTTGTAGATAAAATATAGGCCTATATTAATGAAGGTTCATTAGTACGGTTTTGTATTTCTCTGTAATGTAGCACAGTGTTAACAATGTTACTGATACTATTCTTTCTCACACCTTCAACTCAAACCATTATGTTGCCCCGCCCAAAATATATCATTTAATAGTTAAATTAATATTGTAAACATGCAGGCGACTAGTCGACTAATGGCCCTAAATGATGACTATTGGTCAACTGGGAATATTCTTAGTCGGGGGCAGCCCTAATGTGTACATCTTGTGCTGTTAAGTACGAGTACAATCCTCTCGTCCATGAGTAGATGCACACTTCCTTCAGCGTGGTGACTCAGTTGGCAGATGTAGTTCGGTAAAAATAAAATGGTTGCAACATCAATCTGCTCACAGCAAAGTCTGTAGATTATCTTGAGTTACCGGGTCATGATTTATGGAAAGACACATTTCTGTTGAGTTTTTCAAATGTATTTTCTGGGCGCTTTGAGCACCACAAGCCGAGTGCCATCTCGTTCCATCTCGTTCCATTATACTGGAGAGAGGGCAGACTTCTATACGACTGATATCTCCAACACTCTACAAGTCACATAAAAACAATCAAAAGTGACCAATAGCATTACATGTAAGGGGAAAAAAATCTGTCTTTGATTGTGGAGTGAACTGTCCCCTTAATATGTAAACTCTAATATTTGTGTAACTCTTCTGCCAGTATACCTGCTGTAAAATGGGCTGTTTGTCTGCCTCTCCACCCAGGATCTCCCTCCAACACAGAACAGCTTCACCTAATGTTAACCACATGGGGACCCCCCCTTCCCTTCGCCACCTTTTCACATCTGTCCTCACAACCATCACGCTTAATCTCTTTGTCTTTTATCTGTCCGTCTAACTTCCTGCTCTCATACCCAGTGTTTTCAGTGACAGACTTGCAGCTTCACGGCTGTGTTTTTATTGATGCATCCATGGAAAGTCTGAGTGGCTTTTCCTGAAGTGTGTATGTGTGTGTAACCGAGGCTCAGCTCCTCTGGACTTTCACTCTCTCCCACTCTCATGGATGTTCGCTGTCATTACTTTTGACAGGACGCAGGTGAGCCCTGATGCCTTAGCCAGCGCAGAGAGGCCTCTCTACGGGATCTCTCATCTTCATGTGGCTAGACATAGAGGGAAAGGCATTCACACACTCACCAGATGCAGCAATAGCTTCCATACCATGAATTCTAGGTCTGTGAGACAGCTTTTGAAAGCGGTCCAAGGACAATAAGCATTTTCGTTGTTGCCATTAGTTATAAAAGTGTCCGTAACCTTGACTGCAGAAGGCAGAATAACACATGTAGATCAACTGTATTAACTGGCCTTCGCCCACACACTGTACATCTGTATTTCTTGTAGTTGAGTGATTTTGTGTGTTGCGCGTGTGTACTTTAAGGATCCACTTTGAAAAACTAGACCGTAATTCTGTATGTTCCAGTTTAAACATGAAAGGGATCATTTTTGAGATTTTTTTTTTTTGCTGTCTCAACCTGCTGGATATGATTTATCTCGTACTCATGCTCTGGCAATAAGTTACTCACCAAAACTGATACTAGTTGATGGATAAGTCTGAGGATGTTTTATATTTTTCTTTTGTCAACAAATCCCATGAAAAGACCAGAGTCAACGTTGAATTTATTCTCCTAACAAGTGTTGTCTGTGACCTTGATGGATCTTACTCCTCTGTGCTGTAGATCTCAACTGTCATCCGAAAAACACTTCATTGAGCCACGCCATTACACTGGGTGACATGTTCCTTCGTTTGATGAACATGAGCTCTTTAGTTTACTTTTAGATGATCACGCACGCACTGTCCTGCTGCTTTAAATACTCATTAGAGCACCAAACTTACAGGTGCATGTATTCCCCAACAAAAGTGCTATTTACTTTGTTTGAGTAACATTTGCTAAAAACCACAGTGCCTAGCTGTTTAAGGAAATGATTTACCCCCTTTCCTTAAATAAAACTAAATATTTGTGACCCATTTTTAAAAGATTCGGCGATTCACTTTGCACATGGGTGAGAATAGTCACACACACTTGTACACCCATCCCTACGACGTGTTGTAATGGATCCCACTGCTTTTTGTGATAGGCTAGTTTTTGTTATTTTGAGGGTTAGGATTTGGGCAATGAGGTCATGGTTAGGTTTGGTACCAGCCAGTCTCGGAAGTTCTCTAAGATTAAAGTGGTAAATTTATTAAAAAAAAAAAAAACTCACAGATGTACTGCCAGAAAGTCAGGTGACGTAGAGTCTATGGCGGCAGTATAACATGGTGGGTGAGTAAAACACAGGACTTTTACCAAGGAGACTGAGGTTCAAGAGCTCTGTCAGTCAACATTGCCTTATTATTTCTGATTTTTAGGATGTTTAAATTTGAACACGTTCTCAGTGGGTGTTGACCTCCGCCAGGGTTGTCCCTTGTCTCTGACTGTTCTGTTCATGATATTCATGGCCAGGATCTCAAGGCACAGCTGTGGGGAGGAAGGGGTCCAGTTTGGTGACCTCAGAATTGCATCTCTGCTTTTTGCGGATGATGTGGTTCTGTTGGCTTCATCACATCTTGATCTCCAGCATGCACTGGGGTGGTTTACAGCTGAGTGTGAAGCAGTCAGGATGAGAATCAGCACCTCCAAATCTGAGGCCACGGTTCTCTGCCGGAAAACGGTGGATTGCCCCCTCCAAGTTGGGAGTGGGAAACTGCCTCAAGCAAGGGAGTTCAAGCATCTCTGAGTCTTGTTCACGAGTGAGGGTAGAATGGAGCGAGAGATGGATCAGCGCTTTGGCACGGCATCTGCAGTGATGCAGGCCCTGTACTGGAGGTTCAAGAGGGAGCTGAGCCAGAATGCAAAGCTTTCGATTTACTGGTCCATCTACGTCCCAACCATCACCTATGGTCATGAGCTCTGGGTAGTGACCGAAAGAATGAGGATGGGTGGATGGATGGATGTTTAAAGCTCCTGAATGCACACTGTGTACATAAACTTCAGCAGAATAGCTCAATAGACCCATTCATGTTAACGTCAGATAACTATAACTGTAGACCCGGGTGTACATATAAAGCCATATTGGCTGTTTACATCAAGGTACAAGTAACATCTGTCTTGAAGATTTACATCTTCAGTAGGAATGGATGGATTTTGGTCTGAGAGTCAAAGACAGTCAAGGGAAGTCTGAAAATGTTGAGTGAAAATTGTTGGTTTTGATCTTTTCATTGGATTTGATGACAGTAATTGAAAGTTGAAAGTTTGTGAATCTCAGGGGACAAAATCAAGGACAGTTTGGAAGAACAGATGTACATAGACATGGGTCATTGAAAGTGCTTGAATCTATATATATTGTGCAAGAATAGAAATTGAAATTCTTTTGATATTGTCTTTGTCACTCTCTTTTTAATTGATGTCTCTGAGCTTCTGTCAGGGTTCTGACAGGTCCTTAAAAAAGTCTTAAAAGGTGTTGAATTCATAATTGGCATTAAAACCTCTTTAAAAATCCTTTGGAAGTCTTAAAAATTTTAAGACATGTACCCTGGATGACATTTTAGTTGCAAGTCAAAGCCACATTTGAGATGTCACAAGCGCTTTTATAAAAATAGAATGTGATCAAATCAAAATGCAAAACAAAATTCCCTGTTTGAAAATATACAGCTGCACAACATATTTTTTGGTTTAAAAAACGTCTAATAGCCGTCTACATGAAGACCTGACGTCTAGGCTAAATCACGGCTGAACATATTGAACATATGAACAAGAAACATATTTTAATTACTGTTGACTCTCCATACGTGATTGAATATCATACCGCATGCCATCTGCAATGGTGAAAATTACATTTAATCAATTTCAAAATTAAATCGGCTAGATTTGGGTTACATGTAGCTAGACTAAATCAGAGCTAAATGTAGCCAATACGTTTAAATCATGACTATTGCTTGCTGGGAAATGAAAAATGATGTAAAATAAATAGCAGGGCTGTACGTTACATTTTTGCACACAGCACTGGTGCTACAGAGGTTTAAAGGTTTGCAGCACAGGATACTAAACTATAACATAACTACAAAAGTATCAAGTAGCTTTAAATCCATTGTAGTTTGGAACAATTAAAAATCAGAGTGTGACCTCGTATCGGGCCCTTACAGTGTGAAGATGTGAACATGAGCCATTGTGTGCAGACCAGTTTTTCAAACTGTGATCTCCATGAAGTACAGTAGATTCTTAGACAGCTCGGAGTCTCTTTGTGAAATGAGATGACCTCACATCTTGCTGAGTGATCGTCTGTATCTGACAGCACCCGTAACCGCCTGCGCTGCAAATGTGGAAGCATTCCTCGCTCTCATGCACGGCTCTGTTTGAAGCTTTTTTCCTCCCTCCGCACTCTCTTTCTTCCTCTCTATCTCTCTTTGTTCCTTTTAATAGTTGATCCCATTCTTATGCTTCTTGGATTTCAAACGCATATCTGTGAAGTGGCTTGATGTGTGCAGCATGTCCTGACAGCATGATGGACAGCACCGCCAACCCTACCTCCCCCCTCCTGTCTCATCCCTCCTTCTCTCACTGTTCCAGTCCTCCACCCTAATAATCCCACCATCCTGGCAGCACGGCTGCTACCTGCTCAATCACACACACTGCTGGCATGAGTATCACTCAGTTCCCACAAGTCATCATTGTTCTCCTTTAATTCAAAGTCCCACTGCCCCACCTCCATCCTATCTGAGTACAGTATACACAAAAGCTAAAAATCCCCTCCATCTCCTTGAAGAACAAAGGCGGGTATCAGATGATGAGTTTACATGAGCTAACTCATCCAGAGTGACGGCGTGTCACCACTGGAACAGCACTTTTGCTGTGTGGTTTCCAAAGCATTTACCCATTGACAACACATCAAGACATTCAATATACCTCTGAAAATAAGCAGAAGGTGTGGGAACAGTGAGAGGAAGAGAATTAGACAGGATTATTGCCTCCTAGTGGTAGGAAAAGGCATCTGCACAAACAGTATGTGAGCGGCAGAGTTAATGTAGTGTGGCTCATCGCTGCCATCTGCTGGCATCTTTTTGACTGTGCTACCACAGAAATAAAAAATCAGGGTAGAGTAACCACCTGCCTGGACCCAAGTTAGAAACTAAGAACTTGATTCAAGATCTGTAGAGAATTTGGGTCTGATGTGCCTGAATGTAAATTTGAACTTTAGGGAAACTCCTACAGGTTTACATGTTTCATGGAGAGAAATCAACCTGACTGAATGTCAAAACCAAGAAGAAGAAAAATAAAAAAGGCAACAAGAGCAGACCATTGACCCCTTTTATACACTGAAGATCACAAGTTTCAATACTTACATTTAAACATAAAATATTTCAGTGAGGATTCCTTCAGTGGCTGTGGTTCAGTAGGTTTTTACTGGAAGCCGAATTATCCACTGAGGTCTCTTCCACTCCAAAATAAATGGACTGGGTGATTAAAACTGGTAAAAATGCTGAATAAGCCAGTTTAAGGTTAAAATCAGTGTTTCTCCATCGCAGAGGGGCTGCTCGCCCAACTGCTCATGTGGGCTCACTTTTTTTCTCTGATAACTCAAGATCCAGATGTTCAGGAGGTTTTTACCAGGAGCAGAATTATTCACAGAGGTCTCCTTCTTTTCAAAACAAATGGCTCGGGTGATTTTGTCAGTAAAAACACTGAATAAAAGAAAAAATCAGTGATTCTATAGCCCCATTTCCGCCGAGCAGTACGGTACGGTTCAGTTTGGTACTTTTTTTTTTGTTTGTTTGTTTCCATTGTGAAAAGTTGTGGACGGTACCAATGGAACTGTACTGTACCGTCCCCATTTTTGGTCCCCCCTCTGTTGGGGTACCTAGCACACAGATCTGGTACTAAAAGGTGGAGCTGTGAACACTGCAGTCTGTTGATTGGTCAATAGAGGACGGTCACTCTGCTCAGGGCTGAGTTGTGGCTGGTTTTGAGGTTCATGTAACCACTGTTCATACCGTGGAGAGTTAGCAGACTGTAACTATAAAATGAAAGGATGTTTTGTTGCCTCTTGCAGCAGCTGGAGTCAGAGAAAGAAAATAACTGAACTCACTGGGCCGACTGCCGTTGACTTTTAAGGTGGAATGTTGTCGCCTTGCAGCCTCGTTCTGTGGACGATAAACGAGGTGCAGACTTTCATCTGTGTCACTGCTAATGAGGAAATACAGTGAGTGCTGGACGGAGCAGTGAGTGACAACAACCCTGCCCACATTTAAGAGTACTGTTTGCAGTGGAAACTCTAGGGTCTACGTACCATGTCTGAAGGGTTACTTTTGGTTCCAAAGGTACCATACCAAAAGTGTTTGACACTGTTTGGCACAGAAGGGGCTGGAGCCAAACTCTCGCTAACATTCGCTCCACTTATTTCTCTGATAACTTAAGATCAAGATGTCTGATGACTCAAATCCTTCATCAGATTAAAACATATAGCTAAAAAAGACCAAGATCTAAAAAGTGAAAAGGCCAATTTTTGACAGCTTCTTGAAGGCAAACACAACCCTGACAAATATAAGGGGATACAACATGACTGAAAAGAGACAGCCACCAAATGACACAGACCATGTCCTTGATTATAATTACAGATTTTTGTGGGTTCGAACATTGTTTGAAATGTTTAGAATAATAACACGACTCAACAAAATAACAATGGTCTCGGGGCGCCCAGTGGCTTAGTGGGTGAAGCAGGCATCCCAACGTGGCAACATGGCAACGTCCCTGCTGCAGCACCCGCAGGGTAGATTTCAGCCTGCGGCCCTTTGCTGTATGTCATCCCCTCTGTCTTGCCCTTTCACACTTAGACTTTCTTATCTATTAAACACAAAAAGTGGAAAAAATAAACCCCAAAAAATGACAATGTTGTAGTTGTTTTTACACATTTGAGTTCAGATTTTTCAGTAGGTCTTAAGTCTCCCCTGGAGAATTAAGCTCAAAGGAAAAGTTTGACATTTTGAGAGTTAGATGAGAAGGTCAATAACATTTTCTGTGCTTTCAGTATCAAAACTAACAGTATTTTATTGTGGATGTTTATTTTTAGCACAGAACCTCCTGCTTTTATATGTGTGTGTCCTCATTTATGTCATATCCTAAATGCTGACACCTGTTCATGGTTCATGTCTTCGGTGTTATGTGTGTGTCCAGAGATCCTGAAGGCAGGCAGCTCAGTCCACCCGGCTCTTCTAAGGAGGGAGGTGGAGGTAGTGAGAGACAAACAGCGGAGTCCTCTCTACTGCGACCGGCTGCTCCAGCACATCAGCTCGCTGCCCACAGAGCCCACAGCGGAGTGTCCTGAGTGACAGGAAGTTTGTGCCTTGATTCAAAGAACTCTCTCACCTTAAAGTACAACATCGATGAACAACCTTTAACAGCAGGCTGATAATGACATGATCGAGCATTTTTAGGTCTCCTTAAATGAAGCTCAGTCAGTATGTAGCTACTTGCCTTAAATTCTTTAACCCTCATGTGGGTGAGTATATGAGTGATTTTAAGGTGAACTTTTCAGTGTGCCTTTTAATGTCTCCTTTACCATTTGTTTTTCTGCATCTGTTCCTTTCATTGCATTCCTCTGGTTCTGATGTTTTGTTTTACTGAAAAGAAACTGATGCTTGATGCACTGTGGTTGTGTTTAAGTGTTTTACCCAAACTCTCAGCACCCCTCTGAGTCTGCGAGAGGCTGGGCTATGTGATTGTTGTCTTCAAAATAAGTGTTTTTTGTTTGTTTGTTAAGAAAAAAGTTATATGTTGAGCTGTGTAAATAAGAATTACAGTAAAATAAACCTGAATCTTTTAAATATGGAAGGAAACCATCTTTGAATATTGTTTTTAACACTAATAATTGCTGGGTCCTGTAAAAATTGTGAAAGCCAAAATAGCATTCTCACATTTCTGCTAAAGCACATGTTTTAAAATGCATAGTGATACACAGGTTAATTGTCATTTTTATTTTTAATATTCTGACCAGATGTTTCTAAATAATTTTATTTATTTAAAGGTCTAGTGTGTAGGATTTAGTGGCCTCTATGATGAGCTTGCAACATTGCAACCAACTGAAATTGCTTCCGTATCCCAGCATGTAGGAGAAAAATGGTGGCCGACATGAAAACGCAAAAGGCCCTGTCTAGAGCCAGTGTTTGATTTGTCCACTCTAGGCTACTGCAGAAACAGCATGGCAGACTTCATAGAAGAAGATCCCCTTTGTAGATATCATGGCTGTATGAAGAGATCTGGATGCAGCATTTTTTTAACTAATTTGTCATATCAACAAGAATATAATTATCACAAAAATACCCTGAAATATTGTGATATTATTTTAGGGTCATATCGCCCACCCCTAATAGCAAGTGCACTAGAGACATGCAGCTGCTGAGCAGCTCACTTCAAGTTTAGCTTTCTTTTTTTTTTTATTGGACTAAATTGATCAAATTCTGATTTGTGTTCATCGTTTCGGGGGAGTTGTGACACTCAAAAAATGTACCCACTGATTTGCAGACATCTGTTTCCCAATCTAAAGTGGGATTTATACTTGTGCGATCTTAAATTAGCCTAACAGCTAGCAGATTTTTCCTCTCCTCATATCAAGCCAGGAAAAACAGCAACATTTAACAAAGGTAACGGTACAAAATTCTTTTCCATTACAACTCACAAGGTTCACCAACAAAACAACTGTCTTATACTAAACAGGTTTTCCAAACAAATATAACATGCTAACGTTATTAGCACAAGCCTATGGCATTTTACATTGTATAAATTAGCCTAGCGATGGGCGGAGATTTCCTCTGCTCATATGAAGCCAGAAAAAACCACACACAAGACTAAAAATGCTATTTTTGCGGAGGCTTTATTGTCTTCACAATTTATGGTTTCTTATCTGTGAAATTAAAGTGGATAAAAATCTTTTCCACTGAGGGAAATGGTTTCAGCTTACAAAAATAGATAGGAGGTCTGCGTCGCTGTGACATGTTATATTTATGGGGAGGTGCATGTCAAGCTACAGCGCAGGGTATGGCGTCGATACGACACAGAAGTATAAATCCCGCATAACTCTAAGTGAAAAAGTCTTTTTGGGCCCTGTTGCATTACTTGACAGACTGGTCATCGTAATTCCAGTCAAACCCTGTTCTTTTTTCATAGACCTAACTTTTTTGTTGCCTAAACCCAACCATGTGCAGTTGTTGTTGAAAAAACTGTCAATTTGCGGTGTTGTACCGACGTAGTGCGTTTATTTTGTAAATGTTAATTTCCTGTTAAAAAGGAGGTGTATTTTGAAAGAAGACAATGCATGTAACAGGCAGAACTTGACACGGTGTCCCAGAACGTCAACAACCAACTCACCCTGGGTACCTTGCAAGTCGTAGGGGGATGCGGAAAGTCCATGAGCAAATGTTGATATGTGACAAGGTCGGAGTGAGAATGTGGTGGTCTCTATGTAGGCTGCAAAGTCCAGGAATACAGATGTAGAGATGTAGATATAAAAGGCTCATTCTAATATAACAAAAACACAGCAGTTGTTATTAGTAGTTGATTATAAACTAATGAAAACAGTCATGAATATTATATTCCTTTTCTGCCAGTAGATGTTGCTAAATCCCACACACTGGACCTTTAATATTTCAAACTTGTCATTGACGACAGCAGAGACACCGCCTCCCCTCCCTCCTCCTCTCCATCCTCTGCACAAGCACCAAGTGAAACTGCTGATTCTCGGTCATCTGTGTGTGTGTGATCTTCTCTCTGACCCTCCAGCATGTAGTCACCTGAGCGCTGACAGCAGAGCTCCATCCATGGCTTCTCTCTGAGCAACGACTCCTTCACCCTCCGGTCCGACAGTGACACACACGCCCTTCATCATGCTGCAGATCGGGGATGAGGTGGTGTATTTCTCGGCGGTGTTCCTGCTGACGCTGTTGGGGACGAGGAGCCCCACGGGTGCCTCTCTCCTCACCGCATTTCTCTACGTCTTCATGGTGATGTTCCGGTTTCCTCCGGTGCCGGCGGAGCAGGCCGGCCGCGTCCTCCGGCCCAGGGCTCCATCAGGCGGCGTGCCGGTGGTGGCGCACCGCGGAGGCAGCCACGATGCTCCGGAGAACACCTTGGCTGCGATCAGAGAGGTGATGCATCTGATCAGCTGAGAAGATGGAAATGTGCACGTGAACTTTAGCTCTAAAACACTTAATAGAGATGTAGGCCAGAGATAGGTAACACCCAAATACATTAGCCTATATTTGTATAGGAATCCATTGCAGCAGGAATATTAGGGCAATATATTGTGTCATAATAACTGTATTGATATTTTAGGATGCTCAGGCTTTGCATGTCGTGACTTCCCATTCTGCAGCAGCAGCAGAGCACCACATCTGCCCATCTGGTGAGGGCTAGCTGGTCAGGTTTTTATCAGATCAGTGGCTCATTTGTATTCTAGTCCACCCTGGAAAATGAACCCCGATTGATGCCATCTTCATTCCCATATTCATCTACAAACATTCACAGACTCAAAAACCCTCTCTCCCTTCACTGTCTCTGTCATTTCACATGCTGAAGGTGCTGAGTCAGCGGTGCTTGTGAGCATCCTGCTCGCCTCTGACTCACACCTCTCATCTGCCTTCATTTTTGGATGAGTCCATTTATTCTAACGAGCTTCTCCTCATCCTCTTCTTACACATTTTGATCCATTATTTAGTATCCCCTCGGAGGCAGCTATTGCATGTGGAGGGAAAGATGACATCATAAATTCCACTCTGGCTTTTGTACAGATTACAGTGCTGAAACAGTGCCGTCATGATGATGATGAGGAGGAGGAGGAGAGCTCCAGTTTGCTGCAACTCAACCCAGTCTTTGATTTTACTGAGCAAAGAAATGTATCTCTGGTCTGTTGGTGTCAAAAGGAACATTTTCAATTTCCTAGTGACAATTATGTTCATCCTTCAGACATGCTGATCACCCAGGGTGTCTGTTCTGTAATTTGTTTTCCACTGTAAGTGCACATGAAATTGTGACTGCAGGATTTTGCATCAGTGTCAGATACAGAGTCCTCCTCTAGGTGTCACTTTTGACTAATACTTGTATTGTGAGTAACAAGCCAGGCTACATTCAACATATTTTGCTTCAATTGTTTGGAAATATTTAGTCATGCTTTTATTATTGGTGTCATTTAATTCAGTGTTTGTCTGTCTAATTTAATTTAGGACAGCATCTTGCTTTTGATAGAATCTAGTCATTGCTCCTATAATATGCCAACACTGGTCCTCTGCCATTGACCTGTGGTGGAAGAAGCTCATTTTACTTAAGGAAAAGAAGTTATACCACAATATAGTAAGTAAAAGTAAAAGTGTATAGCATCAAAACATACTTCAAAAAGTTAAAGTACCTGTTATCCAGAATGACCTGTTTCAAAATAAGTGTTGATGCATTAATGTAGTGGTTTTCAAAATGTTTGTGCCCAAGTCACACCAAAGGGCGAGCCAAAATCTCAAGGCACACCTGTATTTACATCTGCACAAGTTTATATATCGTGTGTTATCACTCTTATCAGGACATAAGACAAGAAAAATAAGGGAAAATAAGACATGATACTGTCTACTGACAATTTTTTTCTTTTTTCTTTAGGTGGTAGGTCGTCTTTGCTGGTGCTTTTTGTAATTTGTTTCATACAATGTAGCGATCCATTGTCCCACTCAGGGCTTTCTACTTTTAAATATTATCACCCCTCACACTGGCTGCCAATCAGGGCCTTCTGATGTGTCACACACTAATAATTCCTATGTGTGAAGGTTTTTTTAATTGAATTAAACGAAATTATATTTTTTAGCAAGATTTTGCCTCTTTATTAGGAAATTGTTGCACACAAGATACTAATACAGATGATTAAAAATTCATTCATAACTTTTTGTTTAGGCCCAGTTGAATTTTGCAATAATAAAAATCCCACGGCACACCTGGATTAGCATCACGGCACACTATTTGTGAACCACTGCATTAATGCATTCATCGCTTTAATATTGGAGCTCATTTTAATTTATTCATGTATATTTTATTTATTACTTTAAATACTGCAGGGTAGCTTGTGAAGTTCCCCGTGGACCACTAAATCCTTATTCATAGAATAATGTCAGAGTTTATTGATTAAAATTTGTGCTGTTTTTTTGCATTGTTTGGCACTTGGACACATGCACACTGCCCACAGAAATGGAGGACATGTCCTTACTGTTTAATGACTGACTCACTGTGTCACACTTTCTTTTTGATATAGGCTCATTTTCTCTTCCTGAAACCATTTTGTCAGTGAATTTACATTTTGCAAAGAAAGCTGTTTGATTTTTGTCATCTTGTCCACCTGTGATGTCCCGCTGTAGGCCAGTAGGAACGGAGCAACTGGAGTGGAGCTGGACCTGAGTTTCACAGCCGATGAAGTGCCTGTACTGATGCACGATGAGACTGTGGACCGCACCACCAACGGCTCTGGACCAGTTAGCAAACTGCCGTTGGTCCAGCTTAAGAAACTTGATGCTGCTGCTCGTCACAGACTGAAGTATGCTGCATATTAAACATTTCATTTCTACTCATCTAAACTTGTTATTTGGTGCTTAGATGAAGAAACTAAGGACGATAAGTCCATGAAATAAGACATACTTCATACATTTACTTTATAAAAAGTTTGAGTTGCAGAAACATAGTTTTCATGTCAGTGATCCCCCACCCCTGCACTACTGTGTCACCATTTAAAGTATCTTTTGTCACAAATTTAAAGATTTAAAACAAGAGAGCAGTGTGTTACAGCAGGGATGTTGACCAGTTGTTTGTGACCAGATGATCACTGGTATATCAGTTACTCACCCTGTGTTACATTGAATTCAGGTGGAAAAAGTTGCTTTTCTCGCATTCCTCTGGTGAACGAAAAATCCAAAAACAGAAAGTTCTTGATGAATTGATGCAAAAGGGGTCCATGTTTAACAACAGCAAAACTACATCACAACTCGTGCAGTATAACTCAAGTCTCATTTATCCAGTCGTATGCTCAGTATTTCCCAGACGGCCCTTTCCAAAGGGCAACTTAACTGAAAGTGAACCTATCTGTGCTCTCCTTAAAGCCAGATCCCACTGACAGCAAAGGTCATTTTACCTGGCTGAACACAGGAGCTGTTGGTCTGCTCATACCTCAATCAGTAAGTTTGTTTGTGTTATTGTGTGACTTTGCAGAAGCATTTAAAACACCAGAGTCACGTAATAACACAAACTAGCTAACTGATTGAGGCAGTGGTGGACCAGCGGCCTCTGAGTTCAGCTAGGTAAAAATGCTGTTTTTGTCAATGGAGTCTGGCTTTAAAGAGAGCATATATATAAGTTTCACTTTTAGTTTGCTGAAGAGGGCCGTCTGTTTGGGAAGTTTTGAGCATATGACTAGATAAATGACTTCAATTCATCAAGAGTTTTCTCAGTTTTTTGATTCTTCGTTCACTGTGGAGGCATGGGAGAAAAAAACGTGTTCTTCATGAATTCAACGTAACATGAGGTGAGTAATTTATATATAAATGAGCATTTCGGGGTGAAATATTCTTTAGTAAACTGTGTTTTTTTTTTCATCTCCAGGGACAAGTTTAGTATTGAGAAGGTCCCGACTCTGCAGGAGGCAGTGGAGGAATGCATCAGACACCAGCTGACCATCTTCTTTGATGTCAAAGATCAACCTGATAAGGTACCTGACAGGCCCTGATCCTTCTAGGAGGCAACCTTTCATAAATCTCTTCAAATACTCGTACTCGTACTCGTTGTCCTCCGCTTATCCGGGTCCGGATCACGGGGGCAGCAGCCTCAGCAAAGAAGCCCAGACAGTCCTCTCCCCAGCCACTTCCGTCAGCTCTTCCGCAGGAACCCTGAGGCGTTCCCAGGCCAGCCGGGTGATGTAGTCCCTCCAGCGTGTTCTGGGGCAGCCCCGAGGTCTCCTCCCGGTTGGACATGCCCGAAACACCTCCCAAGGGAGGCGTCCGGAAGGCATCCTTACCAGATGCCCGAACCACCTCAACTGGCTCCTCTCGATGTGGAGGAGCAGCGGCTCTACTCCGAGTCCCTCCCGGATGTCTGAGCTCCTCACCCTATCTCTAAGGCTGAGCCCAGCCACCCTGCAGAGGAAACTCATTTCGGCCGCTTGTACTCGCGATCTCATTCTTTCGGTCACTACCCAAAGCTTGTGACCATAGGTGAGGGTTGGAACGTAGATCGACCGGTAAATTGAGAGCTTCGCTTTCTGGCTAAGTTCCCTCTTCACCACAACGGACCGGTTAAGCGCCTGCATCGCTGCTGACGCCGTCCCAATCCGCCTGTCAATCTCCCGCTCCATCCTACCCTCACTCGTGAACAAGATCCCGAGATACTTAAACTCCTCCACCTGAGGCAGGACCTCCCCCCTGACCTGGAGTGGGCAATCCACCCTTTTCTGGCTGAGGACCATGGCCTCAGATTTGGAGGTGCTGATTCTCATCCCAGCCGCTTCACACTCGGCTGCAAACCGCCCCAGCGAGAGCTGGAGGTCACTGTTCGATGGAGCTAGGAGGACCACGTCATCCGCAAAAAGCAGGGACGAGATCCTCCCGTCACCGAACCTGACACCTTCCACCACTCGGCTGCGCCTAGAAATTCTGTCCATAAAAGTTATGAACAGAACCGGTGACAAAGGGCAGCCCTGGCGGAGTCCAACCCTCACCGGGAACAGGTCCGACTTACTGCCAGCCACGCAAACCAGACTCATGCTCCTTCGGTACAGGGACTGGATGGCCCTTAGCAAGGGGCCACCAACCCCATACTCCTGGAGCACCCCCCACAGGATGCCCCTGGGGACACGGTCGTAAGCCTTCTCCAAATCCACAAAACACATGTGGACTGGTTGGGCAAACTCCCATGCCCCCTCCAGCACCCTGGCGAGGGTAAAGAGCTGGTCCACGGTTCCGCGTCCGGGATGAAAACCACATTGCTCCTCCTCAATCCGAGGTTCAACTATCAACCGGACCTTCTTCTCCAGCACCCTGGAGTAGACCTTACCGGGTAGGCTGAGGAGTGTGAACCCCCTTGTAGTTGGAACACACCCTCTGGTCCCCTTTCTTAAAGATGGGGACCACCACCCCGGTCTGCCACTCCAGAGGCACTGCCCCCGATGTCCATGCAATGTTGCAGAGGCGTGTCAGCCAGGACAGCCCTACAACATCCAGAGCCTTGAGATATCCAGGACGAATCTCATCCAACCCCGGGGCTCCGCTGCCTCGGAGTTGTTTCACTACCTCAGCAACTTCTGCCCCAGAAATTGGACGACCCGCCCCCGAGACCCCGTCTCTGTTTCCTCACTGGAATACGTGTTGGTGGGATTGAGGAGCTCCTCAAAGTATTCCTTCCACCACCCGACAATGTCCCCAGTTGACGTCAGCAGCTCCCCGCCCCCACTGTAAACAGTGTGAGCAAGTTGCCACCTTCTCCCCCTGAGGCGCCGGACGGTTTGCCAGAACCTCTTTGGAGCCGATCGATAATCTTCCTCCATGGCCTCACCAAACTCCTCCTCCTCCTGCCAGGTCTGCACGGCGTCTTCCCCCACCATCTGATCCAACTCACCACCAGGTGGTGATCAGTTGACAGCTCTGTTCCTCTCTTCACCCGAGTGTCCAGAACATACGGCCACAGGTCAAATGATACGACTACAAAGTTGATCATTGACCTGCGACCTAGGCTGTCCTGGTGCCACGTGCACCGATGGACATCCTTATGTTTGAACATGGTGTTAGTTATGGCCAAACTGCGACCCGCACAGAAGTCCAATAACTGAACACCACTCGGGTTCAGATTGGGCAGGCCGTTCCTCCCAATCACGCCCCTCCAGGTCCCGCTGTCATTGCCCACGTGAGCAAATAATCGGGTCATAATCGGATAGTTTAATAATGTTCTGTCGGTCATTTCTCCAGTTTTTTAGGAAATTTTAATAAGTTTTCCTCTTTTCCAGGCTGCAACAGTGCTTCATCAGATTTATAAGAAGTTCCCAGTCCTTTACAACTCCAGCATTGTTTCTTCCTTTGAACCCAAAGTCATCTACAAGGTAACACACTTATATGATCATCTTTACAAAGTTATTTCAATGTTTAAAACTTTGTCTACTTTGCATACTTACAGACTTGTTTATTTACTAAATAGTTTCGTTGTTGTATCTCATTCGAGCACTGTATTCTCTGTCCTTATTTGACCTCCAACTTCTTCTGGCCCACAGATGCGTCAGACTGACCCCAACGTAGTCACAGCTCTCATCCACCGTCCCTGGAGACTGAGTCGCTTCGGCGATGGCACACCTCGGTCCTTGTCAACATCGGGTCAGCTGTGGCTGGGGCTCCTGGACGTCTTGTTGGACTGGGCCCACCATCACATACTGTGGAAACTCTGTGGTGTCTCTGCCATCCTGGTGCAGAAAGACTTCATCTCACTGTAGGTGAAATTAAATATGTTTAACCATTTCATCTTAAGGTGTGTGTAGGTCACAGGGTTTAACAGGGTCCCACAGGAGGGAACTGTTCTTGTGTGCGTAACTCTTATACTGTGCTCTGCATTCAAACATCAGGATGTGTTTCATTTTAAAAAAAAACAATAAGTGAGATTCTTCTTTCTATGCAAAACGATACCTGTGTATAGAGACTGATGCTGCATCTGTGCTTAGTTGCAAAGTCAGGCATGACGATCAACGGCAGCATGTCTTAACAGGCATACAGAAAATGATAAAAACTTAAATTTGTTGAGAGTGAGTAATTAAACGCACATCACGTAGGTGCAAGGCTAACTAACGCTTGTACACTTACAAGTTTAATCAAGACAACATTTCAATCATACTTGGAGCTTCGTCAAGGTCAAAAAGCTTGAAAACCACACCTTTATTTATATCTGTGTCCTCATATGAAATATAATCATATTAAAATATTATTATGTTATCATAGAAAAAATGTTGAGTTCTTCTGCAAAAATGTGTGTTTACTTTTCTAACTTTTCTTGTTTTTGCATTTTTTTTCTTGTAAAATTGTGTATATGTTCACCACATCACACCTCTGCAAATCTTTTAAATGAAACGGTGCCTTT
Source organism: Epinephelus lanceolatus (assembly GCF_041903045.1). Lineage (NCBI taxonomy): Eukaryota > Metazoa > Chordata > Actinopteri > Perciformes > Serranidae > Epinephelus > Epinephelus lanceolatus. Next base: position 24,661,575 of record NC_135751.1, on the reverse strand, counting down.
TGTTCATACCTAGGTATGGGTTCTGATAGCCCATTTTTGCTATGGTTCCTAATCGGCAGAGTGCCCCTATTCATTAAGCTCTAACTATTCTTATCAAATCTTGAAAATATATAGGTAGCAGCTTCTTATTAGCCAACTGTGGCTGTTAAGATTAATGTTATGAGCGGTGGCAGATTAGATCAGCTGTTAATGTCTGAAAGGAAAAGTCTGCATGTCTGTTTTCTGCAGCTGGTGTCTGTATTCAGCCAAAGATTGTTTGTGAGTAAAAAGACGCATCACTCAAAACTTATTCCACTACAGATCACTGATTACATGCACTAAAATGTAATGTGTAACATATTCCATTAGATTACTCAAACTAAGTAACATATGCTACATATTTGGGGATTAAACAGTCCTAACAGCAAGCAAATGCCACCCTTTGTCCACATTGAATCAGTCAAATATGCACTTTTGTTATGTCATGTAGACAAATCACGTGAGCCTGCTTATCAGCTGTGTGTTTAACTGGAGGCGGAACCACTTAAAAGGTGGGCGAGTACCTGCTATCTTTCTACGTTTGTATTTTTAAACAGAAAAGACACATTTTACATTGTGATATTTCCTGGGAATTACGTACAATACAGCCTACAGCAAGGAGGTTGTTATTAGCGATGGTCATTTACCAGAAACGTTCCAACTCCCTGGTGATCTCCCTCCAGCCAGCTGCCACCTTATAGGTTTTTTTTGTAGTAGGTGTCATATAGATGACTCCTCATTTCAACTTTATGAATCCGTTGTTCCTCTTCCATTGTGGAGCTTTAAAAGCGACGTAGAAATAGGGCGTCTGACAGAAGTTATGCTCAAAACAGCAGCACTGCGTCATCGCTCGTGGCCAGTTGGAACATCCTAATAGAAAACAATGCAATCAAACTGACGCTCACTCACACTGCATTCAGTTCTTTAGAGCAAATAAAACATAAGCAAATAAAGTAATCCCTTCAAGTGAACTATTTTTAAGATGGCAACTGTATTCAGAATGTCACAACTTGAAACTCTAACAGAATACAGTTACTCATATTTTGCTTTTTAAATACATAACGCTGTTAGGCTACTTGTTTTCTGTTACTCCCTCAATTACTCACTTCTGTAACAATTAACTTGTGAAGAAAGATTTGTTTTTCTCACATGCCTCTGGTGAACGAATAATCCAAAAATGAAGAAAATTTTTGATGAATTGAAGTCACATGGGGCCGCATTTAACAACAGCAAAACTATATGAAGACATCTGTTTACACACTCTCACACAACTCGTGCAGAACAGATGTTTTGACATAGTTTTGCTGTTGTTAAACATGGCCCCCTATGACTTTAACTCATCAAGAATTTTCCTCCGTTTTTGGATTCTTCATTCACCGTGGAGGCATGGGAGAAAAACAACTTCTTTCTTAGTGAATTTAACACAGCACAGGGTGAGTAACTGATATACAAATATTAGTTAGGGGGGGTGAGGTATTCCTTTAACAGGGACCAACAGGCTGGTGCCACTTCTCCCAGTTACACTTGGCTTCATTTAAGCGGCTCACTATTCTATATCATGTATTATTTGCAACAAAAATGTGGATACTGTGTCTTATTTACTGAGCTGTGTTTTATTTTCTTCCTCCTTCCACTTAGGGACTACATTCAGTACTGGGCAGAGCGAGGTGTGGAGGTGGTGGGCTGGACTGTTAACACCGCTGTGGAGAAAGACTTCTACCAAAACCTGCTGAAGATTGGCTACATCACAGACAGTCTGCTGGAAGACTGTGATCCTCATTACTGAATGATCACACACACACTTGAATACAAACACACATAGATAGATACATACAGGGAGGATTAAAACCTCAAGTGTTTTCAAAGACACAATTTTACAGCTTCTTACTTAACAAATTAGAAGCTGGGAACTCCATGTTTACACAAACGACTACATGATTACTACGTTTCCCAGTTTCCTGTCCTCTCAAAGATGTTAAAATATTGATATATGAAAATAAGATTAATTATAAGGTGGAATAAAGTTAGAAATGTGGTGCTAACTAGCTCTGTAGTGGCAACTTAACAACCCAAGCTTTATAGAAATACCTATATGATTTACTGTAGAGGTAAGAACATCATTGCCTGTAGCTGGCATACAGGTAACTTCCCTTTAAATCTACAGACTCATTAAACCATGAAGACTCAGCCGTATACTTCCTTATCTTTATCCTACTACCAGCAGCAATACCTCCAACTCTCCTGGACCAGGGATTAGGATTAGGCTACCTTAAAGATCTTTTCTACCTTCTGTGCTGATCTGTCAGAGGCTTTAAAGAGACATCAGTGTATATAGTTAGACATATTGGCATCATGTCAATGCCCGCTCTCATGGTCATGATATTTATTTAATAACAGACTCTAGACTCTTGTCAGTTTCTACAAGTTGACAAGATGATGCTTGATTGTGCGATTGTTCAGAAACTTGCCTCCTGTCGTTAAGTGCCACAGCAGCACAAATACACAGGAAACTTTGTATTAAAGTAATATCTGAAGGACTGAGGGGAGGTAAATCTGAGCCCTGACACACATATGGTAGCTATAAACGCCAAATTATTGGTATGATTTAACTTCTTTAAGACATTCTGAATCACCAGAGAAGGAAAACTCCAAATTCCCATCTCATCGGCCCAAGAAATGTTTGACTAGATATCATAAAACCTGGAATTCGTTCATTCTAATTTACAGAAAATGTAATTGAGAGGTTTATTTCCTCACATAATGGTCGAATGCTGCTTTGAAGAATTCTCCATCAAGTTAGGAATATAACTACTCATTCTCTTTATTTTATTTTCATTTAACTTAATTGTCTCGGTCGAAAACAGTCACTTTAAAATATTGATTGTAAAGAGTATCAGAATCAGCCTTTTAATTTTAGGTTTTTAAGGAGTTCTTGTAGACAAAAGGTCAACAACCACATCTCGGTCGCTTATTACCAACAACGTTCGATGTTGTCTTTTATTTCCTGTTGGGTTAAGAGTGTCATATAGATTAGAGATAAGTCATCATCATAGGGTCAGACATCGAAGCGTCTTATGTTCTTGTTTAGGCTGAAATAAATCTTAAGAATGTAAGTCCAGTTGGCAAAACTGATGGTTAATAATGCCTTTTAAGTGAAAATCCTGAATATTAAACTTTTAAAAAGCATCAGTTTGTGAGAGTTTGTATTGATTCCTGTTAATGGCCATCTGGGTGTCAGTCCAACTTTTAATCTACCACATGCTCAGTTAGTGTATAGTAAAGCATGTTGCCGTGTAAACATGGTTGTGTGTGCATGTTGCGTTGTGCCTCTGACCTCACCTGTGTGTACTGTAAACACAGAGCCGTTGGGCAGATGGGGGCCACACATGGAGGAGCAGACAAGGGGTGTAGCACCATATTCTGGGCCCTGTGCATACGCAGTCTCTGTCAGCCCCCTGCCCTTCTTCTCTTAATGAAGCATTGACACATACACACTTTTCAAAATCTTCTTTTCTTAACCATGAAAATCATGCTTTAGCCGTTCAGATCCCTCTTCCATCTCAATGGACATAGCTCATCTGGGATGTCTAGATCTGTGATGACTGTACTCTGTCTCCACTCAAATGCACACAGTTGTTTGATGTGAGCCAATCACAGTGTTACACATCATCTTAAGTGGACTGCAGTGGAGCCACACCCACTTTTTCAACAAGCATGGCCAACCATGAGGCAAGGAGGACACAAGGCATGTTTTAATCTATTTATCATATTAAAGTGCATCGTTTGTGTTTGAACAGTTTTAAGTAAACATGAGATGTTATGTTACTCGTACATGTCAAAATATAGTTTAACAGATTTACAGCTTTTACTCAGGATTTTTTTTAACAAGCCATCCATGACAATGGACAGGGAGATCTTGGTACTGGAAAATGAAAAGGGAAATCATATATGATTTTCTAAGGATACAATCAGCTTATAAAGCATCATAGTGATTATGTACACAGAATATTTCTGGAGGTTTTGAACAAACTCTGGAGAAGCTTCAGAAATCGAATATAAAATATAAATGCAATTCATTTTTAAGCATCCGTTTATTGATTGATATGAGTCACCTATTCATAAAAATACATTAACTCATGTTTTGTGCCTTTTGAAAGGTCTGTTAAGGTTTACACAGTTTCTCACATTCAGATTCTCCATCCGCATGAATGGAATGAAATAAATAACAGATAGTTGTGTATCCTTTAATTTTTTTAAATGATTTATGAGTGCATTTAGGGTAGAAATCCATTGTTATATATATTTAATGTTTTTGTGTGTGTTTGGAACATTACGCTACTGTTTGGCCAGCCATTAGATTCTGGATGGGAATGTCAGTTGAGCTGCTGAGTTTGCTCTTACAACAACAACAATAAATTAATAAATAAATAATGATAATATTTTTAAATATTTAGGACTATACTGGCAGAATTTAGCATGATGACCAATGTAATTATTTCCCAGAGTTTGTTTGGGTTACCATAGTCCCTAAATGTATGTAGAAATACAGGAAATTAGATTCAAACAGCTATTGTTATTTTCTCTTCTGTTCTCATGGTCCAGATGAGATGCACCAACTCTGCTGACACATTTTGAAATACAGATATAAATATTCATTTATTCATTTATGTGTAGTATAGTATACAAAGTCCTAAAAAGTTAAAGTATATTATGATACAATTATGAAGTATATTATGATATAAAAATAAGTCATAAAAATCATAGTATAGTATGTAATAAAACTGATAAAAAAAATGGTATAGTACAGTATACGATTTTTTTTTAATTTGAAAAATGTCATAAACAATGTGTCTTAAAAAAATTCATAAAAATTCACTTAATTTATTTTAATTTAACTGAATTTAATTTAATTTAATTTAATTTAATTTTTGTGGGGGGCGACCCCAGACGCTCTGTTCTATTTTGGCCCCCCACATTTCTCAAACCAAAGTTACGCCCTTGGTCATACTTATTATTGAACAAGGCACAATTTTAATTTACCTCGATTTAGGGAATGAGGGAAGAAAATTATGGACCCCAGTCTGTAGTGGGTGTTACAGATGTCCCACAGACCGGGGACACTGTCTCTTTAAAGCGCCGGGGGAGGCGTGTACGGACGTCGAGGAGTGGTGTGCGCCCAGTGTCTTATGAATGACCGCCGCTGGTTCAGGTTATGTGACATTGTGGCAGTTCAGGACACTTCAGCACCAAAGTGAGTTAAGTGTCTGGACTTGAGGGGGAGGCAGGTGAGAGGGGGAGGGTCGCTGGATGACATACGCCCCGGCTGTTGGTTTTACGCGGAGAGGAGCGCGGCGCACGGTTGTGTTTTCTGCGCAGTCAGTGTGTGAAGTCTCGTGGTGAGCTCCGTGGATTTGCTTTGGATTTAAACTGTGTCCGCTGTGGGTGAAACTCAGAAGACTGACGCTTTCCACATCAGGAATGTATTTAACTTTTTAGTGCTTTTAACGCAGCACTGCTCCACCTGTATCTGCTCCATCTGGACTCTTTCTTCTTACTTCAGAGTGCCAAAGTTTACAGGTGACTTTTCCTGCGCATGATGTACACAATCACAAGAGGCCCCAGCAAACTTGTCACCCAGCGACGGACAGGTGAGACTTTTAACTGTTCAACCATGTTACACACTCAGAGATCCAGCATTCATCTTGTTTTCAAGTGTTTCTTTTATGTGAAATGTGGTCTTTCTGTAACATTTTAGGGCCCACGCAGCAGCTTGACAACAAAATAAACGACTTCAAGCACAAACAAACATCCTGGAGTATCCCTGAGTAAGTGTGCAATTCTCAATATTTTTTTTCCTGTGGTGCTTTTTCATGTGTGTCCTTTTAAGTCTCAAAAGTCTGGCTAATTTGGCACAATAATTGTGGTGGTTAAAGTGTGTGTTAGTGAGTGACAGTGTGCTGGCAGCAGTGGACGTCATCATTTTGAGACAGGCAGCCTGAATGATTTATAACACACCTTCGCACTGTGGCTTCCCCCAAGGCTCATTGTGCCTGCTGGGCTGTTTTCATGCCTTTAAACCACCCTCTGTGTGTGTGTGTGTGTGTGTGTGTGTGTGTGTGTGACCTTGTGGGGCAGTCAAGGTGGCACATGGTCCTTCATTCAGCTGTTGCAATCTCTGACTCCCACACAAAGAGCCAACCATGCTTGAAGTGAAGTTGCACTTGCAGAAAAAGAACGTTGTTACATGTTTGTCTTCTTCTTCTTCTTCTTCTTCTTCTTCTTCAGCCTTCCTGCACCCAAGATAGTTTTCAGCCGCCCGAACGGTAAGAAGTACCATCACTCTGCTCCGGCTTTGCCCGCAGACAACCAGCAGGAAGAGAGCTTCTCAGTGGCGCACGAGGAAAACGTCAAATTTGTCTACGATGGTGAGGAAACGAATGAACGGTCTAACTGGAAGTACAAGAAGCCAAGACAACACTTTGTATTGTCTCACTGTATCCAGACACCCGTCCCCTGTCCACTGTTTTGTGAATGACATTGTTTTACTATCAAGTTGTTTAAATGAAATACTAACCTCCCCCCTCCCAGGCCTCACCCACACAGCTGCTCTGACACTGATAGCCATGATAGGCACCTAACAGAAAAATGCTCTCATTCCCACATATGCTGCACATGTCCCACGCTGGCACATGCACTGAAGGTAACAGGGTTTTTGGCTTCAACTAGCGCCCACCAGCCTCTCAGTCCAAAGAATCTTGTTGTCTAGGTTTGGTTGAAACTCCGCGCAGTGACCCACTTTTGAAGTTTGAACATTCACAGGCTCATTCAGACTCAATTTGGCTCGGCTGTTCTTGCTCTCTGTGTCCTGTGAGTCGCTGGCGTTGAAGCTCAGCCGCAGCAGCTCATAAACAACATCAGTAACCTTGTGTTTGAGTGGACAAGGACACAAAGAAGGCCCGACCCCCCCTGTTGAGAGAGTGGGAGAGCTGTTCAGGGTGGATTCATTCACTTTTACCCTCTGAATACCTTCAATACACGCCATTAACAAGCGTAACCATTTCAGCTCTCTGAAAGTCATGACCTGAAGGCAACTACCAGAGATAAAATCAAGCACACACACACGCTACATGTGACCAGTCCACATGCTGCGTTATTTGAAACACAAACGTTTGCCAGGAGTGGCAGGCCTTTGAGGCAGTTGCCCTTGTGGACTTTACTTGTTTGACTCTGCGGGTGTGACACTGGGGTGCAGAAGATTTTAACCAAAGAGATAAGAACTTTGGCTTTTACCCACTAATTACATTCTCTGTACTGTATCCATGGGTTCAGATGACTGTTATTTGACATAATTTTGATTTAACTGTGTTAAATACTTGCTTGTGTGTGCTGTCTCTTGTTGATCAGAGGTGTAATCAAACAAATTGTGGACATACAGTGAAGGCTGCAGCTTATTCTATCTGTAATTATCATTGCATACTCTATGAATCTGCTTCTTCTGATTCCATAGAACATAAAAAAACTGAGAACCCAAGGAGATGTCTTCAAATGTCAACTTAATCACCTCTACATACTGTATCAGAGCTTATAAGTATCAGTAATAGATGTACTGACTGAGCTGTTGTGATTCAGCCTGGCAGGAGGTGGTGCAGCAGGAGCAGGGGCCAGCGGAGGACCAGGGAGCAGTCCACTATAAAGAAACCACTCCCAGCCCACACATGGACAGTAAGTACAGCTTCTCCTCTTCCTCAGAGTGCGCCTTACAATGCTTCATCCTCCCTCAGCTCATGTTCATGTCTCCAGGCCATTCATTTGCATTTTACCAGCTCTCTGGCTGATCTAAGGGATATTGTCATATACAAATACATCAATGTGTATATATATAAACATCTATGTTTATAGCGTATGTGCTTTGGCACGTTTTGTTTGAGGGCGTCTTAATATTGTTGTTGTTTAGTCTCTTGTGAAAAAAGGCCCACAGGCCTACTGCACTACTGTGACATGGGCAGGTTGTATTGGCTCATGACAGCCAGCCAACCAAGGATTAGTGCACATGCTTTTGATCCTTTCAGCTGGAGGGAAGCCAGCACAGGTCACAGGCATAGTCCGAATGACATGCACCAACTCTGTTGACACATTTAAAAATGTTTGGTTATAAGTATTCATTCATTTATGTATTTCTTTATAGTAAGTTATGTACAGGAGTGTCATTGTCTATGGTCTGTAGTAGCCTATGTAGTGTAGTATAAAAAGTCATAAAAAGATAAAGTATATTACCATACATAAAGTCATAGTATAGTATGTAATAAATAGTGACGCAAATTGGCATAGTAAGGCATGCCATAATTTTTTCATGTAAAACGTGTCAAAAATGATGATATAGTACACAATCAAAATGTCATAAAAATGTGTCATAAAGAAATTAATTAAAAACTCATAGTATGCCATGACTATAGTGTGCTGTAAAAAAAAATCTAATAGAATAGTATGCCATTTGAAAAAATCATTAAATATAGTATGTCTTTTGAAATGTCATTAAAAAATCACAGTATAGTGCACCATAAAAAGACCATAGTATAAAATATGCTATAAAATAAACATAAGGAGTCACAGTATGTCACAAAACAATCATAGGATAGAATGCCATAAAAAAGTAATAGGATAGTATCATAGTATTTTTTTATGTCATAAAAATATTTTATTACATACAATACTATGATTTTAATATGACATACTATACTATGATTTTTTTAATGACATACTCTATTATGTTATTTTTGTGACATACAATACTACGATTTTTTATGACATACTACACTTACTTTTTTACATACTATACTATGAATTTTTTATGACATACTCTGATATGTTTTAAAGACATACTATACTGTGGCTTTTGACATACTTTACTATGATTTTTTTATAACATACTTTACTATGATTTTTTTTGCATTCTATACTGTGACGTGTTTCCATACTATAATATTATAATTTGACATCATACTATGACTTTTTTACATACTATACTATGATTCTTTTATGACATACTATACCATGACTTTTTTTTATGTAATTTTTTTTTTTTGACATACTATACTATGACATTTTTATGACATGCTATACTATGGCTTTATTACATACTATACTATGATTTTTTTTTTAAATACTATACTGTTATTGTTTCATGACATATCATATTATGATCTTTTGACACACTATACTATAATTTTTTTGAAATGCTATAATATGAACTTTATAACATACGATACTATGACTTTTTACATTCTATACTATTTTTTGACATACTATATTATGATTCTTTTGTGACATACTATACCATGACTTTTTTTTACGTAAAATATATTTTTTGACATACTATACTGTGACATTTTTATGACATGCTATACTATGACTTTTTTACATACTATACTATGATTTTTTTTAAAAATACTCTCCTATGATTTTTTATGACATACTTTTATACTATGATTACTTTATGACATACTACACTTCGATTTTTTATGACATACTATATTATTATTATTATTATTTTGTGACATACTTTGCTATAAATTTTTTGTGCCATACGGTACCATGATTTTTTTTTTGATATCATATTATGACTTTTTACATACTATACTATGATTCTTTTATGACATACTATACCATGACTTTTTTTACGTAATGTATATTTTTTTGACATACTATACTATGGCTTTTTTACATACTATACTATGATTTTTTTTTTTTAAATATTATACTATTATTGTTTCATGACATACCATATTATGATTTTTTTTATGACATGCCATACTATGGTTATCATATACTATAAAACTATAGTATGTCTGAAAAAAGTCATACTATAGTATGTTGTGAAAAAAAAGTCATGGTATAGTATGTCGCAAAAACTCGTAGCATGCCAAAACAAGCCATAGTTTAGTATGTCATAAAAAAGTCATAGTATAGTATGTCGTCTAAAATCATGAAAAAATGTCATAGTATAGCATGTTGTCCAAAATCATGAAAAAATGTCATAGTATAGTGTGTCGTCCAAAATCATGAAAAAATGTCATAGTATAGTATGTCGTCCAAAATGATGAAAAAACGTCATAGCATAGTATGTTGTCCAAAAATCATGAAAAAAGTCATAGTACAGTATGTCGTCCAAAATGATGAAAAAACGTCATAGCATAGTATGTTGTCCAAAAATCATGAAAAAAGTCATAGTACAGTATGTCGTCCAAAATCATGAAAAAACGTCATAGTATAGTTGCCCAAAACTATGAAAAAAAAGTCATAGTATAGCATGTCTTCCAAAATCATGAGAAAAAACGTCATAGTATAGCATGTCGCCCAAAAATCACGAAAAAAGTCATAGTATAGCATGTCGTCCAAAATCATGAAAAAAAATCATAGTATAGTATGTCGTCAAAAATGATGAAAAAACATCATAGTATAGTATACCGTCCAAAAGTATGAAAAAACGTCATAGTATAGCATGTCGTCAAAAATCATGAAAAAAGTCATAGTATAGCATGTCATCCAAACATCATGAAAAACGTCATAGTATAGTATGTCCAAACATCATGAAAAATGTCATAGTATAGCATGTCGTCCAAAAATCATGAAAAAAGCCATAGTATAGTATGTCGTCCAAAAATCATGAAAAAAGTCATAGTATAGCATGTCGTCCAAAAATCATGAAAAAAGTCATAGTATAGTATGTCGTCCATAATCATGAAAAACCGTCATAGTATAGTATGTCGTCCAAAAATCATGAAAAAAGTCATAGTATAGCATGTAGTCCAAAAATCATGAAAAAAGTCATAGTATAGTATGTCGTCCAAAAGTATGACAAAACGTCATAGTATAGTATGTCATCCAAAAATCATGATAAACGTCATAGTATAGCATGTCGTCCAAACATCATGAAAAACGTCATAGTATAGTATGTCCAAACATTATGAAAAAAGTCATAGTATAACATGTCGTCCAAAATCATGAAAAAAATCATAGTATAGTATGTCGTCAAAAATGATGAAAAAACGTCATAGTATAGTATGCCGTCCAAAAATCATGAAAAAACGTCATAGTATAGTATGTCGTCCATAATCATGAAAAACCGTCATAGTATAGTATGTCGTCCAAAAATCATGAAAAAAGTCATAGTATAGCATGTAGTCCAAAAATCATGAAAAAAGTCATAGTATAGTATGTCGTCCAAAAGTATGACAAAACGTCATAGTATAGTATGTCATCCAAAAATCATGATAAACGTCATAGTATAGCATGTCGTCCAAACATCATGAAAAACGTCATAGTATAGTATGTCCAAACATTATGAAAAAAGTCATAGTATAACATGTCGTCCAAAATCATGAAAAAAATCATAGTATAGTATGTCGTCAAAAATGATGAAAAAACGTCATAGTATAGTATGCCGTCCAAAAATCATGAAAAATGTCATAGTATAGTATGTCATCCATAATCATGAAAAACCGTCATAGTATAGTATGTCGTCCAAAAATCATGAAAAAAGTCATAGTATAGCATGTCATCCAAAAATCATGAAAAAAGTCATAGTATAGTATGTCGTCCAAAAGTATGACAAAACGTCATAGTATAGTATGTCATCCAAAAATCATGAAAAACGTCATAGTATATAGCATGTCGTCCAAAAATCATGAAAAAAGTCATAGTATAGTATGTCGTCCAAAAATCATGAAAAACGTCATAGTATAGCATGTCGTCCAATAATCATGAAAAAAGTCATAGTATAGTATGTCGTCCAAAAATCATGAAAAACGTCATAGTATAGCATGTCGTCCAAAAATCATGAAAAACGTCATAGTATAGCATGTCGTCCAATAATCATGAAAAAAGTCATAGTATAGTATGTCGTCCAAAAGTATGAAAAAATGTAATAGTATAGCATGTCGTCCAAAAATAATGAAAAAAGTCATAGTATAGTATGTCGTCCAAAAATCATGAAAAAAGTCACAGTATAGCATGTCGTCCAAAATCATGAAAAAAATCATAGTATAGTATGCCGTCCAAAAGTATGAAAAAACGTCATAGTATAGCATGTCGTCAAAAATCACGAAAAAAGTCATAGTATAGCATGTCGTCCAAACATCATGAAAAATGTCATAGTATAGCATGTCATCCAAAAATCATGAAAAAAGCCATAGTATAGTATGTCGTCCAAAAATCATGAAAAAAGTCATAGTATAGCATGTCGTCCAAAAATCATGAAAAAAGCCATAGTATAGTATGTCGTCAAAAATGATGAAAAAACGTCATAGTATAGCATGTCGTCAAAAATCATGAAAAAAGTCATAGTATAGCATGTCGTCCAAACATCATGAAAAATGTCATGGTATATAGCATGTCGTCCAAAAATCATGAAAAAAGTCATAGTATAGTATGTCGTCCATAATCATGAAAAACCGTCATAGTATAGTATGTCGTCCAAAAATCATGAAAAAACGTCATAGTATAGTATGTCGTCCATAATCATGAAAAACCGTCATAGTATAGTATGTCGTCCAAAAATCATGAAAAAAGTCATAGTATAGCATGTAGTCCAAAAATCATGAAAAAAGTCATAGTATAGTATGTCGTCCAAAAGTATGACAAAACGTCATAGTATAGTATGTCATCCAAAAATCATGATAAACGTCATAGTATAGCATGTTGTCCAAACATCATGAAAAACGTCATAGTATAGTATGTCCAAACATTATGAAAAAAGTCATAGTATAACATGTCGTCCAAAATCATGAAAAAAATCATAGTATAGTATGTCGTCAAAAATGATGAAAAAACGTCATAGTATAGTATGCCGTCCAAAAATCATGAAAAATGTCATGGTATATAGCATGTCGTCCAAAAATCATGAAAAAACGTCATAGTATAGTATGTCATCCATAATCATGAAAAACCGTCATAGTATAGTATGTCGTCCAAAAATCATGAAAAAAGTCATAGTATAGCATGTCATCCAAAAATCATGAAAAAAGTCATAGTATAGTATGTCGTCCAAAAGTATGACAAAACGTCATAGTATAGTATGTCATCCAAAAATCACGAAAAACGTCATAGTATATAGCATGTCGTCCAATAATCATGAAAAAAGTCATAGTATAGTATGTCGTCCAAAAGTATGAAAAAATGTAATAGTATAGCATGTCGTCCAAAAATAATGAAAAAAGTCATAGTATAGTATGTCGTCCAAAAATCATGAAAAAAGTCACAGTATAGCATGTCGTCCAAAATCATGAAAAAAATCATAGTATAGTATGCCGTCCAAAAGTATGAAAAAACGTCATAGTATAGCATGTCGTCAAAAATCACGAAAAAAGTCATAGTATAGCATGTCGTCCAAACATCATGAAAAATGTCATAGTATAGCATGTCATCCAAAAATCATGAAAAAAGCCATAGTATAGTATGTCGTCCAAAAATCATGAAAAAAGTCATAGTATAGCATGTCGTCCAAAAATCATGAAAAAAGCCATAGTATAGTATGTCGTCAAAAATGATGAAAAAACGTCATAGTATAGCATGTCGTCAAAAATCATGAAAAAAGTCATAGTATAGCATGTCGTCCAAACATCATGAAAAATGTCATGGTATATAGCATGTCGTCCAAAAATCATGAAAAAAGTCATAGTATAGTATGTCGTCCATAATCATGAAAAACCGTCATAGTATAGTATGTCGTCCAAAAATCATGAAAAAACGTCATAGTATAGTATGTCGTCCATAATCATGAAAAACCGTCATAGTATAGTATGTCGTCCAAAAATCATGAAAAAAGTCATAGTATAGCATGTAGTCCAAAAATCATGAAAAAAGTCATAGTATAGTATGTCGTCCAAAAGTATGACAAAACGTCATAGTATAGTATGTCATCCAAAAATCATGATAAACGTCATAGTATAGCATGTTGTCCAAACATCATGAAAAACGTCATAGTATAGTATGTCCAAACATTATGAAAAAAGTCATAGTATAACATGTCGTCCAAAATCATGAAAAAAATCATAGTATAGTATGTCGTCAAAAATGATGAAAAAACGTCATAGTATAGTATGCCGTCCAAAAATCATGAAAAATGTCATGGTATATAGCATGTCGTCCAAAAATCATGAAAAAACGTCATAGTATAGTATGTCATCCATAATCATGAAAAACCGTCATAGTATAGTATGTCGTCCAAAAATCATGAAAAAAGTCATAGTATAGCATGTCATCCAAAAATCATGAAAAAAGTCATAGTATAGTATGTCGTCCAAAAGTATGACAAAACGTCATAGTATAGTATGTCATCCAAAAATCACGAAAAACGTCATAGTATATAGCATGTCGTCCAAAAATCATGAAAAAAGTCATAGTATAGCATGTCGTCCAAACATCATGAAAAATGTCATGGTATATAGCATGTCGTCCAAAAATCACGAAAAAAGTCATAGTATAGCATGTCGTCCAAACATCATGAAAAACGTCATAGTATAGTATGTCCAAACATCATGAAAAATGTCATAGTATAGCATGTCATCCAAAAATCATGAAAAAAGCCATAGTATAGTATGTCGTCCAAAAATCATGAAAAAAGCCATAGTATAGTATGTCGTCAAAAATGATGAAAAAACGTCATAGTATAGCATGTCGTCCAAACATCATGAAAAATGTCATGGTATATAGCATGTCGTCCAAAAATCATGAAAAAAGTCATAGTATAGTATGTCGTCCATAATCATGAAAAACCGTCATAGTATAGTATGTCGTCCAAAAATCATGAAAAAAGTCATAGTATAGTATGTCGTCCATAATCATGAAAAACCGTCATAGTATAGTATGTCGTCCAAAAATCATGAAAAAAGTCATAGTATAGCATGTAGTCCAAAGATCATGAAAAAGCGTCATAGTATAGCATGTCGTCCAAAAATCATGAAAAACGTCATAGTATAGCATGTCGTCCAATAATCATGAAAAAAGTCATAGTATAGTATGTCGTCCAAAGATCATGAAAAAGCGTCATAGTATAGCATGTCGTCCAAAAATCATGAAAAAAGTCATAGTATAGTATGTCGTCCAAAATCTTGAAATAAAACATCTGTGTTGAAATTTCATAGGAAAGCATGTTGGAAAAAAATGTTAGTACAGTATGTTGTAAAGAAGTCATAGTAAAGTATTTTGAAAAAAATCACAGTAAAGTATGTCATAAAGAAAGTTATAGTATAGTACCTCAAAATTTCATAGTATAGTATGTTGTAAAGAAATCATCGTAGAGTTTGTCATGGAGTAATGACATACAGTCATCATGTCATATAGGATGTAATACAAGTCATAGTATAATGTTATAAAAAAAAAGTAGTATGGTATGCCAATAAATAATCAGAAAATAATCATAGTATATCATGTCTTAAAAAAAAAAAAAAATCTGTAGTGTCCTCTCAACAAATAAAAGGTCACACTGTAGTGTGACATAAATAAAATCTTACTGTTAAAGAATCACAGTATGTAATAAAAGTCCCAGTCCCCACAGTCATGGCAAGCACAGAATAGCAAAGTTTTCTTTTCACATTTGAATGTTTTAGAGTGTAATGATCATCACAGCCTCACAAGCCAAAAGTCTATGAATCTCATCTCATGTTGTTTAATTTCTTTTTTTTTTTTTCAGATTTTGTGCCCATAGATCTGGATGAATGGTGGGCCCAGCGTTTCCTGGCCAATATAGACAAGCTATCCTGACACTCTTCTAGGATTTGTGGATCTTGACGGATAGTCAGGAGGACAGACCTGAAGCAGGATGGGTCACAGAGGAGAGGAGGCCTGGGCAGGTGTTTCAGGTTTTAAAAAACCAAATGTGGTTCAAACGGACAGACAGCGCTGGAACGCTTACAGACCACAGAGAATCACATCACTTGAACTCTTACCTTCTCACAATCCATCTCTTAATATTCAGTCAGGAACAGACTGCACAGTGGAGGACGATATCTCCAAGTTGAGGTTCCTCTTATCTTTCTACCCTCACAACTGAGACATCTTGTTACTTTGAAATGCAGTAAAATTTTGTTTTCAAAAAGCTGTGTTGGAATCTTTGTGGTTGTTTACTCAGCACACAGGATACTGACAGCTCCATAAATGATTAGACAACATTTTAAATCCATTTTATTAGATTCACTGGTACTTGAATACCACTGTTGAGAATCCATGTTTGACCACTGACACATTTGCAGCTCATACACCATCGTCCATGTACAAATACTTTTTTCGTTTGACCCAGTTCAAAAATACTTCCACATCTCAGGTATTCTGCTTCATATAAACCACAGACATGAACTTAAAATATTAAATAACGTGAAAACAAACTATGTTGGAGGGCTCATAAAAAAGACAAAGAACATAAAGTGTTTAACAGCTCCACTCAGCAGTGACAACATTTTGCATTTTTAATAAAACCAGGATCAGTTTCAAAGCACTTCAGGACTTGAAGCTGTTTTTACACACTGTATTTCACAATGGTTTTGAAATGTGACATTGGATTTTCTTACCACACTTTTGGGCTGACAAACTTTTTAATGCATCTCACTTATTTCTTGGTGCTTTCCCTCTTCATCTCTTCACTGTTTGTGGCTGGTTTGCATCCAGATTATTCAGGACGTTTAAACTGATTACATAGTGCTGAACACAGAGCATCAAGACGTGTAAGTGTTTACGGAGAAGCTTCCAGCAGTTCATCTCCACGTGTTCTCCATAAGGGGGAATGACGTACTCCAGAGGGGGAGAGAGATATGGTTTTATGGCTCCAGATGAACAAAGGCCTGAAACTGCTGCTCTCCGGCTTTGTACGCGCTCCAGTCTGCAGGCCACCATCATCCAAACCATGTCAGTCTGTACTGTTCATGTCTGTGAGCAGCTCTCAGTGCTTCTCCAGAGCTTTAGTCAGCAGATCGTTGAGGCGGGAAATCATCGGGCGGGGATCGTCGTTCAGGCCTGCTGTGATCATGGCGTTGTCATAGATCTGTAAAATATAGATGAAGAGAAATAAATGTCAAAACCTGCACTGGAAAGACAGTGGTTCCCAACTGGTCCAGATTTAACCTTAGTCATTAGTTCAAGGTCCACGCAGTTGAATATATTCAGTGTCATACTTGTGTTTGGCCATGTCTCAAGCTAGTTTGCTGTCTCTGTTAAGTAGCTGTCCATTAGTCACTCACTCGACAGCAGGAAACAGCACTTCAAAATAAAAGCTCTGTACTGGAAGTTCACTGTGCATGAAAATAAAGTGTGTTTTTTATGTAATTTATATGTTCCCATGTCACCTGCAGTCCATTCAGAAAGGACCCACGACCCACCAGTTGGGAACCACTGATTGGGTGCAGTTACATGATGGCTTCTCATTCAGAATGAAATAAATCTGAATGAAATCATTCAGAACTACAAAAGCACTCAGAGTGCAGACCTCCGCCAAGTAGGTGATATTCCCTCCCCCTCTGCATCATATTTTG
Source organism: Epinephelus lanceolatus (assembly GCF_041903045.1). Classification (NCBI taxonomy): domain Eukaryota; kingdom Metazoa; phylum Chordata; class Actinopteri; order Perciformes; family Serranidae; genus Epinephelus; species Epinephelus lanceolatus. Next base: position 24,644,038 of record NC_135751.1, on the reverse strand, counting down.
CAGCCTGCATCACAATTAGGTTATTTGCATCACTACCATTATTAGGTTATATATGCCGTCACCATGGAGACACTGGTGTCTTTATTTCATTTTTATTTTGTACCTAAAGTACACAGAATATAATGGTTTTTTGTATTTTTCACTTTTTTTTCCAACACAGAACATTAATTTCAACTTTAGAATTACAACAATATTTAGCAAGTAGAACTAGACGTTCTGTCCGGCCACCAGATGGCGCTATTTTCACTGTCTTTAGAAATTGGAATTGCTGCTGAGGCTGTCAGATGATAGACTTTATTTATTTATTATTTTATCCACTTTGCTTCAACCGATCACCACTAAAAAAAATTTCTGTTCCTTGTCCCATTATCCACCTTTCCTGAAAATTTCATCAAAATCTATTCATAACTTTTTGAGTTATTTTGCAGACAAACAAACAGACAACGCCGGCGAAAACATAACCTCATTGGCGGAGGTAATTTAAGTCTTTCCAGGTAGTTTACATGGGAAATATTCATTCTGAATGAGGGGTTTACATGGGAGACCAGTTTAATCGCTTTTATTCGGGTCTGCGCAAGGTTTGAGGCAGGGAAGGTTTCTGATTGGATAGGGGGCGGGGCGGGTAACAGGTGTTTGCATTTACCAGAAGAAAACGCTGTATTCCTCGTTCCAGATAACAAGATGCTTGACGATGCCGTTCTTAGTACCTTTTTCGGGCTTGTTTTGCTTATATTCTTGAAGCAGCAGTACGACAACAACCTTGTTCTGCTAATGCTTCGTCTGTTGAGGAGGAGAAGGGAGGTAGAAGGGCAATAGATGACCATGCTATGGCGAATGGAAACTGGGTAGTGCAACAAGTCCGACTGCTCTATCTCAGCCCGTTGCTATGCGCGCTATATACGTCATCACGCCAGAAGGGCAAGGAAACGAGCATGCTCAGAAACACAGGAATAAACTTAAAGAGGAATGAGTGTATACAAGTGCGAGAAATTCTTTCATTCGGAATTAGAAACGGAATATTCCAGCGCCTTACATCGGATTGAATTTTCAATTGCATTGGCCATTTTCATTCCGAATTAGGTGTTTAAATGATCACTTTTAATGGGAATGAAATTTCATTCTGAATGAAAAGGGAATTAAACTGTCCATGTAAACGCACTCAGTGATAACCTAAGAGTTCATTACATGTTGCCAGAACAGAAAGAGCAGGAAACGTTACCAATGCTTGAAAATAGGGCTGGGTATCTCCACTGATTTCCTGAATTTATTCAAGTTCGAATCGCAAGGTCCCCGTGCGATTTGATTTTAATTCAATCTGATATCTATTGAACTGGGAATATTTCAGTTACAATACCAATTTTTGCTAATATGTGAAAGAGATTCTCAGAGAACTAATACTGTACATTTTTTTTAAAATAAATCCTGCTCCTGACGTCACAATACTGAGTCAAGTTTAGAAAGCATAAAGAACACAGACATCTGTCAGTATAAGTCCTCTCTGCTCCTCCATCTGCTGCTGAGGTCACATGACCACAGGTAAGTTTTACGATGCGTGGCAAACTAAATTAAACCGTCAGACATAAACTGCTCTTGTTGTTTAAGCTTGTGAGTAACAATTTTCTATTAGCTGTAAAGCGCTCTGTGGTTGTTTATAATATATTAGTGGTGGTGGATGAGAGACTGCGGAGGTTGTGGCAGCGTGATTATAAATTACACCAAAACATTAAACAGTAAGTTAACAGATACAAATGGTGGTAACTTAGCGCTGCAGCACATTTACTACCGGCAAGATTAGGGGGGTTAAAGCTTCACGCATCTGTGGGGAAAAGCGTATATTAAAAGATCGATCTCAGATTTAATGAATCGATATTGGGTCATTCAAATGAGGAGCAATTTGAAACGGTTTTAATTCTCAATACGAATACCAGCTTTAATGAAAATGACTAGATGCGCAAAAAAATGGTGCACAGTATCTGAACGTCAACGTTACAAGTGAACCTTTGAGGCTTTGAACTACCTACTACAACAGCCCTACTATAAAATACCATAAAATTCAGTTTTCCATATGCAGCTCTGACCCACAGTACCTGCTCCAGGAGAAGTCCAGCCAGCTCAGAGTTTGTGTCCTTCAGAGCGTGCAGCTTCTTGATCAGATCGTGTCTATCAGAGGGTTAAACAAAACGACAGTGAGAACACATTTTTTTAAAGTAATATAATTTAATTCCATCTATTAAAACCCATCACACACACACACACTCTCTCTCTCTCTCTCTCTCTCTCTCTGTCTCACCCTGCGTTTATCTCCAGTGTGGGCTGCAGTATCTGAGCTCTCTCCTCAGGGGTGCGAGCCAGCTGCTGGGTGCGGAGGAAGTGGCGTGCAGCCCCCATTTCCAGCACTGTGATCATAGCTGGGTGGGTGTCCAACCGAGGAGTCAGCTGCGGGCCAGGGGAGAAAATATATTATGCGATGTGACTTATTTAGGGCTGGGTAAAATTAATGTGAGACCAACTTGAAGAAATGTGACAAGAAAAAAACTGTCGCACAATTATTTGAGCTCATAACTGAGCCGATGTCTCGTGAGGAAAACACATCTGAGGCCTTGACACACATTAGTCTTAGCTTTACCTTTATGTTGGTGACTCGGGGGCCCAAAGCGTTCTTCATCCAGGACATCAGGTCATCGGACTGCTCCTGCGTCAGACGCTCAGAGGCTGCAGAGGAGGAAGAACAATAAACAGGAGTCAGGACTACAGCTGTGACAGTAAGAGATGTCCTGCTGCACTGCTCTGCTTTAACTGCAGACATTAGGGAGGAGCTGACCGGGTTTGCTGTCCTCAAACTTCTCCTCCTTGTAGTGATCCACTACGATGTCGGTCTCCACTGAGATCATCTTCTTCTTGTCAAACTCCCTGAGGTGGAGCAGGGTCAGCTCATCGAACTGCTCGTAGCAGAACAGCACCTGCACGAACACCAAAGGCACGTTTTTAAATTAACCTTTTCAGTAGCAGAACCGAAATCTTGTTTCTTTTATTCTCGTCTGACAAGGGCAACTAGCTATGAAATAATAATTTATTGTAGGGCTGTACCCAACTCAGATTTGGCTATTCGAACACTGATGCCTCTGTCTCACTTGGACTCAGCCTGGTTCTGGGTCAGCCGCTGCCTGTACTAGAGGGCAGCGTGAAAGTGAGGAGCGCTGACAGTACATGTCCACAGGGGCATTTTTGGATGCTAAAGGGGTCGTATTAGAAGTTGTGTGAAGTCGCTGCTTGAAAACTCAACATTTTAAGTTATTTTACATAAAAAACTTTTATTGTGAAGCATCTATAGGAAATGAAAGCTTCTCTTCAATAAAGGCAAGTCTAATAATACAGCAGAGAGGGAAGTGAAAGCAGAAACAGCCACAGTGAGATGTTGATGAAGAGCTGCAGACAACAGGCTCTTACTGCACCTCTGCAAACAGCTCCAACTGTGGATCAGCTCTCTGCTTTTAAACGTCATCACTCAAGACAAGCCTTCATCAGTTAAAGACACACCTTCAAGTAGGTAGCCCTGTTGTTATGGAGATGCAAATCCCTGTTGTGCTGGGCTGACGGCCCAAGCCAAACCAAGCCAAGCCCAGGACTGTCAAAAAGGGGTAGACACCCCTGATTTGCATAAAGCAGCTTAGATTTAACTTAATGCAAATGAGGAGGAGACACACTGCAACACAGACAGCGTGGAAATGACGGATCCTGTGGACACGTAGAATCACTCTGTAGCTGTTTTTGGGAGCGAACAACTGCTCAACTGATGATTAGAATCTTTGACTTTCAGGGTGCAGCCCTAATCTGTTACGAGTTAAAGATATCTTGGCAATTCTTGGAACATAGGCCAAGTTTAGGGCTCGATGTGGCTCAAATTCTCTTTTCATACAAAGGCATTTTAGAGTTTGTATAAAACATCCCAATTAAATCATTTTATCTTTGTATGTATGATTTGATTTCTTTGATTTAGACCACATAAACCAAACTACAAGTGTGAAAGAGACCTAAGACTGAATTTGATATAAATCGGAAAAAATGAAAATTCAGCCATTATCTACTCACCCATATGCTGATGGAGGCCCTGGTGAAGTTTTAGAGTGCTCACATCCCTTGCGGAGATCCAAGGGGGGAGTGGCTAGCACACCTAATGGCAGATGGCGCCCCAGACTAACGTCCAAGAACACAAAATTGAATCCACAAAGTATCTCCATACTGCTCATCCATAGTGATCCAAGTGTGCTGCAGCCACGACATAAAAAGTTGTTTCGAAAAACGTCATATGAACTCTGTTTTTAGCCTCACTGTAGCCTGTAGCTCTGACTGCTTCTCTGTGCTCCGCGCTCACGTGTGCGCGCCTGCGCGAGACCAGCGAAAGCATGAGCTTTGCTCACCTGTGTTTACATCACATGACACGTGCACCGCAGGGAGAGACAACAGTAACCACAGTAGCTAAAAGATCATTTGCACTATGGTCTTTTAGCAAAGGACAGCCCAACATGTTTGAAGACTTTGAAATTGAGGAGGAACAGCATTTCTTTTTTGAGCCCGAGTATACGGACGGAACTCAGGCTCCTGGACGAAGCAGCCGCCGCAGCTCATGAGCCTAACCCTCAGCCAGCTGCAGAATACTGGAGTCGAGCACTGGAAACCTGGTGGTGTAGTTGTTTCAAATGCAAAGCAATGCCAACGGATGAGGAAAGTCTTTGCTGCACTTGAGAATCTGGACATCGGTACTGACGAGACTGCTGCTCTTCAGAGATCACCAATCACGCACACGTGAGCGCAGAGCTCAGAGAAGCAGTCAGAGCTACAGGCTACAATGAGGCTAAAAAACAGAGTTCATATAACGTTTTTCGAAACAACTTTTTATGTTGCGGCTGCACACACTTGGATCACTATGGATGAGCAGTATGGAGATACTTTGTGATTCAATTCTGTGTTCTTGGACGTTAGTCTGGGGCGCTGTCTACCATTAGGTGTGCTGGCTGCTCTCTGTGCCGATCTCCGCAAGGGATGTGAGGACTCTAAAACTTCACCAGGGCCTCCATCAGCATATGGGTGAGTAGATAATGGCTGAATTTTCATTTTTGGGTGCACTATCCCTTTAATGTTTTAAGCCACACTCTGTGAGGTGTTGCAGGGTATATGTTTTCTAGAACTTTTGTTATGTTGCAAATCACTTCAGCAAATTCATTTCTCAACACTCATCACATTATGATCGCTGCCACTCTCTCACCTCCATGTCTTTCTTTTTCATGGCCTCATAGTAAGGAGAGTGCTCTGCAAGATGGCGGTTTGGGGCGCACAGGTAGTAGATGTTGCGTGTGCCGGCCTTCATGCGGGAGGAGTACTCGATCAGATTGGTGTGCTGGCCCGCCGGCAGAGCAGAGGACTCGAACCTCAGCAGCTTCGCAATATCCTCCTGTGCAGAGACAACATGGAGGGTAAACAGTGCTGCAATCACATCAAAGATACCATATTTCTGCTGCTTATAAGGTTGGCCACGTTTGTAAAAAGGCGCTCTCAAAATCACCTTGACGTCCTGTTCCTGTGTGGTGACGATGCCCTCCCTCATGAAGAGGCCGTAGTCCTCAAAGAACTTGTTGTACTTCTCCGGCTCCTTCTTGCTCTGGTCCAGCAGGAAGCGGATCACCCTCATCTGCAAGACGTCACGGAGCTTCCTGAAGCCGGAGGTGCAAAAATTAACCGGTTGAAATGCATTCTGAGTAAATGTTCCTGAACATGTAGATTTTTAGGATAAAGAGTAGCCGCCAAACATGGTGGTGAAAGAGAAGTGATCATACCCTAAACACAGAAAACAAACCCAACAAATTACAGTCAACTATGCAAAACTAGCATTGTACCTGATGAGGGCGCTCTCCTGCAGCAGCTCTCTGCTCAGATTCAGCGGGATGTCCTCACTGTCCACCACACCTGCACGCACACACACACACACACACACACACACACAGTTTAGCTCAGCACCAAAGAATTAAAAGCGTAAAACTCTATCTATTCCAACTACAAGATTGTGCATCTAGTGGAGTAAAAACAAGCAGCTCCACCAGGAGTGGGTGGAGGCACTCGGGAGGATCCAGACCTCGGAGGAAGCGCAGCCACTTGGGCAGGATGTCAGTCGCTTTGGTCTGGATCAGGACCTTCCTGCTGAACAGAGCCACGCTGGAGCCCATCTCCCTGCTCACGTCAAACATGCTCGGCTTCTGTTGACGAATAAACGCGTCTTAATAAAACCCAGCGTCATATATACTCACTGCCACTGAAACCATGAGCCGTTAGGGAAGGGAACATGATCTTTAACACAGTTTGGCGTTTTTAGAAGTTGTTAAATGCAAGTGACAGAATTAGGGCGTGGAGAGATGCTAGTTTAAATCCCAGATTATCTGATATGCAAGAGAAACATTCCCCTTAGACAGGCACTAAAAATCCAGTTCACTTTGAGTTAGGTGTCTGTGCGCACAAAAAACACACTGCAAACAAACTTAAAAAAGCTGCTCACCGCTTCAGGGATATAAAAGATGCTGCGGATGTTAAGAGGGGCATCAGCGCGGTAGTGCAGCGTGTAGCGGGGCTTGTCGTAGGCCTGGGCGACGTAACGGTAGAACTCCTCGTGCTGCCAGTCACTAATCTCCTTAGGCTCCATCATCCACAAGGCCTGATGGGAAACAGAGGTCAAACAACAATAATTAAAAAGGAAAAATATCCTTTACTTTTTTAGAACGTCCACCTTGGTAGAAATATATTCTATAATCTAGTGAGAAAGCAGATTAGAGAAAGAGGTCAGTCTATTTCAATTAATATTAAGGGGCTTTTACGACGGAGAAATAAAGCACAATGTAAATTTAGATAAAAATGGAATACTTAGAAATAAAATTGGAGTTTACACCTCAAAGAAATATAGAATAACATCCACACTGTATCAGCAACTACTGGAGATAAAGGAAACAACATTTAAAGCTGAAATACAAGAAAGAACTAGGTGTGAATGTTACAGAGGATGAATGGTTGCATATTTGAAGAACACAGTCTGCAACATCCTCACATACTTGGAGAGAAAAATACATTTAGATTCTTTATTACACCAAAAATTAAGAGCAAATACCTGTCTACAGCAAAACCATGTTGGAGAAGTGTTGGGGCAATTAATATGTACCACTGAAAGTTGAAATTGTACAGTTTTGGGGAAATTTTCATGTTGCTATTTCACAATTCTGGGCTGTCATATCACATTATGCAGAGAGGGTACAAAGGTGAACCAACAACACAAGATGAATGGCTGTAAATTGTGAATAAAACATGATATTGAACTCATAGGATTAGAGTTTAGGAGGAGTGATGTCGAGAAAAATAGGAGAAACTGGCGATAGATACGTTAACGACAAGAATCATGGAGTATGTTACAGGAATGAAAAGGTTTGTGAGACTGGGCGATCCAAATCTTTTATGTTTTTTTTCTTTTGTGTGTGTGATGTTCCTGTAATGGAAAAGCAATAAAACCTGACAAAATTACACACAAAATTGCGAAAGTCTGTGCTGAAAGGAAACTCAAATCAAAGATAAATCCATTTGAGGTTTTTAGACTGGAGGGACAGAAAGTGCCCTTTGTCTGGCAGTTGATGAACGTCATCACAAAGGTGGATAAACAGGAGTACTGTGTTTGTATACCAATGTTAAAACGATGTCTGATGATTTACTGTTGTACTTAATCTAACCTATAGTATTGAAAATTAGCATTTAACCACAGATATTTAGAAGTGACATCTGCAGAGGCCGAGGTCTCGTCAAATAACATAGGTTAGAGACTCAATTTTACAAATGAATGACATTTACAAACTGCTTCAAAAGCCAACCTCAGCCAGTTCTGACGTCCAATACAAGTGACGTGTTTGGTTAAAAACTATTGACAATGGAATGATGTGGTTGTTGAGATGAGATGACACACTCTGCTTCTGCGCCCACAATTTGGTTGGTTTTATTATGTGGTGATGCAGCGATCAGGGTTAGGATTGTTTTTTGTCTTACAGAACTTGCTGTTGAAAAACAGCTGCACTGGTCGAGCAGAGTTCTCCTGTATTAGTTCTCCTGTATTCATACCATGAATCATCTGAATTTTGAGAGTTCTTTGTATGAAGACAACAGAATGAGAGAAGCTCACCTGCAGAGTGTTGAGCCTCCGTCCGTTCAGGAAGATGGGGAAGCTGACAAAGTTGCTGTACTTTGTTACAACCTCTGAAAGCGAAACAACAGCTTGTCAGCACATTAACTAATGTGTGTTATTGCTGCAGTTGCAGAAGCAGCTCCAGCAGTTATACCTTTAACTCTGTCCTCAGTGGAAAACTCCTTGCAATCGTCTTTGAGGTGCAGCACGATCTTTGTTCCCTGTTGGACACCAGCGGCTTCAGCGATCTCAAAAACTCCAGAGCTGAGGAAGACAACGAGGATCACATTGGGTCACAGTCATTTCTCTTCTCCTACTCTTGATGTTGAAATAAAAGACTCCTTAATTTCTATCATTCACATCCCGTCTCTGCCTCTCACCCATCTGAGGACCACTTGTATCCAGGTGTGTCAGGCTCAGCGGACCGGGAGTAGACATCAACACGGTCGGCCACCATGAAGGCAGAGTAGAATCCCACCCCGAACTGACCAATGATGGTGCTGCTGGCCTCCGCCTGGTTCTGCAGGGCATCCAAAAAAGCCTGCAGAGTGGGGAAGAGATGATTATCATGACAGAGTGAGGAGGAACATTATTAACACAAGTGTGACATTCGTAGATATAAACTGATGGAGGTCTGTGGAGGAAAATCACCTTGGAGCCAGAGCGGGCGATAGTCCCCAGGTTGGCCACCAGCTCCTCTTGGTTCATCCCCACTCCTGTGTCCTGGTAGAGCACATAGGAGCCAAGTCACTCATAAAACCTGTCATCTCTTGTTGTTAAATATTCATCCACCAGGTGGCACTCTAACTCAGACACAGACTGGGAGCCAGAGTTCACCAGAAGCAGTCTTTCACTGCGGTAACCTGGTTCTTACTTGCGTTTCTTTTCCTGTTTTTACAAACCAGGGGTCTCATTTATCAAGCAGTGCACAGGATCTACAACAACAAGTGTGTGTGTGTACACAAGAGTACACAAGATAAAATACCCGTCATCAAAACCATTGAAGGAAAAGTGGCAGAAAGAATTCATTTCTTTGACTTTGACGTTTCCTCCTGCCCATTTAACCACACTATTTGGGCTGGGTGAGCCAGGTAGAGTGCAGGATGGGTATGAAGCTCAGGTTATCTCTCTGTCCACGCTGCAAGCAAGAAAACTGCTGCTTCAATTGTGGAAATCTGAATTGAAAATGAATGGATAAAAAACACTCTGAAGGTTTGGACAGGTGTAAGAAAAAAATAAATAAAAAAAATCCCAACTTCAAAAACAGTTTGCACTCCCGCCAAATGATTCGTACAGGTACTTCCAAACACAACACTATATCACAAGTCATAAAGAAGGAGAGATGGTCAGCAAAAGCCCAAATCACATAGAAGAATATTTGATCAGTATCGCAGAAAAATGCTTTCCAAGTAAAAAACATTTATCTCATATGTTCAAGACTTCTAAATGATGTCACACAAAATACCTGGAACATTACGGAAACATGGGAATTAGAGTTAAATACTATAGTTGACAATAATATATGGGAAGATCCATGTGCAAACTGTCATACAGGACTCAATCATCAATTATGGAAAGAGTGACATTCTAATACCCCTCTCATCATCTCGTCAAACATGAAAGAAACCTCAGTGGCATTGTGTTGGAGAAATTGTGGGAAAATTGGGGATCACACTCATATTTTTTGGGACTGCCCAATAATTCAGGGGCTCTGGGGAAGCGTTAAGAAAGAAATCATGGAGGTAGATGTCCCGTCAGTTATACCCAAAGATAGTTATAACAAAGAGGGTGGATAAACCAATACAGTCCACTGTGAGTCAGTTTCCTGTATCAGTGTCACGTGGGGTTTGCCACCACGACCACCACGTCCCTTTAGGAGACTAACAGCAAGTCCTGAGTCCATTGACTTCAGTGGGAGAAATGAATGTGATTACAGATTATGGCTGATTCTTTCACCCCATAGTTACGGAAGCAAATACTGGACCCATTTATCACAAGCCACTTATCTTCAGAATATTCCGACACCAAAATGGCAAATTTCAGACGGACAAATCAGGAGAAAATTTACTTTGTTCAAGACCTGTCTCTGTCTCAACAACACAGTCTCGCGAGATCTGGCAACAGGTATCTCCTCTCAGGTGCTGAAATCAGTGCAGTTTCACCAAAGATACTGGATTACTAAAAATATTTTTTTCCAGCGGATGTCTTAGTTACAACATGATTGAGCTAACTGGAGTAGTTTCCTGTTGTATCTGACAATGGGAGGCTTTTAACCAGAGATGGGGACTCGAGTCATTGTGACTTGGACTCGAGTCGCTGTTTTGATGACTTGTGACTTGACTTGACAAAAAATGAAAGACTTGAGACTTGACTCGGACTTGGAAGTTAAAGACTCAGGACTTGACTTGAGACACGATGACTTGAATGACTTGAGTGTTATTCACATCATGTTTTCGGTTAGAATATAAAATTAATAAATTAATTTAAAAAATAATGTCGATTACCCGGTAGGAGCGCAGGGTGAGAATGGCATTGTCATGATTGGATGACTCCCCTGTCAATCAGTCATGCCCTCTCTACGTACCTTACGTGTTTATTGGAGAAACAGGCCCTCTTATATCAGATAGGCATCAACATGTCAGCGGGATGGGTACCGAGGGTCATTGTCTTCGGCTTTCGGAATTACCATTATTACGGCAAAAGACGAACAGCACAGTACAAGACATGCGGCATAAACATCTTGGACAGCCAGGCGACAACTTCAAACTTTGTTCGTCATTTGAAGAGCCATTCTGCCCAGTACTGCTTGTGCTTGTCAATTAGCTAATATTATCTGGTTAGTTGGTAGTTAGCTAACGTTAGCTTGATACGATACGGGGGTGGGGTGGGGTGGGGGGTCGGTTTGGTGGAACTTGTTTTTTAATTTATTTGCTAACATTAACCCCAGAAAACGTGAGCGAACATTCCGACGGGTTCATCACAAGACCGGCTGTACATTTTATGAACGAACAACACAGGGTTAAATGAGCTAAATGGGTGATTTTGGCCACTGCCTTGGTTAGTGTGTGTGTGTGTGTGTGTGTGTGTGTGTGTGTGTGCGCGCGCGCACGCATGGGGGTCATCCCTGCAAAGTAAACATTGCAGCAATGAAGTCAATGTTTACTGACAGTTACTTATATCTTGTCTTTTCACTTTATTAAGATCAGATTCTGCAGGTAAAATTACAATAATAAGGTGACTTGGACTTGACTTGACCTATTACAGGACTTGACTTGCCCAAGAAAAAATGACTTGGGACTTACTTGAGACTTGAAGGTTAAGACTTGAGACTTGCACATGTGTGACTTGGTCCCATCTCTGCTTTTAACAGATGACGTCCTGATGTTAGCTTGTTAGCTGTCCCTGTCAGCTGCAGCCACTGATGCTTTCTAGACATTGTGATTTCCCAAAACTGAAAAAATACCACACACAGCAACACAAAACTGCTTTGCTAGCTCAATCATGTTGTAACTAAGATATCCGTTGGAAAAAAAAAAAAAAAATTTCACGGACCGTTTATTGAGTTACTGAGTTATTACAGACACAGCTAACGGCTAACGGTTAGCCCAGCTAATCTACGATAACCAAACGAGGTTGGGGATACTCGTCTTTGATTGGGCTACGGGGGACAACGCCTACTTAGGAGACCGGAAATGTATACCATTTCATACAATGGGGGTATATTGTAGGTGGGCCATCTTGTAGTAATCAAGTATCTTTGGTTACAACAAGGGTCAGAGGTACGTACTGAGGATACTCATACTGATTGCCAAGAAAATGACAACAATGAACTGGAGAGACAAGAAACCACCAACTGTAACCCAAAAATGGTTTACACAATGACAGCAAGTCTGCAAATGAAAATGGACACTTTTCAAAGGTGGACTCAAGTCACACTATATTTGGGGATCTAATCAAACAGAGTCGGGCTGTGGTAAAAGATTGTATTATAACTGAACTGTAACTGAACCTGCTGTAGTGTACATGCTGTTTGTATTGTGTTTTTGTTCTTTACTGTATTTACACTGTTCTGCAGAAACCAGTGAACAGATGTTAAAGCCAAAAAACTATTCTGATTTATAAAAGCGTGCATACGACTTCCAGCACACAATTTCATTCTATAAATCCCAAATCAACTTGGCATTGTCCACATGTGGATCAGCCTCATATCCCGCTCTCTACACTCCCACATTCAACCATACATGTGCAATGCAAAGCACCTCATGACGCTAATGCACAGAAATGAGCCCTCTGATCAATGGCTCAGTTGAGAACCATTGATCAGAGGGCTCATTTCTGTGCATTAGCGAGTGTCACCTCAGTATGTATATGTTTACAGCAGTCGGACTGACTGCTTCACAACTCGCCAAAATTATAGTGACAATCAGTGGCACCGCCCACCCAGCGATATCATGTAAAAAAATTTAAGTTTGATAGGTCAACACAATTTATTTATTTAAGCTTTGTTTTTGCCAACTTGGCCTACATTACAATGAGGACTCATAATATGGATATGAAGGATGATGATTCTGCGAGAGCCGTCACTGGCTTTATTTCCAGATGTTGCCAATATACACAATCCACATGTGAAGGTGGTGAAGCTGTGGCATCTCCAGTAGCAGCACAGTCGTGTTCACTGCATCGATTCTACACACAAAACGACGTGACAACTGGGGTGACCTCTAGCTCAACAGGTGGAGTGTGCAGCCCATGTAGGCTGAGTCCTTGCAGCAGCCCAGGTTCGTTTCCAACCTGCGGCCCCGTGCTGCGTGTCATCCTCATTTTCAACCCAACTTTATCGTCTCTCTCTACCTGTCCCGTCATAAAGGCAAAAAGCCCTTAAAAATCTTAAACTAGGTGAAAACTGGAGTCATACTTGGTCAGTCCATTACCCAAAATGGTTTCGAGAGCATCAAACTACTTCATAGTTATTGTGACTTTCTTCTGGGCCATCTTTTCATTTCTATCTTCTAACTTCCCCTTCTCCCCTACTACTGGTGAGAACCTGGACCTACACACATTTAGTTCCTGTTGTGGAGAAGGGCTCTGATGTTGTATGTTTATATGAAAATCAAGATAGGGCTGAGTCATGGTTGTACCTGAATGGTGAAGGTGCCCTTGGCACTATCGGTCTGCAGGTGGATCTCCATCTGAGCCGTTGCACCACCTGCTGTCATCAGTTTGTGGCGCAGCTTTTCCAGGGCGTCACTGCCGTTGGAGATCAGCTCCCTGATGAACACCTGGTGGAATGTGGAAGAGAAAACCACTATTGTTAATCAATATTCTGAAACGTCAGTCTAGCTAAGTCGTACATTTACCGCTCTCTCTTTCTCTCTCTCATAAATTCTCTTACCTCTTTCTCAGAGTACAAAGACCTGGCAACAATGTCCAGCAGCTTTTTCGTCTCAGCCTGAAATTCATGTTTGGATGAACTTCCTGCATGAATCAGGAGTAGAGCAACATTAAAATCATTTTAATCTCTCAAATCATGGAGAAGTATGTCTGCGGCTGTCACAGCACCTTGTACAGACTCTGTATCGCTGATGATGTTGTGCAGAGGCTCCTCTTCAGGCTCTTTCTCAGGCTCTTTCTCAGCCTCCTGGGTGCTGTAGTAAGACTGCTGGGTGAAGCCGAGGCACGACCGCTGGGAGCTCCATACCCTGGGCCGACTGCTCCACCTCTGCAGCTGTCCAACCTGCAGGTCTGATGACAGGAGGGGTCAGCAGGTGGGGCTGCTTCACAAGGAGGCTGTGGCACTGGCATTCTTGTCTTTTTTGGATGCCTAACAGAAGGCTACACTAACCAAGACACACTATTCACCAAGTCTGACACACACAAGAGTAACCTTGACTTCTGTCCTCGGGTAGAGGTCTTTTGTCTGTTTCAAAAGCCTGGATGAAAACTAAAGGTGACGGAGCATCTGCAGTCAAGGCTCCAAGCCTCTAGAACAATCTGGCAGAGGAAATCAGGTCGGCCGAGTCAGTGATCTTCTTAAAACATACTTTTAGCTGAGAGCTTTTCCTCATGTTAGCTGAGTTTTAATTTCTTTGGTGCTGTCTTTTATTACCTCTGTTTTTACACACCAAAGTGTTATTTTTAATCTGTTTTCTTTTTTCTCTGGGTACTCCGGCTTCCTCCCACAGTCCAAAGACATGCAGGTTACCTGGTGACACTAAATTGTCCGTAGGTGTGAATGTGTGAATGGTTGTCTGTCTCTATGTGTCAGCCCTGTGATAGTCTGGTGACCTGTCCAGGGTGTACCCTGCCTCTCGCCCAATGTCAGCTGCGATAGGCTCCAGCACCCAGCGACCCCCAACAGGATAAGTGGTTGCAGAAAATAAATGAATGCTTGTTTTTATGCCTCCGTGCTGGCAAAAGCCTTGGCCGGAGGTATTATGTTTTCAGGTTGTCCGTCCGTCCCATTCTTATGAATGTGATATCTTAAGAACCTTGAGAGATTTTCTTGAAATTCTGTTTGAATGTTCACTTGGACTAATACTCTCTTTCTCTGCTTTTACCGCCTGAAAGTTTTTAAACATTTCCTTGGCCCTGGCTCTAGTTTCTCCTCTCCTTCTCCAAGGCTTGGACTTTACTGTCATTTTCAAATGTCTCTCGCAGGTGGTCCTTTTCATGGCACAATGATGATAGAAAGTAAATAACACTCCAGCTCGTGGTATCGCCCCACAGGCGATGTAACATGTAGCCGCAGCTGAGTTTACATGGCTGTGATCTTGCTGCTGTCAGCTAGCCGGCTAGGCTAAGTCGTCCAGCTAACAAACACAGCTAGCTTACCTCCGGTGAAGGAGCGCGAGGTGATTCGGCTGCTCAGCCCTCGTGCACATGTCGTTAACAGCCGTGTGTTGGCCCTCTGAGAGGAACCGAGGGCGAACCGGGCCAGCGCGAGGCAGCGGGACATGTTGGTGACAGAGAAGGGGACGAGACAGGTCGACTGACCGAGAAACACACGCTGGACAACTGTAGCAGAGACAGGACCCAAGACGGCGCTTTGTGATGACGTCAGCAGAGCGTCCGTTACACTGCCCGACGAAAAGTGGAAATTATGCAAAATTAAAAAGTATGTAAGTGAACCGTTTAATTTCGTTTCTACGTATTAAAAGTCCCGCTATTAGCATGTGTATCACTTTAACTGTATAATTAGTAGCCTTCTTTATTATTCAACGAGGATTAATTTCAGTTCTTAATTTGCCCTTCAAGGTCAAACCCTATTCATGTCTATAGGTCAAACTACAAACGTATACAAGACTTATGGCACGCCTATATACACATTTACAGTCTATAAGTCCAACAGTGGTCATCTTAATTATGATATAAAACAAAATACTAAATATTTCACAAGGTGTCTAAAGGTATCACTTAAATTTAATGCTTATGAAGACTTTTAAAGGTCATTTAAAGCCAAATTTAAAGGGTACATCTGCTAATTTTTAAAATGTATACACAGACAGACAATGAATTGGAAAAGATGTTCTAGATTACACAGATACCCCTTGTCTGCCAACATGCTCCATTTCGGTTACTACGTCTAATTTTGAACTGTTCAGCACATTTAGAAAAAAAAATCATAACCTTAAAAGTTGGTTTTTCAGCTGGAACCCCCAAAATAGCAGGTTTTACTTCACCTGAGGAAGCTGTGATGACATTGAGTGTGTCTTACTCTACTGGTTGGAAAGAGAGGATGGAGAAGTCAAGTGAGAAATGGTCAGACGAAAAAGAGCATGCAGTAGTTGGTTCATGCTTGTTGTATGGGTTAAAACAAATATCTGTAATAACAGAACAGAAGTTTGCTAGTAATCGATGTACTCCGCAATTTTGCTACCACTGTTACCTTCTGTTATGCACTGTGCAATGCCCTCCATTGATGACAATGTTTCTGCACAAAACTGGTGAATACGCGGGCTGGTTCGCTAGACAGCACCAAGGTCCCAAGAATCCTTTGCAGAACTGGTTCAAGAACCAGAGGTAGGAGTATGAGAGCACCCAGGGGAATGTTCTGAGTACTACAATAGGATAAAGCTAATTTGGGTTTAAAAAAAAGGAAACAGACACACTCCTTCATTGTCTATGGAGCAGCTCCAGACTTTATACCCAATGACATCACAAGTTTGAGACCTACTTCTCTGGTTTGTGGCTTTGAGAGTGAGTAGCTCATCCTCACAAACACTGACTGAACTTTCCAAGAACATGGAAATAACATATTGGACTTCTTAATTTAGGTGCTGTTCTCCTTTAAGACTGAATTTTGGACAAATCGTCTTTTTCTTATTCAACCAATGCAGGTCAATATGATGGTTAAGTGGTGGCCAGTGGTGTATATGTGGTCCTTATGCAAAGATATGTGGGAATCTGGTTATTAGACTGAGTAAGGTTTATCTACATTTTGCCAGCAGGTTAGTGCAGGTATGAAGTAAAACGACTCTGTAAGGTCAGTAGTGGGTTTAAAGTTTTGGAATATCAGAAATATGGAGTTTAATGCAGAGGAGCTTGACTTACTTTGACATAGAGAAATTAAAATATGGATTTGAAGAGAAGTTGAGGACTTTTTGAGACATTAGGACTTATCTAAATATCTACAGACACCCTGTTTAGTTTCTGTATGTTCATATGTTTTTATCTACGTATGATGCTGTTTAATTATAGATTAATTTTCTGTCTATTTTGATACCTGATTATTTTTTTTTCAAGCAAAAATGTGAAACACTTGATGGCTCCAGCTTCTCAAATGTGGAAAGTTGCTTTTTCCTTCATGTGATGTTGTCCTCTTATCTTATCATTTTATTATGTCTTAATCGTCATTATTTTCATTATTGTGCCTTGTTACTTTTATTGGTACATTTTTCTATTGATTTCATCTGTTTGTCATCGGCCTTCTTTCCAACATGTTTTTGCATCTTGTCACTATTTTACCGCAGTTCCTTTCTTGCCTTAGCCCAGCATTACGCCGTTATACTCCAGAGTACTAACGGGGTACTCTGTTACTCTGTTATATTGCCTTTGGGGTGTCTTACCTCTGCTTTGCTTTGTTTGTCAAAGCACTTTGTAAACTCTGTATTATTATTATTCCTTGGCTCACATTACAGTGCACAGAACTGCTTGGCATTTGTCAGACCAAAGAAGAGATCACTTTAACTCTAAGACTATGCGATGACTGATTTTTTTTTTTAGTTTTTCTAGTGTCTTCTGGTGTAATTGATTGAATTATTGAGAAAAAAATAATCAGCAGATCAATTAATAACTAAAATAAAGCATTGGTTGCAATCCCGACGCTGACCACAACAGAAGCAGAGTCTGTGGCACACAGGTTTATTTAACAATATGGTATATAAGTACGAAATGAGCCATTTGAACCAAGTTTGTACAGTGATTTCATTCTTATTTTCTGCATATTTACAGTACTGTCTAGCTGCTTGATTTACATTAGAGAACAGTTCATCATCAATTCAAGTTTAATGCAAGAGAGAAAATGATGCACAAAACTCTCTCTGAACACAAATCAGCAGTCAAACAAGTAATTTTCCCGCCACAGGCAAAAGAGGTTCAGGACATAATGAGAATTTCTTTTGACTGAGGGAGAGACAAAGCATTTCTTTTTAAACATTTGCAAGACAAACACTGGGCCCAGGCCAGTAAAAAGAACATTCCGGCACCTGTGAACATTAACAAGCTTCGATGCAGGCTTCTCTTACACCTGCCTTTTGTGTTTGGGTGTGTGCAATAGTTCCTAGATCTATACAAATACGTTTATCTCCCATAGACTCTGCAAACAGGAAAGAAATTAAGGCTTTCCCAAAGGCAGTCCTTTTGAAAAATGGCATATTAGAATAAATTAGCCAGGAACAGAGAAACTGAGCAAGAGGTGAAACCTGGCAAAAAATTCCCAGACAAACAATTTTACAGTCTTCTCAACACAAATACGATATTAATTTTGCAAAGGTACAAAATAAAAAAAAAAAAAATTGAATAATAAAATGAAATATTTTTTGTTTTGAGAAGTTTTGTTAAAAAAGTCAATACCAGAGCATAACAAATGAAAAACAAAATTAAAACAACACAAAGACCAGGGCAAATTCTTGCATGGCTGGTCTGAACCAAAAATATATTCTTTGTGTCTTTGTTGTCTTCTTTTCAACAGCAATTATTAAATCACTCTCTGTGTTGGAAGAAAAAGCAGTCCCTTGGTTTAAGGAAAGTTCACAGTCTGTAGGCCTCGTATGACTCGTTTGTATTTCTTTTAGCTTTTTACATTAGCACGTACAAAAATTTCTCAGCTGAAAACAGAACAAGGCCTTTCATCTGTCCCGAAATGCTACAATCCTTCAACAAATTTCTCCAGCGTGTCTCCCGTCGTGTCACCCACCATACCCATGTCATTACTCAACCCCCCTCTGTTTGGTGTGTTAAGTTGCGGGAGCATGGCACTCTGCTCCGGTGTTCCCATGTGGCCCTGCTCTATGGAGCCTGACATGGGGCCTCCGAGGCTCGGGTGGGGAGAGCTGGAGTGGAGGGCGCCGTGCTGAGGTGAGGGCTGGGGCTGTATCCGCGGGGAGGGACTGGAATGCGGGGGTTGCTGCGAAGGCGGACGGGGCGATTGCACTGGGGCTGGGGAACGTACTTGGTTTCCCAGGGTGTTTGCCATTGTCTGGCCAGGTAAGTGAGCTCCTCCCTGGGCTTGGCCTTGGAGCATGTGAGGTTGTGGACTCATGGAGTTAGCCTGTGCTGGAGAGCCCATCTGCTGCTTTAACATCTGCTGCTGTTGCTGCTGAAGCATGCGCTGCTGGAGGAGGTTCTGGGGCCCGTCCATGCCCATGCCAGGTTGACCCATTTGAGTCGAGGGAGGGAGTTGTCCCATGGGCCCCCCACCTCCTTGCATAGCCATTTGCTGCTGCATGCGGAGCTGGGAGTAGCTTGCTGGCCCCGGCTGCTGCTGTGGGAACTGACCGTGGCCTTGAGGCATGCCTCCCTGCTGCTGCTGCTGCTGCGCCTGCTGCTGCTGCATCTGCTGCATCCTGAACAGCTGCTGTCTGCGGTACAGTTGGGGATTGCCGTTTTGAGCAGCATTCATCATCTGGCCCTGGGGGCCCATGGTTGCCATGCCCTGGGGCCCTGCCTGCTGAGGAGGCTGCTGCTGAGGTGCCATCACTGGCCTCTGCACCTGGTTAGCCATGGCTGCCATGGCCTGCATTCCTGCCTGGGTCCCCAGCATGGCCTGAGCGTTCTGCTGCTGGGCCTGCTGCTGTTGCTGCGGCTGGGTGGCCTGGTATTTGGCTGTCCTCTGTTTAATGAAAGCGGCCATGAGGTGGGGGTTCGACTTGAGGATGTTGAGGACCTGCTGTTGCTGCTGGGGAGAGCTGGGAGATTTGAGGGTGCGCAGTAATTCCTGCAGGGCACTCGGGGCGATGTTACCAGGTATCCCCCGTGGCATGTTCTGCTGCTGTGGTGTCATGCCCTGCTGTGAGGGCCCCTGGGGAGGCATGACCCCAGGCATTTGGAGACCCTGCTGCTGGGGCATCATGGGCCTCTGCATGAGCTGGCCCTGCTGGGGCATGGGGTTTCCCTGAGCCTGCTGAGGGGCCATGGGGCCTTGTTGTGTAGGGACCTGCGGCTGCGGACCCTGGGGATTCTGCATGGGATTCTGCATCCCTGGACCCCACTGGCCCTGCTGCATTGCCTGCATCACCTGGGGGCCCCGTGGCCCCTGCATCATCTGCATCTGGCCCTGCATGGGCCCCATCATTCGTGGGTGGTTCATGGGCATCCCGTTCATGGCATAATTCTGCTGCTGCTGCTGTTGTTGTTGCTGTTGCTTCGCCTTGGCTACCATCTCGATCTGTCGGGCCACCTTCAGGGCTGCCAGCAGCGGCTGCTGTTGCTGCTGCTGCTGCTGTTGCGGCGGTGGCTGTGGCTGAGGCGGCTGTTGGTGTGGCATGTTCGGCAGAGGTGACTGCTGCTGATGGAGAGGGGATGACTGAGGCCCTGGTTTGCCCTGCGGCACTGGTGTTGGTGGCTGGCTGCTGCGGCCATTGTTGGGGAAGCCTTGGGCAATGTTGGCAGGATTTGGTGGTTGCTGCTGTTGTTGTTGTTGTTGTTGTTGTTGTTGTTGGGGCTGGTTGGGCATGGGCTGGGGGGTCTGGGGTGTATTAGGCTGCTGCACAGAGTTGGGGGTGTCGGGGGCAGCTGAGGTAGGTGGCGATGGCATGGGCATACCCCTTCCAGCCATGGTGGCCATTCTGCGGCGCATCATTTGAGCCTGTTGGAGCCTGTGCTGCAGCTGCTGCTGACGGAGTTTGTGCTTGATGTTGAGACAGAAGGGAACAGGACACTTGTTCTCCTGACAGTGCTTGGCGTGATAACAACATAAAGCGATGAGCTGCTTGCACACAGGGCAGCCACCATTGGTCTTCCGCTTGCAGCCTTTGGTGTGTTGAACCACCCTCTTCATCTTCTGGCATGAAGGCAGAGAGCAGTTGGCGTTGCGGCACTGGCAGGCATGGACCAAGGACTGGATACAGCGCTGGATGCTGAGACGACGGCTCTCCTGGGGGCTCTTGGAGGCCTCTCCGCCCTGACCATTGCTGTCGTCATCTATGCCCAGGCCCCACTTCACCATCTGGTGCTCATGGCCCTTAGCGTTGTAGCAATTAATGCATAGGTCGTAGTCCTGTTGAAAGGTAAGAAAGACCACATTAAGGTTGTGTTAAGATTTTCATTTAATCCAAAACTGAAACAGACAGTAGCCATTTTTACAGAGAGCGTGCTATAGGGCCGCCACAAAGTCCCTTCTTTACACCACCTTTGCATTTTTACACTGAACCAAACGACCGCTGTATCATGCTGACCAAATGTGTGATTTTAGATATCATGCCAGCATTGTGGAAGCAAAACAGGCTTGATGGGCATGGCGTAAAACACAATAGTGTTCGCCATTTGTGTGACATTTAACACGTGTCTGCAGCGTATCCTGCCTGTGGTCCTGCCTACTGTCCCTTTTACACAAACGTTGATATGGTGCTGTTACTACTTCCACTACCGGCTTAAAGGTGAGGCAACTCTGACCCCCAATCCGTGATTGTACCTTTTATAAAGAACGGAGAGGCAGAATAACTGCACGATATTTACGCCTTGAACAGGCAGTGTAAAAAGGGCTATGGAGTTCAAAACATGTTGGTAAATTGGCATTACTCCCTACCTCACAGACGGTGCAGTGCCAGCGAGTCTCTACATGGTGCTTGCACTCGTTGCAGGTGTACACGAAGCGGTCCTGGCCTTGGTTGTGCAGCTCTACCAACATACACATCGTGCTCCATTTGCATCTTCGCAGTGAGCTGAACTCCCAGTGCTTGTCCCTGGCCAGAGTCAAAAAGGCATCGCGGCCATCCATCAGGTCGCAGGTCAACAGAGGGTCGGGGTCCATAATGGGTGGCAGGGTGTTGATGACTGGCCCGGCGTGGAGGTGGATGACAAAAAACACCTAGAGAAAGTAGTGGGAGGAGAAACAGTCAAAGTGTGCTATAACATACTCCCTGTCCATCCCATGTCAGAAATAATTCCTACATGAGATCTAAGCCAAAGAGTCCTGCTGCGTGCTGGTGTACTTACTTAATGTAACTATATGTAGTACAGTAATGAGAACAAACCTGTTCTGTGTATGTGCATGTGCATGGTTTAAAGTATCAAGTGTTAACTTCATTATGTGGAATGGATTGCAAACAAATCTGTTGTAGCTGTTCGGGTTTCCCACCTCCTTATGTTTCTCCATGGTGGCATAGAGCTTCTGGGACAGGTCATTGGCTACATTCGGCATCCCAGGCTTCTTCTTGTTGGCTCGGCTGACGCTGCTCTTGTTTTTGTTGGTCTTCTTATTATTCTTCTTTTTGGCATTCTTGCTGTCAGCTTGGGCTCCCTTGAAATAGACGGACATGAACATTGAGAGAGATTGCACAACAGACAAGATGGGGTTATGCAATTAAGCTGAGTGGTTATACAATGCCTGAATGGCTGCTGAAAGCTTTTATATAATGAGGACTTGAGGATGATAAAATCTGGGGTGAAGCAGAGGCCTCAGCGCCAGGCTGTTGATTTTGGCTGAACAAGAGCGTTCCTTTCATGAAACCCATTTCAAAATGCTCAAATCCACCTATCCATCTAACTCACCTCTGTCGTCTCAGAGGAGGCAGTGTTCTCCTCCTTCTTCCTTTCTTCCTCCTCCTGCTCCAGCTCCTTGATGCTCTCCTCCAGTACGTTAGGCCAAAAGTCACCCTCGAAGTATGGCAGCTCGTTGGCACTGGTCAGACGGTCTTCTGTCGCCTGTTTGAAAATGTCCTAAACACAAGATGCACAAGACTTCCATCAGGCGAGATAGTGAGGCAGCTCTTGAAGATAATGTCAAGTTTCATAAAGTTGAATTTAAAACAGCGTTTTCGTAACAAACTCAAACGTGAGATCGTTTTGCAGCTACGATGAACATAAACAAATATGGGAAAAAAGTCAGTCCTACTGGAGCATACTGTAAAGCTAAATTATTTTACTTTATCTTGACTTAGAGTTCCAGTTTTTGTTCTCAGTTTGTTTTGCAATAATCTCTATCAAACACAAGGGGGAGCCTCACTTTACTGCACACTTCTGGACTAGACACAGTGACAAGCTCCTAACTCTTTGTCTTGAAGACACATAAAAAGGATGTTTCAAATCATATTAATACTCTGGTTTAGAAAATGGCCTAAAAGACAATATAAATATTGTAAAAACAGTCAATATCGGAATGTCTAGGATACTTAAATACTTTAAATTTACAAGTTCATCCTATTAGGCTCATTATGTTTCAGTGTAAAGGCCTCTGCAGACTGAGTCCGTTTTATTCCGTCTGACATTTTTGTCCATCATGTAAGTTTTCAGAAGTTTTTTAAGTTGTTTTTCTCGCATCTGTCAAAAGCCTATAAAGAGTTGTTTGACCAAAAACGGGGCCAAGAAAATGTGGCAGCAGGACACCCCGCACTGGA
This sequence comes from Epinephelus lanceolatus, assembly GCF_041903045.1. Lineage (NCBI taxonomy): Eukaryota > Metazoa > Chordata > Actinopteri > Perciformes > Serranidae > Epinephelus > Epinephelus lanceolatus. The sequence continues at coordinate 24,620,782 of NC_135751.1, read as the reverse complement.
TAGAAGAACAGGTCACACAGTATCCTTTCATAACTCAGATAGCCTCCTTTCAACAGGTCAGATAATAATACTCAGGTGGAGGATGATGATGACACAGACAGATAAAGATTGACAGCTCAGCCTGTTCACCTGTGGTGCCAAATGCAAGACACGGGCAGTGTCTCCTGTGGAGAGGAGCAGAGGAGCAAAAGTGTCTTGTATGGCAAATTTTCACAACACAGAATAAAACGTATCGGACTCAGTGTGAACGGTTTCTGTGTGGAATGATTTTTTCAGGTGACACATTAAAAAAAACAAGTGAACAAAACGGATTCAGTGTGCAAAGACCTAAACTCTATGAAGCTATTCTCAGATCAGATTATTGTTAGATTAGATGATGTCAAATGTGATTTATCATTCACACACTTAGTTTTAGAGAGAGGTACCCAAAGACAGCAGCAAGTTAATAACACCAATAAATAGTTAACAAAAATTATACAAGTTAGTTACAACCAAGTAATCTGATTGGACATGAGGTTTCCATGAGTGCTGATATTAAGTACAGCAGCATTGGGATTTATAAGTTTGCATGTATCACTCTTACATACTTACATTAACTGTTAATTAGCCTACATTAATGGTTGTCATAACAAACTATGCACTGCAGAGATGACCATGTTTTCACAAATAACATCTCAGTAAAGTTATATATGGTCATCAAGAGGGCGATGGGAAGTAAAGACGCCTGCATAGTTCACCTGAGGATGATGAAGCACCTGTAGATCTGTTGTATAAAAGCAGTATCACACTCAGGGTTGTGATGTTGTACAGACGTGATGCAGTCGTAGGAAGGAGGCTGCAGGCCAACAGCACTCCCTCTCTTGTTATGATGCTTAATTATCAAGACATCACTCTATATATAATATTGAACCAAAATAAACTGATATTAAGTGTGACATTTTAGCCTACTGTAGAGTACAGGTGGGGGAAATATTGATTCTTAGATGCATCACGATAAGAACATAAATAACACAGCAGCTACAGCAGAGCACTCCGCCCCCCCGATGTTGAGGTGCTTTCAGATTAATTCATTCATTCATCAATGCAGTTTACTTTTTAAAATAAAAAGGATGCAGACCATATGTTATTAAATAGAAGGTGAATTGCATACTGTTCCAGGGGAAATATTACAGTAGGGTATGCAAACACTGGACCCTACGCAGGTGTGCGCATATCCCATATATATGTATATCCCACAATGGACAAGCGTGAGCATCCATAGATGGATACAACCCGACTGACACCCTCTGGTTCAAAGGTGAGGGTATGGAGGTGGGTTGAAGGGGAGAGGGACCTGGACAAGGGCCACACTGTATGCAAGTAAAATTATCTGTTCATTTAATCATCGATCACCAAAAACACAATCTACTATTGTTTAAAAGAAAGAGAAAAATAAATCATGTGCTGAAATCAAACATTTTGATGCACTGCAATGCATTGATTATCGTTTTATTATTGAATAGTTACCCTTTGAATTGAAACTGAATCGAATCATGTGGTGCCTGGAGATTCCCACCCCTACTGTAGAGTTGACTAGACTGGGTGACTGGACGAAAACTATCGGCTGAGTGCATCGCCAGTTGTTTTTTGGGCGTTTTTTGTCATTTTATTTTGCTAATATAAAGCTCTGCATCTGCAGAGCAAGTGAGAGCCACTGCTCAGGGGGTGATGGCTCAGCACGCAGAAAGCTCAGTGCTAAAACGAAGTGTGGAGATAGGTTTGGCAATGCGAGACTAGTCAGCAACAGGCCTGTTCACCGAGCTAACGCAGTAGCACAAAGAGGACAGCAACAGCAGAGAGAGACATGCATATCTTTATGTCTAACTTGATGAGTTCATGGTTTATTTTGTCTAAACATGAACTGGTGATGGTTGGGACAATGGAAAGAGTTTTATTTTGTCTCTGTTGAGGTTAATAAAGTGTTTTGTACTATAAGTTACCAAGGCAGTTAAGCTATTCTTAGCTTGGTGAAAGAGAGAAACTTGAATTCCGAAGGTGTATCATTGTATTTTTCTCTTCAATAAGAAAATCAGGTGTACGATCATTACCTTTCTTTACATTTTGTGAGTTTACTTTTGTTTATTTAAAATATTTAAAAAGCTGAGAGAGCTTGTGGAACGTCGCTGCTTAAACACATCCAGTTGGAAAACTTTCACACATCATAAAACTCTAGAGAAGACTCATTAGTTTTCATTTAAAAAATAAATAACTGACACCTTATCTCAACAGACGCCCAGACTTGATCTCTGTACAATTATATCTACTGGCAAAATTGTAAATTATAAATGAGAAAATGTTGAGAGACAAAGCACCCCACTGCCATCACAAAGACATGACGATGCGATCATTTTCTGACCTTGTAATCATGTAGGATCCTCTCAGCGAAAGCCTTGTCCAGCATCTTCCTGTACCACTCTTGGAGCCTCTTGGGCTTGGGGATCTTCTGGTCGGGAGGGTGGCAGTGAAAAATGTAATCGTCTCCTTCACTGGGTGGGCAGGCCCAGATGTGACCCATCACATACCTGAGGGCAACAAGAGTTATCAGCCACTTGCAGGAATGATACAATAATACATACACTATCAGCTGAAACTGTGTGAACGCTGCAGTGTGTAAAGTTACTCTTAACTCACCCCAGTTTCTTCACATACTCCAGGTAGCCTATCAGGATCTCATGGTACACTGCAGTCCTTAGCACACGTGGTCTGAAGAAGTGAATACTGTCGAGGTATGATATGTAAACCCGTCTGCAAGGCAAATATGGAACATTTAATCAAAGAGCACAGAGAGCAACATACATACACACTAAACTGCTTTCATCATTTACTTCAGTTCTTTTTTTTTTTTTACCTGGTATTTGGAAAGGGGCAATCAGAGCCGTACTCCTGGACATGCATGCCGAAGAAACAAACGTCCACTCCGTCTATTTCCTCAAATGCAAAAAGTGCTTTGGTTCTGTAAGGGAAGCTCTCCACCATCTCGCCTGAGTCCACAAACCTGTAGAAACAGAGACGCACAAGATAAGTTACAGCTTTTATATCTTTTAAAAACTTAACTTGAACAGTTTGTAATTCATTGAAGAGGACAGGGAAATGGATAATTTCCTTGGTCAAGTCTTTCATGCATGTTTTCTAACTTTATTTCTATGATATATGGACAACTGAGTTTAATTTTGAATGCAAAGGCTGAGCAAGAAAACCACAAGGTACACTTTTAGTGCATTTACATTCTTCCAGCGGTAGAGATCAATGTGGGGGAGGTCTTTCTTTTATTAATTCAGGGCATCCTGGTAACCCAGGGGTTTATGATGCTGAACCGTTGCCTACTCAAGTCCAGCTGATGGTGTTCATTTCTCCTCTCTCACACTCTCCGCACAGCTCTGCCCCACACACTCACTCACAGTTTCTCCAGCATCACTCAGAGACACAGAGCTGCTCCTCTGTTTAATCTGTCTGTTCATTAGTCTACAGTGAGACATCGGTCTGTATGTTGCACAAGCAACACTAAATCAGTCTGAGAGATGAATGAAGTTACCGCAGTCGCACACGTACAATACTGTGGTCCTTTCCCTCTGTAACTTTTAGCTGCGTCCAGTCTAGTCGATTTCTGTTTCTGTTATCAGCTTAGACGAGCGGTGCCATGCGGAGCTGAACACCTACTCCTTCTCCGGAGTAGGTCCAAAAGCCGGGCCGCCCGCACTCAAGCAGGTAGCGGTGGCGTCTCGCCAGCCAGAGAGATCTCTATGGTTTGGAGTTTAGTTTCTCTCCTGCGTCCTGTTTTTACTTTAGATATCTGCTTTATTTTACCATTTCATGTTCGCTATCCGCTGTATTAGAAGTTGTGTGAAGTTGCTACTCGAAAACTCAACATTTCCTTGTTTTGCTGCTTCACAATAAAAGTTTTTACTTAACAAAATAACAGAGGACTTTTATTTTTAAGACACTATTGGAATTAAAATATATTTATTACAGAATTAGTGGAACTTTGTTAGCAGCTTTTCTTCAATTAAGACAAGTCTAATTATACGGCAGGGAGGAAGAGTAAAATCAGAATCAGCCACAGTGAAATCTCTCTGCTTATTTTCTGTATGAAATGCCCAAAAACAATGCTTTTAATTGTCAAAATGGCTTTAACACAATCTTGTCATGTTGCAAGCTCTACTGACGTCTTTCAGTTCCTTCTGTCATCATTTTAAACATCCTCATTTATTCGATGTGATTTAAAAAATACACCATCGATGAGGACATTTCTTAAAAGTGCACCAACATAACCCTCAACTTCTCACCTGGTTCGTTTCTCAGATGCAACTAGAAAAGTGCACTCAGTAGAGCGCAGATCTCTGCCAGGCGGTGACATGGCCACTGGAGCTGATCGCAGCCACTCGATGCACATGGCGCAGCTTTCTTCAGATTTTTCATCTAATATTGTGCCTAACTTCAGTGTATCACAACATATCAGGTATAAAATAACCCTGCAGATGCTTCTTTTTGAAATGAAACCAGACTTTTCTATGGACGCCACTTTTTGAGCAACAACAAAGGCCGAACTGTGGCCTGAAAGAGACGGTGAGGCTTCTTGTTTGTAGCTGAGACAATTTCCAAATGCCTTTTTTTATGTACGTTTTTTACGTGATTGTGTTGAAGACTTGGGGCCCCGACCAGCCAGTTAAAAGCAGTGAGGAGTCAGCAGTCAATGACAGTAGAAAACTGTCAATAATACAGGTTCTTCAATAACAATGAATCACTGTAACCATGAGAGGTCCTTGAGCATTCAGCATTTGTGTACACAAAACATGAGGCTGACTGGTCTAGTAGTATAAAAGATTAGCTTCAGACAAACAGATCAGACACTCACACATAAAAGGTTCTTCAATGGAATGCCATGTAGTTTCCAGCTGGGCTTAACATTTAAAAAGCAGCCACACAATGAATACTACCATGTTATTCCATATTTCGCAAATGTTATTAGCAAATCAGGTGAGAACCTTACCTGGACTTCATGCCAGGCTTAACCTCGACAGTTTTGTCCGAGCTGGCTACCACTCGCACAAACACCTCACCAGCCTCTGGGTGGTTCTGTCTTTTCAAGTACTTGTTCACTCGGTCTTCAATGTATGTTCCCAGCCGGGTAGACTGCAACCCTTTACATAGATCAGCACAAACACAAAGACAAAATGGTGTAAATATTTTTCTCAGGATAGAAACACTGATGGGCAAATTCACAAGAGGATCGTGCTGCTTCTGCCGTCGTTAATTCTGTCTGTGGTGATCTTGATGCAAAGGCAACATTGATACATTGCCACATGGGTAATGCAATCAGATAAAAAACAAAAAACAAATGCTGTCAGCGGCTGCAATCCATTCTTTGTGAATTCACCCATGACAGTTTTGTGTGATTAAATAAGAGAAAATGAAATAAAATGTTTCTGTTTATTGTTCAAATAACACTTACTTCTGGCTGAAAACTTGTTTTCCTTTCTTGTTTTGCTGGACTTCTTCAGACAGTTGTCACAGATAAAGCTACAAGAAGGAAGATCAAACTGCAGTTTAGAGTCAACATACAGAAACACCAACAAAAAAATCCTAGTAAGACGAGGTCTATACTCTGCAAGTAAGAGTTCTGTTAAGGTCAGACATGGATTGTATATGCTTTAACAGCTGGATAGTTGTCCAATGGCCTCAGTGAGACTTACCCTGATGGCCAAATGACATCGTAGTGCAGCACGCAGATCTGGTGCATCTTTCGTCCACAGTCTTTACATTCAACAAACCTGGCAAAGACAAAAATTTGCTATTTCTCTGCTTTTCTTGTGAAACATAGTGAAGAATCACTGCCTTCTTAAATTAGAGTCAAAGTGAAGTGACTGTTCAGACAGTACTCACGGCTCAGGGTCCAACATGTCATTTTTCTTCTTTTCAAACTGCTCTTTTGATATCATGCTGCACCAAAAAGAGAAAAACAAACAACCAAGTTCATGTTGGCTCCTGTGATTGAAAACCCTTTCCACAAAAATAAAATCCAGAGAAAACAGCCTGATACTCGCAGAAGATCATCAGGTGGTGTTCAGACACCCAAGCCTGGTCACTTACGTCTGTGGCTGTGCCGGGTCGTCCCCCAGGGTCACACTGTTGCCCTGGATCTCGTTGAAGCACTTCTCACAGAAGTGATACCTGTCGGCAATAAGGCCATATTTGGGTGAACTGCAGCCAGCACACACAGTAGCAGCACAGGCAAACCGGCGTACGGGTGGCAGAATGCAGAGTAAACACGGCAACAACCGAGGACGGAGCATGGGCAGCGGACAGACGGAGGGACACATACACACACAGGCAGAGGTACATGTTAGTGACAGTTGAAATGATCATGATTCAGCCACTCATTCAAACTGGAACAGAAATGGGGGAAACGTGCTAAAATGTTCATAATGGTGAACAACAAATAAAATGTTCAAACACAAACTAATGTATGTCGACACAAGTGCATGCTGGAGTATGAAAACAACAACAAAAACAATACTATTTCACTGCAATCATTTAAAACATATGATATAACACTTCTAACATGCATAATCAGCTGAGATGCTATGGTCATGCTGGGGAAGAGAGGATGAGTGACAACGCAAATACAAAAGTGTGAGTCTTGTATAAAACCTGCTAAGGTATTTAAGTAAATTAATTTAATTGAAATCGAGGATATTTTAGTGCTAACACTAAAAAAATTTAGATGAAGACGTTTCCACTGTGAAAAGTTGTGGACGGTACCAATGGAACCGTTCTGTACTGTCCCCATTTTTGGTCCCCCCTCTGTTGGGGTACCTAGCACACAGATCTGGTACTAAAAGGTGGAGCTGTGAACACTGCAGTCTGTTGATTGGTCAATAGAGGACGGTCACTCTGCTCAGGGCTGAGTTGTGGCTGGTTTTGAGGCTCATGTAACCACTGTTCATACCGTGGAGAGTTAGCAGACTGTAACTATAAAATGAAAGGATGTTTTGTTGCCTCTTGCAGCAGCTGGAGTCTGAGAAAAAATAGCCTAATTCACTGGGCAGACTGCCGGTGACTTTTAAGGTGGAACGCTAACTTGTAATGTCACTCAATGCTAAGCTGACAACGTGAATCCATCAACATACCTTAAATTTAATTGTGACAACTTCTGACCATTACTTTTATTTTCATATGACATACACTTTTAGTAATGAGTGGATCTTCAAGCGTTTATATATATGTTAATTTCAGCCGGGTTATGTGAACTGCATATATTCTAATCCTCACTCTGAGAAAAAAAATGGTTGCGTAGCGTCGCGCTACAGCGCTACCTAAACCTCTGAGCTTGCCGTAGAAGGACTAAATGCGCAAACCCGCTATCTTTAGATATCCCATGGAGAGAGACTCTCACTGCAGCCTGTTTTATTTCATTTTGTTCGGTGGACGATAAATGAGGTGCAGATTTCCCTCTGTGTCACCGGTAATGAGGAAATACAGTGAGTGCTGGATGGAGCAGTGAGTGACAATAACCCCGTCCATATTTAAGGGTATGGTTTGCAGTGGATACACTAGGGTCTAGGTTCCATGTCTGAAGGGTTACTTTTGGTTCCAAAGGTACCACACTGAAAGTGTTTGGTGGAAATGGAGCTTTAGTGTAGGGTGGTCATAAAACTCGGTCTTAAGAATAGGAGCGCTCCCTCAAGCAACAAACAAGGAGCAGCAAACCAGGTAGATAATAGAACATGAAAGGGGACTCTGGGGAGGCGCAAGAATGTGAACAAGTCTCAGTTCTCTTGTACTGTGGAAAAGGGGAGAACTAGTAGAGTGAACAAGAGTCCATGTTTAATTTGGCGTTTATCTGATCCACCAAAACTAAATTTTTCTGAAACAGTTTGTCTTTCAATCCCACTGTCTCAGCGCAGCTAACCAATGGAGGCTGGTAGCAAGTTGACGTGACAAAATCTAATATGTAAAGTTTTTACACAACTACAGTTTCTCTTTATGAATTATGATGCTGAATTGACAAGAACACTGTCGACATGTGACGCCTTTTATCTTGTGCTCCTAGAATGTGTTCATGTGGACACGCAAGGAATTGCTAATATGTCATATTTCTTAAAAGGTGTTTGGCGTAGTATTTTCCAGCAGGAGCAGGATGTGGACATAATCTCAAAAGGAATCTAGTTGTTGTCTCTAAAAGATGTTAAACCTCACAGTATCTGCAATAATTGAATGGTGTTGCATTGGAATGACAGAGGTGCAGGTGCAGTTTCTGCACAGCAGGGGGAGCTTGGTGCTGATTCTCGGGCACAAGAGACATGAAGACAACACAAGGCCAGATCATGCACATTCTGCTTGGCCACAATATACAACTCTCAGCAGTGCCTGTGACACCCCTATAAAGGAAATGTCATGTGAGTGAGGACCTTACATCTTTGTTGACTGGTATGGCCGGTGTCTTTGGTCGTGTTTTGTCTTTGAGAATTAAGCTGCACAACTTCTCTTTCTAACCCCTCCTTCACCCCTCAGCAGAACTGGCATACAATTTTACCTGTTCTGGTAGCTGTAGTAGGTGCCGTCCCTGGAAATGGTACACAACTGTTTGCCATAGCAACACAGCGTCTGGGGTGAGAACTCATACTGTGGAAACATCGGAGAAACATTAACAATAAGTGCCTCTGTCACAAACATGTTGCACTGAAGTCAACATCCACATACAGGTAAAGATCAAGTGACCTGACATGATGAAAACTTCTCCATCTCATATTGTCCTACCTTCCTGCCGCAGCAGTAGCCCAGGCCCTGCATGACGGGATCAATCTCCGCTTCAAACACTTCTGCCAGTTTGGTGCAGTACTTGTAGACACGGGATGTTTTACGGTTGTACAGCCAGGCGTTGTTGAACATGAGCCACACATCGTCCACGTACTGCCACGGCTCCTGGTACTGACCTGTATCCAGCTTGCGCTTGATGGTGGATAAGTCGATGGGATTCTTTACAATGTCAAAGTAGTCCTGTGCAGCAGCAGAGACACATTTGCAGAAATGAGTAAAATATGCTTTACAGTATTTTCCGTCATCATGATGATGTGGTTCTAACTCCCATTAAAGGTGTGTAGGATTTAGGAGGATATATCGGCATAAATGGAATATAATAAGTATGCTTTCTTTGGTGTATAATCACCTGAAAATTTCTGACTGCTTTCAAGAGTAGAGGACCTTTGCAAATAATTCGACTCCTGAACAATGAACACTAAAGGAATTCTAACCGGGAGAAGTATCAGCTGGTTGCAATCTGCGATCCTCATCCCTATATGCAACTAAATCCCCCTAAATCTTCCAAACTGCTCCTTTAAGGTGTGCACAATTGTGGACACTCACAGGGATGCCCAGTAGCATGGGGTCTACAGGCTGTCTGAAGGGCAGTGACTCTGGGTCTTGCCTGTAGAGGGCCTCAAGTGTCGGCATTAGGGCTTGTCTCAGCTCCTCTGGCTTAAAAACTGGACAGAAATAAAAATGTTATGGGTAATCAATCACAAACTGGTCGACACAAATTCAAAATCGTATTTCAAAGCCAAGTGTACAAATCCCCGTCTAACTGTACAGTATGATGAAAGATCTTTCGCATCAATCAAACTGCTGTTACAAGACACAAGACATGTATACTGGAGAGTAAGGAGACATAACTCTCAGGCATTCAGTTTTACTCTTGTTTGATATTTATATAATATTGGATTCATTTTCTAGCCCCATGAGACATCTTCAGTTTTGTGTATCATGAAATATCCTACCTCAATATATTGTTCCACCCTTAATATATTAAAATAAGTTTCGTGTTCTCACTTTTTTTGCGGTTCTGAGTGGCGGAGGCGGTCGACGTGCTGTTGGCCCCACTTTCCTCCTCTTCTTTGGGTTCTGCCTTCATCTCCGGCTTCTTCTCCTCAGTTTCCATTGGTTCCTGCTTTGGCTCTGCTGCATCTGGCTCCTCCTTCTTCACCAGCGGGGGTTTGGTTTCATCGTCCTGCTACATGAACACAACCATGGTTAACCAGATATCCTACTATGCAGTCACGTACTAACTGCATTTAATGATGCATATTGCTTTCTTTTAGGAGAATGAAAAGTCAAGTGTCAAGTTTACTTTTTAGGACATGAAATGTGAGCAGAACACACAGTAGTAACCAGGGGATCGAACAGCGAATGGCTTCTATGTGGCGTACAGTTGACATAGGTGTGCTTCTTCCTGTCTCTTGCCTTAACAATGCCTTTCTTACAGACCAATTACTTAACTTACAAATCATGAACATACCTCCATTTTCACATCAGGCTGCTTCTTTCCAGAGTTGCTGTCATCTTCTTCATCTTTTACTTCAGGTTTGGCTTCAGTGCTGCTCATGTCTGGCAGGGCCTGCTGGGAGCTCAGCTCAGCCACAGAGCCTGGGGTGGGCACTCTGTTGTCTATACTCGCTGCTGCCTGGGACAACTTTGAGAAGAGGAGAAGACGACGTCCTGATCACAATGCTGATGAGTTATATATTGAGTCATACTTATTAATAAGCAAAGTCAGGACTGAGTGTCGGTGATTGGTTGTTTGGTCAAAAGACCTGTCAGCTTTAACAGCAGCTGGCAAAGGCGTAAGTGATACAAGACCTGTAGTTAGTTTTTGATATGAGACAGTATCTCACCGGTGTGCTGGGGTGCTGTGCCTGCACTGAGGTGGGCTGCTGCATCTGGCTGGGGGGTTCTGTTTGCGGCTGCAGGGGCGTGAGCGGCTGGGAGGGATCAGGCGTGCCCAGGGCTGAGGGGGGGCCAGGGAGGCTACTGGGTATGTGGGTAGGGGTAGAGGAGGGCCCACCCGTGGAGGCGGGGGTAGAGGGTTGCGGTGGCACCTGGGCCTGTGCAGGAGCATGGTGCTGCTGAAGCTGCTGCTGCTGCTGCTGTTGGGGCTGCAGGCTGGCAGAGGCATTGGGTGGAGGGGTGGCGCCCAGGGTGGGCTGGGCTGCAGGGCCACAGGGCAGCTGGGAGCCAAGAGTTCCCAGTGCATTCAGAGGGAGGTTAGAGTTCTGTGGCTGCTGGAACAAAGAGGGTTGCATAGTTAGGATACCATTCACAGAGCAGCCAGCATGGTGACACTCATGAGCACTCAGACATGAGTGTCAGAAAGCGGTAAGAGAATGCAGCACATTACAAGTCCCCTCACCTGTGTGACAGCAGCCTGTGTTAGCGGCTGGCCCAAGCCTACATTCACATTCATTGCTCCACCTGCAGCGGCAGTGAACTGGCCCTGTGGCAGGAACTGGCCCTGGTTGGCTGGCTGAGCTACCATGTTATTAGCATGGCTACCCATCATTCCTGGAGTCTGAGGCATCCTTGACGGGGACATACCCATCTACAAAAGAGAAGCGAGATGAAACAGATAACCTCATTAGAGCAGCAGGCCTCTAGTATTCAATGCCTGCCAAGTAAAATAAAATGAATGGAATGCAGTGTACACGCATGCTACTGCTACAACAGTCCTCTGAAGGCCTTGTGGTGTAACTTACAACCAAAACAATGGGCTGAATCAAAACACAGCATGGCCAGAGATCTAAAGCCAGGAAGGAACATTACATAGCTGTAAACCAGGCCTTAGGCTCTGCCATGGTTTCACTACAGATTATACACTGAAAGCCAGGTGGCTGGTTAGTGAAAGCATCAGGACCCGTGTCAACCACAGGCAGCAAATTCCATATTTATGAGTTAGCGTCAGAATGGTAACAGACTAAGAAACGAACAGTCCAACAGTGTGAGGCATTCAACAGTAAAGAGAAGGGCTGCACGATTATGGCAGAAACGATGATTTTGATCAATGCTGGGATGATGATTATTTAGTGACCTAAAGAAGCACTTCCATGCTGTGCTACATTCCTGCTAATGTGCATATATACATGTACATATATGTACATATATACAATCTTTCCATACAAATAAGACTTAAAATAAGGTTCTTCTTCACCTGAATTTAGTGCATTTAGTGCAAAATAAATGTACCTGAAGTATGAACTATCTGAAAATAAATATGCCATTAACAGAATGCTGCCAAATGAAAGCAGTAGTAGACACATCTTTGGCCAAATGGAAAGTGATTACATTTGTTAATTCGATACGATTCGAGATATGGATGGATGCTTGTCCACTGTTACATATATATTTTATCTTTATAGCAGTCACAGTACCATGGCACACTGTACAATGCCGCTGTTACTGATGTCTGCGTTAATGCTGGGCAAGGTTGGAGCTCAAGCGAGGTAGCGTTAGCCACACAGCTCTTCTAGGCCATCCTGACTTCATCCTACCTCAGACTGTGGTGCTTTCAGGTGGTTTAACATGTTAGTTATGTTGCTTTGTGGCCCAGACCTGTCTCACGCACTCTTTGCATATCATTTCTTTTTTCCCAAAATCCAAAATACTTCCAAACAAAAGATGATGGTTGATGAACAGATGTTTTTTGTTCTGCCCATCTGCAGGCACAACATCCAGTTAAGTTTTTCACAGACTGCCGTTGCTACAGGGTGCACGCATTGCGGCATGACAGCTTTTTAAAAGTTGTTAGTTTAGGAAGCGCTTGATTTGATATAGTTTTCTATGAGTGAAGCATGAATTTTAGACGTCAATATCATAGTCGATTGTGTTAAGTTACTTGATTAATATCTGATTAACTGTGCAGCCCTTCTTAAGATGAGTGAAAAAGTGGAGAAAAGAGCAAGAACCGAACAACTGGGAAGAGAAAACTGGTGAAAAAAACTGGGAAATGGTTCAGAGAAGAGCAAGTTAAACAGAGGAACTGACAGACTTAGACAAACAACGTTTAGAAGAGAGAGGGGAGCAGAAACGTAAAGCAGGGAGGCAGAAGAGAAAGATCTAACCGCTGGGACGGAGTTGATGTTCATCTGCTGTGGATGGTTCATGGGGGAGGGAGCACGTGCTCCCATGGGTGCCTGAGACATCTGCGCATTCTGCATTGCCATTGGGTTAAACTGATTGATTCCTGTGGGAACAGACACACACACACAATTATGTACTTGTTTATCATACTTGGGAGTTGTTGTAATTTAATATTCCGTGTCCTACTGGGCTGGCAGAGGCACTGAACCAGCTCACTAAACATCACAGTTCTGACAAATTCATTAAACCATAACTGGTTAAACAATCAGGTCTGCACAGGAAACTTAACTTCACTGCTGAAATGCTCACCAATTTACTTTGTATATATTAGCAAAGTTAAGACCTGGGAAGGACAATTGAGAAAAGCAAATTTGGAGCGCTTTTCCTTAGAAAACCAGAACCAGCACATACCTTGGGGCACCTGCATACGGTTCATTATCTGATTTGGCATGTTGGGCATAGGCACAGGTCCATCTGAGACAAGACAGGACAAAGCAGTGTTTTTAATACGTTACAGAAATACTTTTTATTTGGATCAACACAGAACCTCAAAACAGTCAAAAGAAGCCAAAATTAAAAAAATAAATAAAAAAAAAATAGTTCGTCACCCAGAGTGCAGAGAGTTTGGCTACTTACTCGGAGGTCGGACAACCTGTCCTGGGCCCATGGTGTTGGGAGCCATTCCAGGTTGCTGAGGCCCAGCTGTGCCCACCATGCCAGGCTGTTTCTGGAGCCGTGAGCGCCTCTTCTCCTCCAGTTCCTTCTGGATTTTATAGATCTTCTCTGCCAGGAAGTGGTAATACTCATCCTAGTGAGAGGACGAAAAGAACCGAAAGGCATATAAGACAATTTTTTGAAAATAATAAATGTGTTTCTGGTGCCAAATTTCATTTTCAAGTGCCCCTTTGCCCCTCGGGACAGAGTTACATGGGGTAGTGGTTGAAATCTTCCCCTAGTAAATGGGACAACCCTTCAAGACCCCAAGTGTGTCATCGTCATTGATGGCGTTTACACAAACAGATATGAATATGTCAATAATGGCGTCATCACAATGGCATTTGCAATTGATCTGATGGAGATGGAGAAGCATGGACACTCGTGATTCATTCACAACAATCGATCAAGCAAGTCATCAAATAAAAAAAGAGCACTGCTTCATTACCAGACAACTAAGGGTGCTCTGTAGGCTAACGCTGGCAACCCATGCTCCTACCCTGCCAGTCTGCTCTGGTATTAGAGGAAACAAGCGCAGCAACTTTGCTGCTGGACCTGAGTTAACGTTTGAGCGACATATGCCATCAAAGAGGAGGAATGTGATGTGGAAATATGTACAAATGAGGGACCGTCATGCGAAACAACTACAATGTAACTCGTTAGCTACAAGATATCTGCGTACCAGAAATTTCTCGTCATGCTTCTTATTAAGAAAAGTACCGTAGTACATTGAAACAATATTAAACTAAGATAATACGATGGTTATTATAATTTTTAAATCTTAATTAAGGAAGGCCATGTAGCCCTATCATTTCACCCTAACCCTCTATCCTAACAAGAATCATGACACCCTCCCTGGACATGAATGTGTGAAACAGAGGGGTAAAGGCTAAGTGATAGAGGCAAGAGGTGTACTGGGATTGAACCTTGTCTCTGGTTCTGGTTTGAATTCTCTGCTCTCACAGTGACAAGAAAAAGGCCTTGGGATTAAAAACCTTAAATTGAAGATGGCATGTGATCACTCAGGTTGTAATGGTGTGATAATGTTTAGTATTATATTAGTTACCCTGCTGTTAGCTGACTCGTACATGTCACCCTCAACCTTGCGGGCATATGCCACCAGGTTCTCCATTCGCCGGTCCTTCAGTGCTGCGGGGTCTGGGGTGGGGAATATGGCTTGTACACTGAAGAGAGACGGCACAGAAATACAAAACTCAGCGACAACCTGGATCACTACATCCTACTCTGTTTTCACATGATTGAATTGATTATTTATGATCCATCAGTTTCATTTTTGGACTTACAGTTTGTGCACCAGGTGGGTGCGCAGGTCCTGAGTGACGTGTTCATGCCAGGCCTTTCTTACCCCTGAAGCAGAGAGAGGGGTGGCAGCGGGCAGGTTTCCCATACCTCCTGCTACTGACCCATCTGGCATCAGTTGACTATAAGACAGAAAGAGAAATTACTTACAATATAATGATTGTTAATAGTCCCTTACATGGTTTCATTAATAATACAGTGTGAACATAATTGGTAATCTACATCTATAACATATTTCTGTCCTCAGATACATTTGTAAATCATGTTTACTAAGAATCCAAAGGACGGAGAACAGATTGAGATCATGGATGATATTTTGTCAACAGCAGATGCACTGCATGGTGATTTGGTAGACAAGACCAAATGACAAGCCACAGGACTCATTATCCGAACCCACCGTCAATGAATTATAAAGCAGCAACGTGACATCAGATCTGCGTGATGTATTAAAGAAAAGAATGCTCACTTGTTGAGTGTGGATGGTAGAGAGGAGTCGGAGTGCATGCCAGACTGGTCTGAAGAGGGGACACCCATGCCTCCTGCCATCTGGTTCATCTGATTAGTGCCTGATAAACACACATCGTCATTTACAAAGGTTTACAAGAAAATGGCTTAGCAACAGATTATAGTGGCCGGTCCCTCCAGGATGTTGCGATCGCAATAAGTTAACACAAATTCAGCCAATCCCTGTGAATTCAAAACCTTGCAGTTTTCTCCAATTACTGCAATTTAACTGCAAATTTGTCTATTTAAAGTGGGTAAAACCTCATTTCACTGTAGAGCTGCGTGCAGCGTATTGACTCACATAGCCCAAACCAACGGTTATTAACAGCTTTAACAGCAGAGTCGAGCCGTCTCAGTGTCAGTGTGAGATTAACTGCTCGGTGTTGGATGTTTACCGTGGCTGCGGGACTTCAGTCCAAGCAGCAAAATATGACAAGTAGAGATGAGACATCCAAGACTAAAGAGACATCCGTCAGCGCTGTGTTGAACGCCAGCAACAGCTGATCGCAGATTGAGGGAAACACTGAATGCGCATAATAATAAGATCACAATCTGTGACAGCATCACGACTATTTTTAAAATTTCCACTTGGCCCCTGCAATTTCATCACAAATAAATGCCTCTAACATTGCATCATGCATCACAGTTTTTGTTTAGAAAAGCAGAAATCAGGCATTTCAGATCGCAACAATCCCGAAATCAGCCCGCAAAATCCTGGGGGACTGAACAGTGTATTTGTTGTTATCACAATTCTCTAAAATGGCAGTGAAGTCCTATCTATCCCATACCTAGTGGGTTCATATTTCGCAGCTGCTGGTGCTGGGGCCCCTGGGGGTTTTGCTGAGTGGGACCCTGTCCCTGCCCCTGGACCTGAGCAGGGGACTGGTTCCCATACGGCAGGCCGAGGGCAGCATAGGCCCTCTGCATGGAGCTGGGGTCGATGTGTGTGGCAGCGCTGTTGATGGCTGTGGCACTGGGCTGGCCAGGCCCCACCGTACTGATGGCGTTCTGCAGGCTAGCCCCCGGAGAACTTAGCATGGCTGGAGGGGAAAGATGAGGAAATAAATAAAACATTAATAACACACTCACAACATTTGTTTATTATATATATATATATTTAAAAACAAAACAAATACAGGGTAACAAGGTAAACTAACATTTGACTACCATGTATAGATATAAATATGTATAAAAAACATATCTCTTAATTTAAGAAAAGTCTATATATTCAGTATAAAAAAAAATATTTCTCTAAAACATAAAAAATGGTTAAATATTAAACTGTTTTTTTCTGCTTAAAAGAGAAAATGTGTTAAAAAGAAATATATCTCTAAGCAAAAGATCGTCTTCCTGAGTGGGCCTCCATCTAAAATCCCTGCACTGCTCCCTGCTGTGTTGATTGCTGACAGGGAGCACGCTGCCTCTGTGGGGGATTTAAATCTGTCATAGGGCCTTTTAACCAATCAGAGAGCATGCTGTCCTGAGACCCTGCCCCCACTGATAGCAGAGCCACGGAGCCCCTCCCCTGGGTGTCAGATTACAGGTCCAGCCTTTCTAGAGGAATCCTCTCACTGTTCGAGCTCTCACATTCATCGGACCAGCACAGAGTTGTGGCTGGGAGACACAGCCTGCAGGTGGCAGCACTTCGTACCACACTCACACTCACACTCACACACACACACACACACACACACACACATACACTGACTGGAGGATCGCTGCCAAGTGTCAACTGCCTGGATGAGCAGTTTAAAAGGTGTCAAAGATTTTTTCTTCTTTTTTAATAATACCCATCAGAAATTCTTTATCATTGTTCTGTAATAACTTTGAACTTAATCTGTGTGCAATTTTAAATGGATTTATGCTTGGATAATAGCAAAGCTGCTGGAGTTACTCACGTTGCTGGTTCCTCTTGTCACTAGCATTTTTCAAAGGCAGGCAGACCGGACAGTCGTGCCGCGTGCAGTTCTTCCAGTGGGAGATGATCTGTCTGGATGATGCACAGTGAGCCACTGGGTAGAAATAAAAAAAGAAACACAGACATGGAGTGAGGTGTGGTAATTCAGGTATTCAGCAGTATCTGACATTTTAAGGTGAGCTGTTTGCAGAGGTGCAGTAAGCATCACACATCTCACTGTGACTGTTTCTGCTTTCATTTTCCTCCCTGCAGTATTATTACACTTGTCTTCTTTGAAGAAAAGCCGCTAATAAAGTTTCACTAATTCGGTAATAAACATATTTTAATTCCTACTGAGTCTTAAAAATAAAAGTCCCTGGTTATTTTGTTGTGTAAAAACATTTATTGTGAGGCAGCAAGATAAGGAAATGTTGAGTTTTCGGCTGACAGTGAAGAACAGTAAAATAAAGCAGATATCTAAAGTATAAACAGGACACAGGAGAGAAACAGGCCGGTCGGGTGTTGCCTGCGGTAAACAAGACGCCACAGCTACCTGCTAGAGTGCAGGCGGCCCGGCTTTTGGACCTACTCCGGAGAAGGAGTAGGTGCCCAGCTCAGTGTGGCACCGCTCGTCTTAACTGATAACGGAAACACGAATTGGCGCAGCATTGCTTGACTGGACGTGGCTAAAAGCTACAGAGGAAGAGGCCCACAATATTGTACGCGTGCTACTGCAGTAACTTTATTCATCTCTCAGACTGATTTAGCGTAACTTGTTCAACATATAGACCGATGTCGCACTGTAGACTAATGAACTGACAGATTAAACAGAGCAGCAGCTCTGTGTCTCTGAGTGTTGCTGGAGAACTTGTGAGTGAGTATGTGGGGCAGAACTGTGCGGAGAGTGTGAGCGAGAAGAGATGAACACTGGTGTGCGTTATGTGGCACAACTTGACCCTTTATCAATATAAACGGTATTGTGTAAATCTAGATCTTGTTTGAAAATATATCGATTTATTGTTAAAAAAAGAAAAAGAAAAAAAGAAAATTGATATACCACCCAGCCCTAATTTACAAGTTAAAGGAGCTATATGTAAGAAATCTAAAGCAAATAGTTGTAAAATCATCCTAATATGTCACAGAGACTAAGGACTAATGTTAATATAACATACTGATCTCACCGACAACAATAGTACAGCCAGAATATTAGCATTTAAAAAAAAAAATTACGGTCCGCAAATCATGTTTATGTTTTGAATTTGTGTTTTGGCCTGTTACGCCACCCACCACCATCTACCAGTCACGCAGTCAGAAGAGTCTCAGCATCCGGGTTGCCAGTTACAACTGAGCTACAATGGCTGACGGTGCGACTAAACCCAAATGACCTCGTTATGATTCCCAAAAATGCCAAGACAAAAACACGAGGCAAAGCGAGGGTATATATAGGAGATGCTTTTGAACGGTGGAGACGGTTGAAAGTGGAGAAGAATTTGAAATTGGATGTCGAAGTGGCTACTCTTCTCCTCGACAGGTAAGCTTTAGCCAAAGTTGGCTAACTAGCATCATAGCTAGACGGGGATGGACTAGGGATGTAACAATTATCAATATTACAGTAAATTTCGGGTAATTTTTACACGGTAAGAATTACCGTTTATGTTTAAATTAATTGCATTATCGTGGTGGATTATCAGGACATGTAATAACAGCCTCATTCAAGTCTCGCGATGCAGGCGCTGCGTGAATGCGTAGCATGTGTAAACACAAAGAATGAAAACATGGTGGAAGGTGGTGATAGCGGCACTCAGGACATTGTCCCTCCAACTAAACGCACCAAGTCTGAGGTCTGGGCGTACTTTGGGTTTCTGAAGAATGCCGAGGGACAGCTGGTGGAGGACAACTATCCTGTGTGCAGAACATGCAGAAAGAAAGTTGCTGTGAAGGGCAGCGACACTACAAACCTGCTGGCTCATCTCCGTGACCGTCATCCACAGCTTTACAGCCAATGCAAGTTATGCTATGCAAACGTCAGTTATTGTGTGAGGGACTTCGGTTTTACTAAGATTGTCATAATGTGCAATTCTCGACGCATACGGGACATTTGAGCCGTATCTGTCCTCCTAAACTGCGACTAGGTTTTCCGTTTTCATTTAAGACACTTAGGAGCTACTAGCTGAGTAGCTAATAGCCGTATTAGCAGCTATGTTGCTAACGTTAAGTGAAAACACTGAGCGGAGCCGACAGAATATAAACCGACATAACGTAACGCTAATTGAGATCAACTATGAATTGAATCACTGTGATTATGGTTATTGTATGGCGAGCTAGAATCGATATAGACGGCCAGTTATGCTTTCTTGACATGAGCTCAAGGAAACAACATAAAACGCTGCCGTGTTAACCTTTGACCGAGAGCATGCACTCCTTTTCTCATACAGGTAATCCTCTGACTCACATGCACACTTCTAATGTGTGAATTATTCTGTGTAATGATGACCATTGCCCTTAGGGTATTTTTGGTTTCTCCTGCACATTTGTGATATCTATTCTATATATTGTATGTCTTTTGTTCTACTCTCGCATTGTTTTGTTTTATATATATTTTTCCTCTTGTGCTAATAAATAAATAATATATAAATTGTTTACGTATTTTGCTGACTGTTAAAATGCACCAGACAAGTAAGCTTTGTTCCTGTAATGTGTTTTCATATTTTTTTTAATTTAAAATAAAATTTTCTGTTGCTGTGCCAATCCCTTGCCCCTTTAATGTGAAAGTTTCATTTTAATATAAGATTTTGGCTGTTAACATTTTGGTATGATAAGGAAGTTACAAGATTTAGTGAAGTTATTTCAATGTATCTATTTTTTGGACATTTTACAGCGCTTAAAAAAAATCGCAATATTATCGTTTACCGTGATAATTTGGTCACTATAATCGAGATATCAAATTTTCCATATCGTTACATCCCTAGGATGGACATTTCAAATACTTTCAACTGTTATTCATTTTCGATCATACATTGTAGCCCATGTACAGGTGGGTCAACAACCTGACTGATTTTTTTGAGAAACAAACGTTAGCAGCACAGCAAGCGGCGTTGGCAGTATCCCGGTACATAGCATTAGCAGCTGGCTCCTCCCCCGCTGTATCCCAGCAGCAGTGTTAGCAGCAGAGAAGCCGGACTGGCTCGAACAGTGGGCGGACACGACTCGTGGCAGTATTTTGAATTTGAGTGCAGTAACAGTTTTGGCCACATTCTTACATACGGCGCCTTTAAATTAATGTCTGTTATGTCACTATTGCTGAATGAGGTGACACAGTGGTGACTGAACCAATGGCCCACTGATTAAATTATTGCAATATTAACATATTTGCAGTATTATAAACTTGGTGTTGAGGGTTCACAGAAAAAAGGCTGTGTTCAAGGGATACTTCGCCAATTTTCAACCAGCTCTGTATCATGAACTACCGCAAACTTCCTTTCATCCTGCCAGCACCCAGGTCTCCCTGCTCATTGGCCAGTGAAACCTGGGTGAATGACAGGTTTCGTGTCATCTGGAATACTTTGACTGGCTCCTTGGCTGTTGCCTAAACTACAGATTATACTTCCTCATTTTTGTATGCCAGCCACCACAGACACAAACAGCATAGAAGCTGATCTAGAGAGAGACCCGCCCCTCTTTCTCACGTTCTGTCAAACTCAGATCAAATGGTTAAACTAGGCAGCGCATATGATTATTGTCACATGTATACTATCAGATATTAATATATACTTTCAACACATTGTACCACAATAACCAGAACTATAATTATAATATTATTACAATCATTAATGGTATTGTAAGCTACTGTCATTACCGTCTGTCCTGCATCTCTCTCTGTCTCTGCCTCTTTCTGTCTCATTGTGTCATATAGATTACTGTTAATTTATCATGTTGATCTGTTCTGTACGACATCTATTGCACATCTGTCCGTCCTGGAAGAGGGATCCCTCCTCAGTTGCTCTTCCTGAGGTTTCTACCGTTTTTTTCCCCGTTAAAGGGTTTTTTTGGGGGAGTTTTTCCTTATCCGCTGTGAGGGTCCTAAGGATAGAGGGATGTTGTATGCTGTAAAGCCCTGTGAGGCAAATTATGATTTGTGATATTGGACTTTATAAATAAAATTGATTGATTGATTGATTGATTGATTGATCAAATATAAACCAAGATCCTGTCACTGCAATGTCTCTTTCTCGCCTAAAATGTCTTCAGGAACATATTTCAACTTACTCTTTAGCTGTTAAATGAGATTGCTTGTTAACACCTGGCCATCGTGCCGTATTTTGGACAAGCAACTCACATTAGATCATCGACTAGCAAAGGCGTTTATTGATTATTGAAGTATGGCGCAGTGTATTCTGGTAGCGGGTTTTCTCTCTCAAGAGCAAAAGCGAATGCCATAACCCTTTCTCTCTGTTTTCTCTGGTCATGTAGCACACATTTCAAAACTATTTGTGTCTTTCTAATGCATAGACAGCCTAGTTTCATAAAAAGATCATCTTTCCAGCAATGAAGTACTCCTTCAAGTTACTGCTGATGCAAACTGGACACCTCCTACTGCTGCAGCTTCATATTAAAAGCATTTAACTAGTGAAACAGGAGTTGACTTCTATTATGAAGGAGTCGCAGGAAATGCAGCCTATTGGCACTTTTCATTATTGTTCAAGACAACGAGCATTTTCAGCATTTTTTGACAGCGGATCAGTTGAAATATTGCAGAGAGAAAAGAAGAGGTGCAGGCGACAGGCTGTACACCTCCAACTAAGTGAGGTAAGCAACTCCTTTTCACTGTGACCTGCTGTCCACAGACTCACACCATGTGCAGCGTAAAATCAGATCACGGTTGCTCACAGAATCCCCAACTCCTTTATTAAAAAGACCAAAGTTTGTTTTGCTGCCCCCAGACCTCTGTGACCTGCAGAATCAAACTACATATGCTGTCACCACCAGAAAGTACAGGTGTGGCCAAATAAACCAGGACTGAAATCTTTGAGATGGCCACTATAAAGGTTTATTTCATACACCCCCACAATGAAGACAAATAAAATGGGTGTTCACTTGGTGAAGAGAGAAATACTATACAACACTGAGTTAAAGTGACAAAACCCAGCACGACGTCTACCTGAAACAGAGCACATTCAAAACCATAACCATTCGTTGTAAAACCATAAATGCATGCATGAATTTACTTTAACAGTATATACAGTATAAATATCAGAGTTCAAAGTTCATCAACCTTGAGTGATCTCCTTATTACAGCTTACTCCCCCACAGCTGTGAGAGGGAAGCAGCTTGCCGCCAGCATAGATGAGGACGTGGAGTACAACCATCATGAGAGCCGTTTACAAAAAAGATTAAATTCATGTTTGCTGATGTTGTCACAGTCACTGGGGCATCTGGGGCTAAGCGAGTCAAGAGGGCAGAGTGTCTCTATTTAGGCAATAAAACACACAAGCTAACTGCTTTACATTGTGTATAACAATGCAACTGAAGTGATTAAAACACACTTCAGCACTATCCTGCTCTTATTAGATAGCAGTTAAACATAGTCGAGAATGTTAATCTTTCTTTATCAGGATTGTTTAATCTTAATAACTCCTCCTGCACTATCTGTCTAGCAACAAAGCAATGTGGTTGAGTGTTATATAGGGATGCAAATTTCCCAAAACTTTCTTAACCGGTCGTCAGCCATGTGTAGATCAATAAACAATTTTGTTAAGGACAATATTGGCCAGCGGTGATACAAAGAGCTGAAGGCGACAGGCGCTTTTGGCAGCGTGGATGAACTCAGAACTACAACAAGTCATCAACACCTTTTGCTGAGTTGTTCCTGTGGTATGTAAAGCCACTGGCACTGTGCCCACATCACAGGCTCTGATTACAGCTGCTCACAAGACACATGGTGCAGTTAAATTATCTGGATAGAAATTCTAAGTGGGTTCATTTCTTGAACAGATTCTTATTAAATTCTTACTGTGATTAATAGACAGACACATATCACACAGGTGAAAACATTCAAACAGGAGTCAGCTAGAAACTGTATATTTGGATTTGAGCTAGATCATATCACTTTCACTCACCCTGGCAGGACTTGCCAGCCTGGCAGTGGGTCATGTGGTTGAGGACGTTCTTCATGGTGCGGCAATGGGGCAGAGTGCAGGCCCTCACCTCCCCGTTGGCCTGCTCCCGCCGCTGGCACTTGTGTGCATGGAGCAACAGGACCAGCTGCTGCTGAATGAGTTTGCGCTTCTCGGGGTCGGCCGTTGGGCCCGCTGATACACCACCAGCTCCAGGAACCATGCCCACTGACGCTACCTGCTGCTGCATCTGGGACTGTAAAGGAGTGCAAATAAAAAGAGGTTAGGCACAGATCAGATTATCAGACTTTATTCATTTTAGACTTTCGGGTTTAAAGTAAAAACATAAAGAAACCATTAAATATAACGAATCGGAGAACATCTTGATGTAAAGCATTGGCTTAGAGTTGTGGTGCAAAAAAGGAGGAAAATATAAAACTCTCCCACGTGTGTGTCTGTGTAGAAAAGTGCTGTACACACAGTGAAGAGCGTGCTTTTCTGAAGCTACAGTAGTCAGTGAGTGTAGCATAAGCGTATCGTTAAAAAGGGCAGTGTTTTGTGTTCACTGCACAGACGAAATAAAGCACCTGTTAAATGCAGTATTATCACCACATCTAGTGACCATTCTTCACCGCAGAGTTGCCGAACTGTAAAAGCTAGTTACCAGTTACGAGCACAGCTAAAGCTAACTGAGTTAGCCTTAAGGAACCAGAGGTCCTCCAACTACAGTTCGGTGCTCCAAGGCTGGAAAGGTAATTCGAACATTAATCTACAAATTGGGGCGGCTGTGGCTCAGAGGTAGAGCAGGTCGTCCGCCAATCGAAAGATCAGCAGTTCGATCCCAGGCTCCTCCAGTGCATGTCGAAGTATACTTGAGCAAGATACTGAACCCCAAACCCCTCCATCAGTGTGTCAGTGTGTCAGTGTGTTAAAACTGAGTAGCAGGTGGCACCTTGTATGGTAGCCTCGGCCACCAGTGTATGAATGTGTGTGTGTGTGAATGGGTGAATGTGACTCATAGTGTAGCTTTGAGTGGTCAGATGACTAGACAGGCGCTATACAAATGCAGGTCCATTTACAAAAGAAGTCAGTCTGATAAACAACAAAATTACACACCACTAGCCATCGACCCCAACTCTTATTTTAGGGTGAGCAACGTGTATTATTAATATGACATGATAGATCACTGACTTATGCCTGTATTGATATAAGAGTATCCTTTGAATATAATGGTGTCACAGTCAGTCAACCAGTTTATTAAACTACCTAATTTCATCCCTCCTCTCCCTCAGAAACATCTTCAATGTGAAAAGTAATTTTTCAGCTTTTATTACTCGTTTCTATGCAGATGCACTCCTCTACAAAACCACCCCAATAACTGTAGAATGATTAATAATGCCCAAATGGACCTAATCAAGTCATCAGGTGAAAATTTCTGTACCTTTTCAAATCGCTATATATACAGTACAGGCCAAAAGTTTGGACACACCTTCTCATTCAATGCGTTTTCTTTATTTTCATGACTATTTACATTGTAGATTCTCACCGAAGGCATCAAAACTATGAATGAACACATGTGGAGTTATGTACTTAACAAAAAAAGGTGAAATAACTGAAAACATGTTTTATATTCTAGTTTCTTCAAAATAGCCACCCTTTGCTCTGATTACTGCTTTGCACACTCTTGGCATTCTCTCCATGAGCTTCAAGAGGTAGTCACCTGAAATGGTTTTCCAACAGTCTTGAAGGAGTTCCCAGAGGTGTTTAGCACTTGTTGGCCCCTTTGCCTTCACTCTGCGGTCCAGCTCACCCCAAACAATCTCGATTGGGTTCAGGTCCGGTGACTGTGGAGGCCAGGTCATCTGCCGCAGCACTCCATCACTCTCCTTCTTGGTCAAATAGCCCTTACACAGCCTGGAGGTGTGTTTGGGGTCATTGTCCTGTTGAAAAATAAATGATCGTCCAACTAAACGCAAACCGGATGGGATGGCATGTCGATGCAGGATGCTGTGGTAGCCATGCTGGTTCAGTGTGCCTTCAATTTTGAATAAATCCCCAACAGTGTCACCAGCAAAACACCCCCACACCATCACACCTCCTCCTCCATGCTTCACAGTGGGAACCAGGCATGTGGAATCCATCCGTTCACCTTTTCTGCGTCTCACAAAGACACGGCGCTTGGAACCAAAGATCTCAAATTTGGACTCATCAGACCAAAGCACAGATTTCCACTGGTCTAATGTCCATTCCTTGTGTTTCTTGGCCCAAACAAATCTCTTCTGCTTGTTGCCTCTCCTTAGCAGTGGTTTCCTAGCAGCTATTTGACCATGAAGGCCTGATTGGCGCAGTCTCCTCTTAACAGTTGTTCTAGAGATGGGTCTGCTGCTAGAACTCTGTGTGGCATTCATCTGGTCTCTGATCTGAGCTGCTGTTAACTTGCCATTTCTGAGGCTGGTGACTCGGATGAACTTATCCTCAGAATCAGAGGTGACTCTTGGTCTTCCTTTCCTGGGTCAGTCCTCATGTGTGCCAGTTTTGTTGTAGCGCTTGATGGTTTTTGCGACTCCACTTTGGGACACATTTAAAGTTTTTGCAATTTTCCGGACTGACTGACCTTCATTTCTTAAAGTAATGATGGCCACTCGGTTTTCTTTAGTTAGCTGATTGGTTCTTGCCATAATATGAATTTTAACAGTTGTCCAATAGGGCTGTCGGCTGTGTATTAACCTGACTTCTGCACAACACAACTGATGGTCCCAACCCCATTGATAAAGCAAGAAATTCCACTAATTAACCCTGATAAGGCACACCTGTGAAGTGGAAACCATTTCAGGTGACTACCTCTTGAAGCTCATGGAGAGAATGCCAAGAGTGTGCAAAGCAGTAATCAGAGCAAAGGGTGGCTATTTTGAAGAAACTAGAATATAAAACATGTTTTCAGTTATTTCACCTTTTTTTGTTAAGTACATAACTCCACATGTGTTCATTCATAGTTTTGATGCCTTCAGTGAGAATCTACAATGTAAATAGTCATGAAAATAAAGAAAACGCATTGAATGAGAAGGTGTGTCCAAACTTTTGGCCTGTACAGTATGCTGCAAAATAAATATATATTTTCCAGAATCGTGAAACCTCCAAGAACGAGAGGGAATTGGTAAACAAGGAAAATCTATTAACTTAGTCAAAAATTTAGGGACTGACATTTCCTGTTCAGATGTGCATAACTCCAGGCTGTTTCCTTTGTGCCTCAAAGAGTCTCACTCTGTACTCCACAATTAGTGTAAATGTTCTACAATATCTGAGTGGAGAGCCTTCAACAAATATGTTTCCCTTAATGCAATTTTCAATTTAACTTTAGTTTTTCAAAGCAAGGAAGCAATATACACATATGTGGTTGTGACCCCTACTTATCAGACAAGCTGTGTGCAGATAATGTGTGCGGGGTGCCTGAAGTTTAGGCCTGACTGAACAGTTAGGTAGGCAGGGTGAGTATCATCAATCAGTACACTTAACAACTCCAAACCTTACTACTACAATCTGTTTAGTTTAGTTTGTTTTATCATTTGGTTTAACAGCTGTGTTAGGCTTAAGATTGGGTGGAAACCATAGTGAACCTTTGGGACATACGGACGACACATGGATAATAGCCAAATTAAAACCTAAACTACTACTGTATTTACCAAGTATTTACAAAGGCTGTGTGCACAATGTGTTTGCTTTGTTTCCTACACTTAACACAGTACAAAAGGAAACAAAGGGTCCTTTATGGCAGCATGTCAGTGTTTCTTTAAGATTTCTAATTATGAAAGCACAAGGCTAGGAGGGAAACCCGTTAGCATATTTCAATGGTTGCAGTCTGTGTGTTCATGTCTGCAGAGGAGCATAAAGCAAGTCTGGAGGACAACATACTCAGATCTAAGAAAAACTGCACAGATTTGTAGGTGTGTAGTGTTGTCATGATGCCAAATTCATGACTTGGACACGATACCAGCCTAACTATCTTGATACCGATACTGAAACGATATCACAGCTAAAATCTAAAACATCAGGAAAAGTAATGGAATAATAGATGACAGAATGTGGAACTTAAAGGAGGTGTACGGTTTCATTTGAAGTCAGTCAACTATAGTACACTACTGTAGTGTTAAAACATTGTTGGAAACATTTAGGATAACATAAGTACACAACTCAACAAAATATATAACATTAGTCTAGTCGTTTTTAGACATTATAATGCAGAAAGGTTACATATTATATCTTTGTAAGACTCTATACACCTCCTTGGTGGAGGTCTGTGCTGTACTGAGCACACTTTCTAGTAATAGAAATAATCATTGGCAAAAATGTACATACCATGCTCGCATTTACCAGTACTGATTAAGTTCATATTGATCATTCATAGCGGGTGTTGTTGATCTGTATACCTGTAAAGGCCTGATTTTTAGCAGCTTTCAAGTTATGGCAAATTAGCCTAACAACTACTGAACTAAACAATGGTGAAGAGTTCACTTGTCACAAATTAAACCATACTTGTTTGACTTAGATTTAAGGGCATGGGCATGATGTAATTCTTTTATCCAGGGTTCCTACACATTTGGAATTTCAAAATTCCATACTTTTCCATACCCTAATTTCCAGACTTCTCAGCATTTTGTTTTGGGTTTTTTTTTTTTCCAGAGAATATGCGACATCTGAGTAAATATATCAGTCTATCATATTTCACATCATATTTAATTATTCTTAATAGGCGATTGTAGCCAAGTACCACAATGGCATGCAAATAAAAACTCAGGTAAGTTCAATGTCTGGGCTGTGGCAAAAAGGTTGGGACTCTGGGTGCAAGTGATGCAGTAACGAGACGTCTGTGTTTTTTCCATTCATGTGGCTCAGAATCGCCTTCTCCCCCATGCTGGCGATGTCAAACGATTTCACACAAAGCAAGCAAAGCTAGCTGTGTGTGTGAATTGGGAATCCTTGGCCAACCAGTATATTTATATACGGTATTGTCAAGCCATCCATCCAAAAACTTGCATCTACCCATTGTGAACCATGTGAAACTCGTCTTCTTGTTGAAGGTGCAGTATTGGAGTGAAACTTGATACCTGGGGGGCTGGAGGAGGGTCATGGGGCAGCGGACTGGACATACCACTTGTCAATCAGGTAAAAGGGGCGGTATGTTTTCTGAGACGTTTGCTCTCACACCAACTGTGCTTGGCCCGGCATAAAACACTATCCAAATTGATTAAATTATTTTTGGAAATACCTAATTTTCTATTTTAGAAAACAGTATTTTAGAACAGTTGTAATAGTCTGGAAACATAAATATTTTCCCATACTTTATTTTTCATTTTCCATACTTTTTAATACCTGGAAATTGATCAAATTTATTTCCATACTTTTCCATACTTGCGTAGGAACCCTGTTTATCTATCACATCTGCTATTGTGTCGCTCTTTGAACAGGTCGGCATGTCTGTCAGCAGATGCTTTGCAAAGTTGGACATGTTGGCTCCCTTGGTCTGTAAAGGGTTAAACATCTTTTATTGATGGGCTTTAAGGTGTTTATGGACTTGCCCCGACTGTCCGCTATCTAAGTGCTTTGTGTGTCTGCTTCGTCGACAAGCCGTGGACGTTTGGCGAGAGCACCAACAGAAATGCAGGGAATTGACGCTAAGCTCTGCATGCATGCACACACGCACGCGCGCACACACACGCACGCACGCACGCACGCACGCACGCACGCACACACACACACACACACACTTACTGCCCCACTGTCACATATCAACACAGCTTATAGCATTTCATAGGAAATACAGCTCTAAATACTTGCCACTATCATTCTTAAAGCATCGTCGCTAATAAAGTTGGGTATAGTACCATTTTTAATGGCAGGATACTGCCATACCGTTCCAGTATCACTATACCATGCAACACTATGAGTGCGTATTACATAGCAGCAGTTTATTTACATTAACAATGCACAAGCTCTCCACGTTTCTGTTTTACACTTTATCTATTCCTTGCCGCCAGGTGCAGCACATCGATACTGTGGATACAAATTAATGTAGAGAATAGGTTTTTCCTTCACTAACTTGAATCAAAACGGAGCAGGCACAAAAATAAGACCCAAGTGACACTTACCATGTTTGGCACACTCCCAGCTCCCTTCAGCTCAGCAGGGAATTGGGGCAGGTTGTTTGAAAGGGCTGTCTTGTTCTGGAGTTGTTGGGCGTTGACCCCCGCCGCCCCCATCTGCTGCACCCCAGCCTGGCCATACTGCTGGCCAAATGGAGCTCCTGACATCCCCATCTACAGTGGACAATCAGGACAGAGGGAGGTCAGATAATCTGCGTGTCATGCAGCATACCATCACATAGAATTTTGGTGACGAGAGGAAACATGGCAAAAAAACTAAAACTGCACCAACATGGCTACATTTAAGATTTGAAGACGACAAAAGAGTTGTCCTACGCGAGTGATGTCGTTTTGTGGACCTCTGTTTCTATTCATATCTGTCGCTCGCTTTGAAAGTGCCGCAATGAAGGAGAAATGGCTGATTCATGGCATAAAGATGGGAATTATCTACATCATACCTTCTTACTGAGCTAAATGACTCTCGCTAATAACAAGCTAGGCTAACTTTACTTGCTGTTGGCTACACTGTATGTAATTTCAAGGATATCACAACATAAAACATTCAAACGCTCGTTTTCTGTCAGGAGCAGCTACTGAGTCAAGTGCGACACCTGGTAAAATTCTGTTTACTGGTCCAGTCCAGTGTTTGACTTAATATCAAAATATCAAACCAGTTTGAAAATTTTGACACCTGACAAACCCAACCATCACAGTAGATCAATCTTTTCCCTGCGCCGAGAGTCTTGTGTGAATGCATATGGTACCATTTCTAAGTTTGAGAATGGATCAGTGTGAGCTTCAGTACATGTAAATCAGAATTAAACATATCGCACAATTCTATGTCCACATAGAGTTGCTTTATTCCTCAAATGTGTTCGTGGCTCGAATTCGCACCATAAATGACAAACCCAACAGCTTAAAATGCTATCTCAAACATCTCAAAGCTGAATTGATTGCTAAAAATGCTATAAGTAAAATGAGCTGAAAATTCACCACAAAAATTTGCAGAAATGCATCATTTTAACTTTGTAATTGGCCTGGGACGGGGAATAGTTAGCTTTCTTGTAGGGTCCTCAGAAGTCATTTAATCCAATGGCCCTCAGCGTGCATCTGTCTGTTGCTTTTGCCTGCCTTTCTCCAAAGCGGCAGCCTGCTTTGCTTCGCAGAGGTTCCCCACTGCCAGCAGTGCTCAGGCAGACGGAGCAAGCCCTGCCCAGCGGAGAGAGAGAGAGAGAGAGAGAGAGAAACGGGAGGAGACACAGAGAGAAAGACCAGCTTGCTCAACAGCTGAGCGGAGCACTGCGCTGCTGCCTGCCCCTCCCCCCTCCGCTGCACAGAAACACACAGATGCTTGCCTGCTGCCTCCCTCCCATTCACACATGAGCACGGCCTCGTCCTCCTCTCACACACACGGGCTCACCCACTTGATGATGCGCACTTATTACAGAGGAGTGTCACCAGACGAGTGGACAGCACTGTCGCACATGAAGCCTCTAGTGTTTCCCCTTGTCTTGGCGTGTCCTCTTCTGCTCCTCCCTCTCTACACTGCCTCCCCCAACCTAACAACACACAAGCTCCGCTCTTCTACATGTGATTTACAGCTCCATTATCAAAGGCCAAAGGCCCAGAGTCAAACGGCATATGCCAAAGAGAGAAGAAAAAGGAAACAGTGGGAAGGAAAAGAGGGAATCCTAAGAAATAAAGACTTAAATGGAGGAAAAGAAAAACACAAAACAAGAAGAAACCGCAAAAACATCTGAAACCAGCAGGTAATCAGATTCGTATTCACTTGTGCGTCATTTCCACCTTAGTCCTGACTAGAAGTACAAACTAGTTATGAAGTGATTACTCAATAACCTTTTTTACAAAGGGATCCCCCCATAGGGTCTCATCGAAGACCCTTTATTATAACGTCTTCTCTTTTTTATACAGAACCAAAAACATGTCTGCATAATGCTGCTCCAGTGTGTGATTTTAGATAATATGCCAGCGTTACGGAGGCAAAAGAGGCATGGCAGCTGTGATGTGTAACACAACAGTGTGACAGATAAAATACCCATCAGACAGCACTTTCTGAACAATAATAGAGGCACTACATGGCAACAACAATTATTTACTGTCCCTGTAATATGGGGGTTGATTTCACCCTTTGCCTTCGAGGATAAGGAGCTCCTGGACCTCACTGTCTCCCTAGTTTGCCGACATTTTCAGTTGCTGTTCTTCTTCTGTGAGTTAGCTGCTAACTGCTTTTTTAGGCGGAATTTATACTTATGCA
The DNA here is from genome assembly GCF_041903045.1 of Epinephelus lanceolatus. Taxonomy (NCBI): domain Eukaryota; kingdom Metazoa; phylum Chordata; class Actinopteri; order Perciformes; family Serranidae; genus Epinephelus; species Epinephelus lanceolatus. Next base: position 24,588,877 of record NC_135751.1, on the reverse strand, counting down.
TCTGAAACAAAGCTTTTATTTACTTATATTTCACAGATAAGAAACAACAAATTGTGAAGACAATAAAGCCTCCACAAAAATAGCATTTTAAGTCTTGTGTGTGATTTATCCTTTGGGGATTTATTCTTCGGGATTTATCCTGGCTTCAAATGAGCAGAGGAAATGTATGCTCGTCGCTAGGCTAATTTATACAACGTAAAATGTCACAGGCTTGTGCTAATAATGTTAGCATCTTATATTTGTTTGGAAAACGTGTTTAGTATAAGACAGCTGTTTTGTCGGTGAATCTTGTGAGTTGTAATGGAGCTGAATTTTGTAACGTCACCTTCGTTAAATGTTGCTGTTGTCCCTGGTTTCAGATGAATAGAGAAGTCTGCTAGCTGCTAGGCTAATTTATACAATGTAAAATGCCATAGGTGTTGTGCGAATAACATTAACATGTTGTATTTGTGGGGAAAATGTGACAGACAAGTGTTTTGTCTGTGAATGCTGTGAGTCATAATGTAGCTGATCTGTGTACATGTGTTTGAAATTGTCTCTATTAAGCCATGTTTAATGTGTGTTTTGAATCAACTAAACTTCACAGGACTTCACAGAAACCTCTGCCACCAACTGGTGTTTTGGTGATGTAACTGCAGAGTGACACAAACACACCACGCACAATCATAAATGCTCACAACAGCGTAGGCCACCTACGTAGGCTACAGCATAGGGTCTGCCACACATTTATAAATCCCAATAAAATCTCCTGGCAGTGGGTTGCACACCTAACACTAGGGGTGGGAATCTTGGGCACCTCATGATTCGATAACAATTACGATTCAGGGGCTACGATTCGATTATAAAACGATTATTGATGCATCTTTAATTTATGTACAGTACAGGCCAAAAGTTTGGACACACCTTCTCATTCAATGCGTTTTCTTTATTTTCATGACTATTTACATTGTAGATTCTCACTGAAGGCATCAAAACTATGAATGAACACATGTGGAGTTATGTACTTAACAAAAAAAGGTGAAATAACTGAAAACATGTTTTATATTCTAGTTTCTTCAAAATAGCCACCCTTTGCTCTGATTACTGCTTTGCACACTCTTGGCATTCTCTCCATGAGCTTCAAGAGGTAGTCACCTGAAATGATTTCCACTTCACAGGTGTGCCTTATCAGGGTTAATTAGTGGAATTTCTTGCTTTATCAATGGGGTTGGGACCATCAGTTGTGTTGTGCAGAAGTCAGGTTAATACACAGCCGACAGCCCTATTGGACAACTGTTAAAATTCATATTATGGCAAGAACCAATCAGCTAACTAAAGAAAAACGAGTGGCCATCAATACTTTAAGAAATGAAGGTCAGTCAGTCCGGAAAATTGCAAAAACTTTAAATGTGTCCCAAAGTGGAGTCGCAAAAACCATCAAGCGCTACAACGAAACTGGCACACATGAGGACCGACCCAGGAAAGGAAGACCAAGAGTCACCTCTGCTTCTGAGGATAAGTTCATCCGAGTCACCAGCCTCAGAAATGGCAAGTTAACAGCAGCTCAGATCAGAGACCAGATGAATGCCACACAGAGTTCTAGCAGCAGACCCATCTCTAGAACTGTTAAGAGGAGACTTCATTCATAGTTTTGATGCCTTCGGTGAGAATCTACAATGTAAATAGTCATGAAAATAAAGAAAACGCATTGAATGAGAAGGTGTGTCCAAACTTTTGGCCTGTACTGTATATTGATGCACTTTTTCACAACACACATTTCTTTTTGTCTCACTGAATAAGCATTCAACACTTGCAATTTTTAAAAACAGTGCATTTGTAATAAGAAACAGTTGAATTCATTTCCATTATATTTTATTAAACATATAAATGGAAATGTGTGCAAACTGGAAAGTTACAACTTCGTTGTATGAAACCAAAGGTAACAACAGGTATCTTAAATCACAAGATAAAATGTGTAGTTAGAGTAACAAATGATTCGGTGGCAACAGACGTCCACGCATCACATGTAACTGCGATCCTACCTGCCTGCCTTCAACAGTGAGGCCATGACTTCTGTTTTGGTTTGATTGTAGAGTGTCGGTGAAATAGCGTCGGGATGGGATGGTGTATCTGGGCTCCAGTGTATGCAGCAGTCCTCGAAATCCTTGATTTTCCACGACCAAATCCTTGGCAATAAATGCCGCGATGGCCTTCGTAATTCGCTTCGCCTTTTCCAATGAGGGTGGCAGCTTTCTAATTGCTTCCTCGATTGTTCTCTGGTCGGTAACGCCACTAGTTGCCGCAGCAACAACAGCCTGCCGTCTCCCTGACTCCTCCGTCAGGTGGAATCGAGTCACATGGCTTCTCATGTTTGTTGTGTTGCCAAAGTATTTTATTTTAGCACGACACAGCTTACATATCACATGGCTCTTGTCCAGTTCACTTCCGCCATGATCGTTGTAGAAGGAGCTGTTAAATTAGAAGGAGCTGTTCGGATCTCACGGCGAGGTGGGTGGCGGTCAGCCATGTTTGTTTTCCTCTGTGCGCGTGTCAGAGTGTCCGCTCCAGGTGCGCATCCCAAAGTGTCCCGGAGATGACACGTACCGCGCTTCTTAGTTCCACATTATTTAGAACCTTCTGTATTACTCTAATTAACAGATTTAAATAATCGAAATTTGGACGTTTGTGAATCGATTCAGATTCGGCCACGTCCAAATCGCGATGCATCTAAGATACGGAAATTTCCCCCACCCCTACCTAACACGTTGTCAAAACGTCACATCTGTCCTGTCTTGCCGGCTGTCCCTCTTACACAGACTTCTATTCCGCTCTGTTACTACCTCTGCTGCCAACTGAAAAGCGAGACAACCAGTTTCCTGATCAGTGTCGAAGTATTTTATGTTTTAAAGGGACAAAATGTATCTAGTGGATGTAACAAAAGCAACTAATTTTATTATTCTAGTACACTACCAAAAGTTTAATATGTATTTGCAATGATAATAACTCATACAATGACAAAAAATCAATACTTGGTCTGTGCATTGATAAAATATTGCCATAAAAAATACCATGATACTATGCTGTCGGTAATTATCTTGGTAGGTATGAGCAGAGGCAAAACATGGAACAAGAACAAAATTTCAAGCCAACACTCAAGCAAACCAAAAAGAGTAATGTGTCCCAATGAATGAAGAGCAAGAAAAAAATGGGAATTAATACAACCACCAAGAAGAATATAGACAATATAGTAAAACATCAGATTTGTTTGCCATATCAAACACTGTCAAATCAAAGCTAAATGAATATGTGTTGTATCATTTGTGCATTAGCATATATGTTATTTAAAGTAATAGTGAACTCAGCTACATTTCTTCTGCTCTGCACATAAAAGCAAACACATTGCCCTCCCACATTTCGGCAGCATGTTTCTCTGATGGCAGCTATGCAAGGTAAATATGGCGTGTGCCAGATTCTGTCATTTTATCTTCAAACTAACACACACACTACTCACAGCCAGGTTCAAATCCGTGTCTTCCTCTTTTCGCACCTCCTCCTCTCACACACACAAACCCGGTGTATCATTATGTAAAGGCATTTGTTTCAGTATGGATTATAAAATAACTCATCGATTCACAGGCGCACACCGAGCAGTTAGTGTTCGTACCATAATGTAAGGAAATACAGGCAGTATATGAGACTCTATATGCCTGTATTAGAAAGGAGGTGCTTGTTTCATGTGGCGATGTCTGTTGAAATAATGTTAGTGAGAAGTAGGGTGCTGGTTTAACCTTGGTTTCCTGTCAAACCACAAAGCCCCGAGACTCTGCGACACGGGGAAACATTTTCTCACATCGCACTTCAAAGTCTGCAAAGTAGAGATATTCACACAGAAATACAACCAGCAGCACATCGTGTAAAGTATTTTTCATTCACAAACAAAAACAACAAAGTTTCACTGTGTAGTAGTACCATGACACAACTGCGGTTCTTGTTGCATTTGCATTTCTGTCTAAGTAGGGCTTCCATTAACCGGTAGTTACCTTTTTTCATTTTTCACAGGGAAAATCTGTTGAGGTCTCACATATTCCCATCTCTCCAGTCATAACATCGGGTGATGATAATTCCCTTTGAGAATAAGTAGGCATAAACACCAACAGCCAGTGAGCATCTAACTATTGTGACCTTAGGCTGTAAAAATAATGGAAGTAGCTACTGTGACGTCAACCATTGGTTTGTGGGATCCCATTTTGAAGCCTTGAGAAGCCACTTCAGCCATCACCATCTTGGTTTTTTGGAGCCAGAAGTGACCGTATTTGGGCAAGAGGCTGGGACTGTGGAGGAGCGAGGGGTGGGATCTGAATGAGAAGCTGAGGACACTATCGGCAGCCCCACCATTCGCTATGTGTATTTTAAGTTATAATAAAATGAAAACAGGTGAGTAGCTATAGAGATCAAAACTGTTTTTTGTACCAGGCTGTAAACATGTTTATTTCTGCCGTTAAACTTGGGCATGTTAACATGGGGGTCTATGGGAACTGACTTTGTTTTGGAGGCAGCCTTTAGAGGCCATTCAAGAACTGCAGTTTTTGGCACTTCTGTGTTGACTTCATTTTACAGCCCCATAGGTTGCCACTTGATAGTAATTCATCACTTAACATTGGACGCTCTCTGTCCACTTCTGTTACGTCATGTAAACAAACCAGGTGCCTTTCAACTGTGCACTTGAGATCAAACTGGAGATGTAACCACTGAACAGATGGGTAAGTATTTGCTGTCTTTCGACGTTTGTACTTTTGAAACGGATAACAGGTTTCATATTGTGATATTTACTGGAAATGACAATGTAGTCAACTGCAAGCAGGTTGTTATCAGTGATAGTCATATACCAGAAACTTTCAGCTCCCTGGCGATCTCCCTCCAGCCAGCTGCCATTTTATTTAAGTTCTTGTCGTGAAACCAACAGGCATTATATAAATAGCTTGTCATTTAAACTTCACGCATCAGCAATTTCTCGTTCATTGTGGTGCTTTCAAAGTGAGCAACAGGAATAAAGAAAAACAAGGAGTCCAACAAAAGTTCAGTTTGTGTGGTCGGGCCCCATTTAACATAAAACTGCATGATATATATTTAAGGCTATTGCAAAAACCACAACATTGCCAGTAGCGCTGCAATACAGCGCTACTGGCAACTGCAGGGGATGACAAGCAACGGCCACAACCATTGTGTTCACGCTATTTCTTTCCCCCATGGAAGCACCATGTATTTACACTCCGCTACGCAAGACACTGAACATCTACTCTGCACTGAGCGCTGCACGTTTGCTTTTTTTTTTTCTGGTCAACGAGACAGAAAAATATTCAGCTTAAGGTAAAACACTGCAGCTGCTTGTCACTGTCACTTTTTACTCAGCCGCCCAATCTCAGTGGAGAAGAGGCGGGACAAATACCACAAAGATCAACTGTCACATCATTGAACAACAACAATGGAAAGAAATTAATACACACACTTCGGAGGGTCTTTCCTCTCTCCTGAAGTGTTTCAACCTTCCCTTCATCCAGAGCAAGTACTCTACCTTTTGCCGAAATTTTTATTTCCGCAGATATTCCGAATTATAAAAGCCACACGCAACCTAAGAGTCTCAGCTAAAAAACATTGTGCCCATATTGCACGTCATTGCCCTTGTGTATTTTGTTGTATTTAACCTGTTTCAAAACTGTGTCATCACTGTCATAAAATGAACAATATACTTATGAACAATAAGGCTTTTTCACTTAGCACTTAAATAAGGATAAATGAAGTAATTTGCAAAAACAACAAAAAATGGCTGTCATACTGCATCGAGCTGTTGAGCCACCCTTAATCACCACAGGGGAATTCCTTCACCATTAAAGGACAACATTTATTAATTTTAAAAACAGCCTTCTTACTCATGTATTGACGGGACTAATCTTATCTGTAAAATAATGTAAAAGCAAACGCTGCCCGCTTTTCAATAAATATTACAAATCTACATGCCTTGATAATGTCATCTTTCATACAGCTTGCCTATCAATTGTGTTTAAACTCAATAAAATCACATTTTTGACTGGAATTTCTCTACTTTGTCTGGGATGTTGAAATTTTCCAGAAAACATGGACTGGTTCCATTTTATTTGTAAGGGAAGCCCTGATTCTCAAATTAGGGAGGCATAGGATTGGAGTAATAAAAACATCAGCACTGACATGAAACACTCTGTTGGGCCAAGCTGGACCCACAGAGACTGATGCACTTGACTGACGCCCTCAACTGGATGACTGCTTCCTCCAGCAGATCCAGGAAGAAGAACAAATCAATACATGGTGACGGGAAGATAACCGACAACAAGCCAGCTATATGGCACGCCAATAGACTTTATTTAGTTATCTGGATAAAAAAAATTACTCTGAAATACTGGCTATAAGGTACCCTGCCTGACAACAACAGTCAATTACAATGCAGTATCAGAGCTATTTCTAACCTCTCAAACAGCAGTCCTTCAATAAAGAACAGCCCATTTCCTGTAATTAATGGGGGTAACTTATGAGACTAATTAAACTGAATTTTGAGCCTTACCTTATTCATGTTTCCAGCTTGCTGAGCATTCAGCGTGTTGTGTGCACCCAACTGTGGCCCTCCCTGGGTGAGTGTCTCTGCCAGCACACTGCCTCCAACACCAGGCCCAGCACCCACTTGTGCCCCCTGCATGCCCTGGCCCTGGTACTGCATGCCAGGTCGACCTCGGCCTGCCGGTCCCAGAGCCCCATTCATCACTTGTCCTGTCTGGCCCATGACCCCATGACCCTGTCCACTGTTCAACATGGCCTGGTTGAAGCCCATGCCTGTGCTTCCATTGCCTTGTCCAGCAGCTGCACCTCCTTTCTGGGCCTGGGAGGACTGGTGATTGGGAGACCCCTGCCCCAGTGGACTTTTACCAAGCACAGCACCTAGCTGACTTCCCACCATGCCTCCCTGTTGGGGGCTGGCAGAGTTGAGACCACCTCCCAAGATGGAGGAGCTACCTGGTCGCAGGAGCTCTGACAGCTGCTTGTGTTTGGCAGCTGCATCGGGAACGATGGAGTTGAGACCAGGACCCCCTCCACCTGGACCGCCGTTAGAGGACATTCCCATTCCCAAGTCTCCATTGGGGATGAGCTCATCTGGAAGGTCGTTTTCCAGGTCAAACAGAGACACAAGATCTAAAAAGAAAGAAAGGACATGAGAATTAGCCTTAATCACTGACTCACAAACTGTACTGTTGAAGGACTGACCAGATTTCTTGGTAAAATGTAATTTGGATGTTTTTTGTTTAGTCTGTAACTGTTATAATTTGTACATCTGCTGTTAAAAATCACATTCATCACAATAAATCAGTTACTGCCTTTGCCGAAGTGCATTTGTTGCTAGTGTATGAAAGACCAGAAAAAGTCAGCAGCTTCCTGGTCACACAAAATGGACACATTAAATATCAAAATAAAATTCAGTCCGTTTTTTGTGTGATGATGGATTCATAAATGAATAATAAAATAACTAATTGTTTAGTTTTCCAATTTTGGATTCACTATTGGACATAAAAGAATGATACACGAATTACACAACTTCTTTGACAACTAACAACAGAACAAGCTGCAAACCACCAAGTACAGAGATAGGTTTTGTTTCAAGAGAGAATTAGAAGGTTTATTCATTAGCATTATAATCTGATTAATCAATTATCAAAATAATCCCACATAGGACCAATTACACTGGGCATTAAGGTAAAGACCAACTGTTACTGTACATGACGTTGTTGTGCACACTGAGGCAACATGATGCAGAGAGCATCCAGTACTACATTCAGTTTCCTGTTCATCAAGGTAAATGGGGAGAAAGAACGAAAACAGGTGGAATCCATTGTCTTTTAATTGCCGAATTTCAAGGATTCAAGGCATCTAATGAAATGTTTGTCATTCAACTGGCAAAACGTATTGAAGAGTAGACAGGTACAACACATACATGTTGTGACTTTTATATACATAATTACATAGATCACTGTCCCAGATTGCTTCCTTTACGTGTTCCATGATCAGCAGGAGGATTTAGCAATAGTTAAGCATCTGAGTTATACTAAAATCACATCTTTTCACAATTGTCTGGCTGGTCTGCCTTGCTTTCACAACACAAATGAGAAAAAAAAAACTTACAAATGTTTGTTTGAATTGAACCTAACATGTTAGGTGTGAAAGTGCCCCGAATTTCCAAATGCGCCAATTGTTTTCAACAGTATAGTGGTGTATCAAACCATCTGTCACCCACAGAAATGAACTGGTTTTTCAGTTTCATGAAGACACAAGATCTGATGAGTTATTAAATCTAAAAAAAACCAAACCAGGCCTGATCCCCATACAAAGGGAGAAACAAGACATTAGGCTATGTTTCCATTTTAGGAGATAAGAATACCATATTGCAATACACAAATTACTTTACTTTATTTTAGAGCATTTAAAGAAGCATTTTAATGCTAGAAAGATGGTCTTTTCATAAAACTGGGCAGTCTCTTGGTTTATGAGCTGTTTTGGTGTTGGTGTGAGTTTGTTGGGACCGTTTATCGGCATGGTGTTGGATGTTAGCTGCTGCTGCAGCTATGTAGCTGGATACGTTTCCACTACTTGGTAACAATTTATTTCCGTAGATACCGTAAAGGTATTGAGTACCAATTTCGGCGCCTGCTTCCTTTTCTACCCATAGTAGTGATGAAACTGCCAAAAACATTAAATGAGCATCAGATGGACTGTATTCATGATAAATACCCTACAATAGTATTAAAAACCACCGGCAATTAATCAGTCAATGAGAACACCCACACACATGAGGACAGAAACAGTGTTCGACAGGGAGGGAGCACCTGCTGCAGCAAGCGAACACGCTGTCCGTGGTCATTTTGACTTGACCATGGGATTTCACTACGAGCCAATCGGCTGTAGAAAGAGGTGTCCAGACTTACATTCTAAAACCAGCCATTGGCGATTTGACCAGCAGAGTTGCAGGTGACACCATCAGCCGTCTCAATCGAGCTCAGACGGCCAGTCCATACCACTGCAACTTTTCTCTGTAACATTCTAAAACAGTTTCGTCTCGTCATGAATCATTGATCTGAACCGGGCTTAAGAGATCCACAGCGAGGACAGAGAATCATGCTCACATGTATTTCAAAAAGTTACGATTCTATGTATTGCTGTTGATACTAAGGTAATTATTACACATAATTGTGATTTAAATTTTGGGTGATACCACCCCAAATGTAGGCTTGGCTCCTAAAATTGATCAAAATGCTTAGTGTAGGCCTACTCACTCAGGTAGTGAGAACAGAAGCCCACTTCTGCTCTCCAGTCTACAGTGCACACTTGCACAAAGAGGCACATTTGACATGCGTCAATATGATGCACAGTATGAGCGTAGCTCTGTAAGAATTTAGAGCTCTTACATATGAAACTAAAATCCTCAAGAAAAGCACAATGTGGCTATCCACCGCACATTTTGGGTGGCACCAGTTTGTGGTGCCAGCCTAAATGAGCATATTTAGTTTGTCTTTTTATGTGCAAGGACACTTAGATTGACTTTGGGCAGAATAACTTGTAGTTAGCTGACTTGTTAGCAGTAATGTAAATAAATCCCATGTATATGCATGTAAACTAAAACAGCTCAGTCCCTGGGACAGAAAAAATGTGCAAAGAAAACACTGTGACTGAGAGCACTTGTGTGGCTATGCAGAAAACTAAATAAATACATACACCACACAGATAATTAATAGAACAATAATGAGGGTTGCAGTCCAAATCACACGCCTATGCCAAGGTCCTTCACGTGAAGGTGTGAGTGTGCCTCTGTACGTCGACCAATAAAGGTTTACCAGCACAACAGCCACACCCCCACACAAGCCTAACTCAGTGTCTGGAGCCACCATGTTACTTATGTTGGAGAGAAAACCAACCTGTTTATTGATGAAATATAGTGGCAATAAATGGGAGCTTAAATATCACAGCTACATGCTTCAAATCAAGTGTTCAACCTTTCAGCGTGTAAGGTTAAAGCAACAAGTCTCAGAGTATAGCAAGAGACATGAATGGTGCATAGCTGAGAGCAAGCACCTGTGCCTTGCCCGAGGCCTATTCAGCAACAAGGCCGAGATCACACAAATTTAAGAGGGAGAGGATACAGCAGAGCCAAAATGCTAGCTGAGGGAGAATATCTGCCTTTAGCATGGTTATTCTTTTCAAAAGGCTGAGGGTATGATTTGATTTTGCTCCTTATACAACAAGGATATGATGAGCAGATCCAGTGGCGAGCGTGCCAAGTAGTGACAATGGAAGCATCCACTAACCACAGAATCCCGACACTTGAGTCACACTATTCTCACCTGGAGAGGACATTGCTGCTGCCGGTTGTAATTCACCCAAAAGCTTCTCAGCAGCCACATGAAAATCTTCAATTAGACTCTTCAGTCTGGGAGATAATAACAGGCTGTGCGACAGGCTGTTGCTGCCTTACCAGAATCAGAAAGAGACGGGATGAAGATGGAAAAGGGTGAGATGCTCCCCCTCTCTCTCCCCAAGAAAAAGGGAGCAAAGTCGCTACGCAATCATGGCATTGCTTAGGGATATATATATAGATTTATAAGAGAGACCAAGCTAAACAAGGGCAAAGCAATTACTGTGCAGCCTTTAATATGCAGTAGCACACAGGAAAATGGCTTTTAATAAAAGGGGGAACTGAAACAATTAAAAACAAACCAAGAGGTACTACAGTGGATCATAGCCAGTGTGAGAACACCTAAGGAATGGTCTCAAGCAGATATTTTGCTGTTTTTCTATTGCGTCTCTTTGTCTGCATTACTTTTCACACGTTCAAGTTTATTTGGAGAACATAATCTTAATTTTCAAAATCATCTGCCTCAGCGTAGACGTGGCCTCACTGAATACTACAACATTCTGAATTTGATGCAGATCATGTAAATGGCATATTCAGAATAAGGCCTTTTTCCAAAAGTAGCATTTTAGTATTAGGATGTCACATAAGACATAATTTGGGTTTTAGGGGCATTTTCCAGACATGTATACAGTGCAAACGTAATATGCGTTTCAACTAGGGTTTTTACAGCAGTTTGCAACACATGGCCTCTTGCCTTTTTACGGTGAGCTCTGTGCGTCGCCATGGATGCACTGTACACTCACCAACTAGCCAACAGTTTGCTAGACTGGAGATTCATGCCCAAAAGAAATGCTCACATTTTTGGTCAGAAGTAAAAACACACTTGCTTTTAAACATTATGAAAGACTTTGATATCAACAGGTTGTTAAATAAATGCAAATGTCATGACAACTATCTTTTTAAGAAGGTAGCTGAACGAAAAAATGAGGGTAGCTGTGTTCATACTGTCCAACAAGTTCACCAAGAAGCAAAATGACACAAGTGGCTCCAGCTGTTCAACTTTTCCATATTTTGATGTGATAAACGACATGTTGGGGCACGTTAATAAAAGTACGCACAGCTGCATGCAAACAGGAATAGTGGAATATTCATTTTCATTAACCATGTGAAGAGTGAAGTAGGAATATTGTGTTTTTCGAAGTAAGAACAAAACCACAATATTTGGTGCATGCAAATGTAGTCACTGTTCAGTGCTTTGTCCTCATTCAGCTTGGCTATACTTTTGTTTAGAAAAAATAACAGTTTATTGGGGTGTTAAAAACACAACATTAAGAAAATTTCATGCCACATTTAAAAATTGAGGCTGGGCAGTATTCTACACTTTTGATTGGCAGGACATTTGTAAAACTTTTAATATGGTGCTTTATAAGAAGAGCTGTGATGACTTCAAGATGTGCAAAATTAGTGGCACTTGTAAAGCTAGGGCTGCAGCGATTTGCTGCACAGTGTTTATGACGACCACAGCTATTCAGAGAAAATGACAAGAAAAAAATTTGGTGAGGCTACATGATCCGAGAGGGCAAGAAATGTTTTTTATTCAGCTCCTGCAGACAGACTCTTAGATTTTAATGAAAGGAGCAGCTTACAGTCTCTTTCCACAGGATATAAGCATCTTGTGGATGTGTGAGATGCAAAAGCTTAAAGCACAGACAGATAATGGGTTAAGGTGAAGAGGCCAGCGGGGTAGGCCTGTTTGGGGTGGGTGATAGGATGGCATCCACTGCCACAGCCTCAGCTGAGACATGAACCAGCAGTTCAAGATAATCCTCTGCCACTGCTTCGCTGGTGCAAGGCAAAGTTTTAACACTTGACTGTATTTAAACGCCAGCTAATGCTAATAAAGCTGAATAATTCTCATCCAGGGGTTAGGGTTCATACACACAGGCCGGACAAAGGAGGAGGAACCCCTGCCACATGAACAGTGGGGTTGAAAACTGCTTCAGAAAAAATCCATCCACCTAGTCCCACCTAGGTTGAATAAAAGGTTTCGAAATCTGCCATCTAAACACCAGAAGTCTAGCACCTAAACTGGAAGAAATTAAGATCATGCTTTTGCAATCAAAAGCACACATAATGGCAATTTCGCAAACCTGGTTAAGTCTAAGTATGCCTGTTTCTTTTCTCTCGATAGAAAATTACCTCCTCTAACGTAAAGACCGCACTGATAAACCTGGTGGTGGAGTTGCCTTATACATAAATCAAAAATATGCTCACCCAGTAACAAAAATTGTTACTGAAAGTGAGTTGTTGCAGCTGGTGGTAAATTTCACACATCAACATGCAATTACAGTCATTGCCACCTGTAAGCCCCCCCAGTATCAGTACAAGTGATTTCTTATCACAGCTCACTGATCTAATTAAATCAGTCAAAACAAAGGAGATGGTTATACTAGGTGATTTTAACCTGGACTGGAATGACAGCTCATCAAAATCATTGAAAGCAACTGCAATAAAGCTTGGTCTCCATCAATTAATCAAGGAGCCTACCAAAATCAGTAACACTCGCACTTCAGTCCTTGACCTTATATTCACCAATCAACCCCCTAAATACACAATGGCAGGAGTAATACACACCCCAATATCAGACCACTCTCTTATTTATACTGTAAGGAAAACTGTTAAAACCCTGGGAAGCCAAATCCGCCACTCCATCTCAAAAATACCAAATTCTAAACTGCCACAATTTAATGCTGAAATTAGAGACATTGATTGGAGCAAGAAATTATCATCCAAAAACCCAGAACATATCCTGCATCAGTTTTATCACAAAATGGAATCCACTCGCAAAAAAATATACCACTGCTTACAGTATACAATCCCGACAGTTCAAATTACCATGGCTAAATTATGAAATTCTGCTACTACTAAAACTGAAGACTCTCTCCCTCAAAAATATCGATCCTCAAAAACATTAGAAAGTAAAACAGCCAAACTGCCTACTTCAAAACACAAATCATGCAAACTGCTTCAAAACCCAAAACACTATGGCAGACCCTCAATAAAAACGACAACATTCAAATTTCTGAACAAGGCACTAGTATTACTGCAACTGAGTGCTTTCAATGCTTATTTTGTTACATCTGTTAAAGAACTAGCATCTCAATTTGATTCTCCATCACACACCACACCTGTTTCTTGTTCTACATCCCCCCAGTTCTCCTCCTCTGAAGCATGGAATGTTTAACATTTTGAACTCCTTGAAAACCTCTCGTGCTTGTGATGTTAATGATTTAAACACGGATTTCTAAAGACTCATACCGACAGCCTTATGCCTCTTCTCCACCATCTGATCAATCACTGTATCAGGCTCTCTATCTTTCCCTCCAACTGGAAAACAGCTCAAGTCACCCCTGCTTTTAAATCTGGGGATCCAACCCTGGTTTCAAGTTACAAGCCAATATGCATTCCTCCCGAATTATCAAAATTATTGGAAAAACTCCTTTACAACCAACTTTGCACTATCCAAGTAGTTACAATCAATCAGGTAACATCTCCCCTTCTAACTTGTAATAGTGGAGTTCCACAAGGCAGCATCTTGGACCCCCTACTTTTTCTCCTTTACATCAATGACGTTCCTAACATGTGTAAATATTCTAATTGTTTTCTATATGCTGATGACATTGAAATTTTTCTCTCTGACCCAAACCCTGACATCTTAAATTCAAAGCTGATCCATCTGCTCGAACCACTTACATGACTGGCTGAAACATAATCATTTAACCATCACTGTCAAGAAAACAGAATGTATGTATTTTCATTCCCCTAAAAAACACAATATCTATGTCTGACCCTATTCAGTTTTCAAATCAAACACTAACCATCACAGAAACCTACAAATATCTTGGGAGTATATCTTGACTCACATCTCACTTATCGACACCACATTCAGAACCTAACAAAGAAGCTCAACCAGAAACTGTACATCTATAAAAAGATCAGACCATATCTCACCCCTGCTGTTTCAGACACATACCTAACATGCAATCTTTCTCTCGAATATATCCTCATATGGTCCTGAACCACCAAGGAAAACACTGAACCCATAGCAAGAACATACAACAGAACTTAGAAGATCCACGGTAACCTCCATCTTTGGAGTCATCACTGCATCACACTCTCCCATTCTAACACCCCGACTTTTCAAAACCACACCAATAATCTATTAAACTCTATTTTCAGATCTTACACAACAACTACAATCCCACACTTACTACACTACTTTCAAGTCACAACACAAGACGGCAACACGTCACTAGATCAGTCTCGCGTGCACTTATTTCTATACCACCTTACAAAAACAATTACGGTCAGAGATCATTTTGTCACACTCACTCAAAGTTTTGAAATGAGATCCCACACTACATCAGAGCAATACCCTCTTTTACACATTTTAAACACGCATTTCAACACCACCTGATGGAAGGACAGACCTGCAACCACTGATTTAAATCCTACATCCCATTTTATTCACTCCACTTCAGTCCGCTACTTTGCAATGTCTACGTAGCTGCCTACATTTTGTTGTTTAGCCTCTGCTGATTATTTCTGTTTAGTATTTTATACTGTAACGTGTTTTTGTTGCATAGCAGGAACCTGCTGAAAACCAGTTTTTAACTGAGTCAGGCCAGTTTTAATTGTAACACACCATGTTACTTTAATTCCTTTCCTGTATAAATAAATGAATTAATTAACGAAAAAAAAACATACAGCTGAAAACAAGCTTGGCACTGGCCTGTGGCCACAGGCGCAAACACATACTGACACAAGACCAGAGCGCCATAAAAAACCGTCACACATTAACATAAACATCAAAGACAGGCTGCTAATCTGTGGCTGTGAGCGACAGATCAGCGTGCAGAGGGCTGGATGTGGCAAAGTGGGACATCTTGACTATTTATCAGACTAACAAGGCTTTACCTATAACAAACGTGACCCTGGAACCCAAACGCATTAGGGTATACTGTTATAATATGCCTTTGTAACACATTTGTGGAAACAAATAATCGCCATAATGATTAATCCATCAATCTGAATTTACATAGTCTGAATTCTCCTCTATAAAATTTTACATAGCCATTTTTTGTGATGTTCCTAACAACTTATTTCCCTGATGTTTAATCTGAAGTTTAAACTTAGACTTGTCGACTAGTCCAAAACTAAGAAAACACTCAGATGACAGTCAAAATTGAGCCCAATTTAATCTATAAGGTTAAACATTGTCTGAAAAAATAGCACAATTATAAGAACCATTTGAAGTATTTAATCTCATTTTTTGACAACCAAATCGCATTTTAAATGGTGCTGAAATGTGTGGCATTTGACCTGTGCATAATGAACAATGCACATTATCCTACAAAACATGACAACAATTCACTAAATAAAAGTTAGCTGTTGAAGACAATATTTTTAGGAAAACAATCTTTAGAAAACGTACCTGATTATTACAACAGCATTTTCACTGGGTGAACGCAATTGCATAAAGTAATAGGCTAGTTATTGTAATATCAAGTTAAACCAAGTAGTATTTTTGGTGCTAGGGAGCGTAGCAATATTCAATCGACTGGGCAACTTATCGCAGACATCTATGTCAAGATGTGCAATTATAAAAACATTATTTCTTTTAAGAGTTAGGAGTTCAAGATATGAAATTCTGATCTGAATTATGGGGGCACCCTGAAGGAGCTGTCGAGCTTGGATAAAGTGAGCTACAGGTCTGAGGGAAAATTTTACACCAACGTCCATTTGCTATCAGAAATCAACTGGAAAAAAAAATGAATCTGTAGTCACTTTCACTGTAAAATTATGTTAAACACAAATTGGCTGATTCATGTCATGCATTAAAAAAACTTTCAAATCAAACAAACCAAGTAAATTTGAGTGTGCACAAGAAAACAGCAGAGCAGAAGAGCAAGGCTGTGAGCTACAAGTTCCTCACAGATCCCCCTCCAAAATTTCTCAGAATTAGGGCTTTTTCAACTCAAGGAAAAAAAAAAACTACTTATCCTCCCATCTGCAGTCTGGCACTTAAAGTCTTCTCAGTGTACTTAAGATCCCGAACTGCATCCAGGACTTCAAAGAGAGCAGGTCTACAAGAGACACTGTGCAACGTCTTACTGGGTACATGTGTTAATGTGTGTGTGTGTGTGTGTGTGTGTGTGTGTGCGTCTACTGAGACAGAAAGGGCTTCTGGCAGCAGTGGGGGAGGAGTCGGTCTCGGTGTCGGGCTGCTTTATTGCCCAGCGAAAGCTCCTGTCACCCCTCTGAGAAGATGAGCTACCTTGGCTGAAGACCGAGGACTGTCGGCGAGCCTAGATAATGCAGCCGCCCGCAGCGGACGAGACAGGCCGAACAAAGAAACTTCACATTTCTCAGCTGTTTGTAAATGGCAGACAGATGTTTCCGATCTCTGCTGCGATTTAAATTAAGCAACTGCACCAGTCTTTATGTACTTTCTAGAAGACGAGAGTTAAGAGGTGGCTGCAGTGGCTCAGTCCCAAAACTGACTGCAATGAAACGAGACAGCCCATGCTTTCTCAATGTTTGGTGCTGGCTACTACACAAAGAATACCGACAACGCTACAATCCATACACTACACGTATTACACATACACAACTAGGGTTTGCCAAGAAGAGTAATGCTACTGGATGGACCACTGAATGGATGGCCAATGAAGGTATAAGCAGTATTTTACTACTGGCTTATAAGCATAGTAAAAGTGGTTCATTGCAGGTCGACTTTATAACTGAAATAAAAAGTCAAAATGGATACTCTTGCAGTCACAGTTGAAGGAGCTCACTGAGAAGTTTTCAGGTCTGAAGTTGAGATTCAACAATTGGTCAATTAGTAGATCGCCATAAAAATTAATAACAGCTTTTATATTCAATTCAGTAGAAATGCCGACCGGTTTCTTCAATGTCTAAAATTTTCTGCTTTTCTTTGTTTTATATATTTTTTTATATATTTTGGGGTTTTGGACTGCAGGTTGGCCAAAACAAGGAGTCTGAAGACAGAATTGTTCCAATACCAATATTGGAAAAATGCCTCCAATACTGTCTAAAATGCTGGCAAGTGCGCAAGTCTTTGCATCAAATTGATATCAGGTAATTAATTAAGAAACTTTATGGTAGTCTCACACCCAGACAAAGCAGCAGTTTTTCGAGAAATCAATTCTCCTTCGCCCCCTCTAAAAAGTAGCCTACACAAGTAGAACAACATTAGCGGTTAGCAAAATGTCAGCGATTGGGCAATATTTTGCATTCGATATAATAAATATCTACAGCGATTATTCTGTGTATGTATTTGAGCCATACCATACTACAATTTCCCATCCATTCAAAGTTAGGAGTATACGACTTCATTATTTTTCTTTTAAAAGCATTTTTTTTCGGTACTCGGTATCTGCCCACGGGCAAGTTCAGGTATGGGAATCGGCATCGGGAAGGAAAAAAATGGTATTGGAACATCTTTATCTGAAGACATCATCCAGGACATAGGGGAGAAGAAATGCACACTATTTTCATTTTGTAGATTTTTATATATAAAATACAAGCCAAAAGTTCTGTTAGAGTTTTAAGAAGTCTCTTGTTAATTTGGCAGAAACTGCAAATTTTAACCCTGGTGCCAGATTCATCAAATTATTATTACTCTGTATGTAATTAATCTTGTCCATTTGTCCACTGTCAAAATTTGAATATTTTTGAAAATATCTTCAGGTTAAGGGGTTGAAAGTTTAAGTTGTCCACTCCAATGAAATGACAGTCACTTTAAGAAATATAACTCCCAACTCTCATTCACAGACATACAACACAGCAACTTCCTGAAAAGTCAGCAAGTGAACTAGTGAAAGGAGTTTATATTGCAGGTGAAGTCTTCCCAAACTGCACCTGTGACATGCCCGGGGGGCTAGCTGGTCTCGTCTATACACTTAATGGTTATTAACTAGAAAAATAATGTCCTGGGGACGTAGGCTATAAGATTAATTTTTAAGAATAAAACTATCATAAATTAAACCACACAAACAATCAGACTGGTCACCAAATATGTAAGTATTTTTTAAGGGTCAACAGTCCAACTTTGTAAAGCTGCTTTGCAGGTTGGACGGGTGAATTCACAGACCCTAGGGCTAGTTTCTAATACTTAATATGATAGCAGTTTTTCTCACCTCAAAAACTATAATATGCCCATTTGCAAGCCAAATATATTGGCATCAGAAAAGTTGGATGTGGGTACAAAACACATGTAATCTTCCCGTATATTTGCCCAGATCATTTTCAACCTGGACCAATGGAGCATTTTGCTGAATGAAATAAGGTCTGAGCCTTCCGTGGCAGACTGACCTAGTGGTGAGAGATTATCTTCCAATCACACAACACAGGTTCAAGTGCTTGTGCTGTATCTGCACTGCTGAAGAGGCAACAAGGACATGAAGTCCAATCCAGCTCCAAGGCTTACAGAGGTGGCATGTTCCTCTGGAAGCACAACAGATTGTCTTCGGGCATCCAAAAGGGATTACATTTTTTTTTATATCATGTCTGGCTAAAACAGGTGCCATGAGACCACTCAAGATCTGTCCAAAAAGTGTCAAAGGAAAAAGGGAAACCAATGCCATGAGACCTCTGCTCAACATCTTACTCACCTGTATCTCTGATGTCATGATGGGTAAGTATGTTTTTAACTTAACTTTTAGCCTTTAAATGATGAGAAAGTTAGTTTGCATACTCTCCCTGTTGAGTACTTCTCATGTGATGAAGAGGCAGTGAGTTTGCACTTTTTTTAACACTAATTTATGGCATTTTCAATCAGCTATACATTTAATCAAACAATCCAACAGGGACTGGATATACAGTTTTCCTATGATATTTGCACAGCTGAAGTGGCGGATGGGTTTACTTTACCTTCTCCAAAAGGTGGATGCATCCTAACCCAAAAAGCAGCAAGACTTTATAGTGTGCAGGTTTAATAAAGATAAATATATGTCAAGTTTGCACATCATGCTTGTAAGTAGTTAGAAAGCAATGTCTTGTCGTCCTTACCTGGGCCATCTGATACGGAGAGAGGTGAATTAAGCTTGGGTCGCTTTGCAGTGGGGGGTCCGACATCCAGCAGATTGTCAGCCATCCTGCTCGGCAGATTTTATGAATGATGATGATGCAGGAAAATAGCAGAAGGATGAGTCCAACTTGTCCTCAGGCTTGTTATAGCTGGTAACTTTTCCTAACGTTGCGCGTAAAGGAGCAATTTAACTGTTTTTTTTTTCTTGACTGGCAGACTGGCGAAATGCTGCCTGGAGAAAACGGTTTCAAAAGAAGGGCAACAGCGCCACGCTCCGCCGCCGAAGATCACCCCATGATAATCCAACACCCAACACCCACATAATTATCCTCAATAATTACGTCCAAAAATTATTTCAGTTGGAGAAAAATAAATAAAAATCAATCATAAAATATTACACACGGCGTAGGCGAATCCCTTTCTCCGCAGATCGCCGCTTTCACGTCCGCACAGAATCATCTTTTTCGCCGTCGAAACGAGCAGCCATAAAATCTATCTCGGGCTTAAATAAAAAGAGCAAAATTCAAAAAATATTTTCTATGAGCTGGATTTTTTTTGTCGTCGCTGTCTCCCAGTAAATACAGCGTCTCGGGACGGAGATACGGCGAGCAGCGGCGCTCTCTAAAAGGGAAATCAAATATACAGTGGGCTTTCGAGACGATAAAAACCCATGTAATCCTCACATGTTTGCATTAAATCTCATCGGAAGGACTAACCCTTCGGTTTTCGGCTCGAAAAAACCGTTTGAGCTCCGTCTGAGCAGCTCCCGTCGGTTTTTAAAATTAATGCTACCCCCGAAATCCCGATTCTGAGCCGCGTCAAGATGGCGGCTGTTGATTCCTCCGATACAAAAAAAAAAGTTTTTTTTCTTCCCAGCTAGACGGTGGGGGGAGGAGGGGAGGCGTCGCGCGATGACGCCCTGACGTAAACCTGTGTCCCACCGTGCGTCATGTGGACGTACGTCAAGTTGCCTCTAGGGGTGGAATAACACAAAAAATAGAAATGTACTGTTCTACCTGCTTTGAACTGTTTAACAAACACACATCAGCCTTTGTCCATACACAGAAACACTTTAATCCAAACAGTTCCTATTATGTTTAATTCATCCACATCATATTACCAGCGGTGGTGGAAAGTAATCAAGTGCTGCATTCAGGTGCAATTTTGAGGTACTTGTACTTTATTATAAGCATTTTATTTGTAACTTAATATATATACCATATTGCATTTCAGAGGGGAATAATATACATTTTAATCACAGTTATCTGACAGCTGTAGGTGTTTCACAAATTTAAAAATTTGACACAAAGCAAAGCATATCGTCATTGTGTGATCTTACTATTATTATTAGTAGTATTTTATTTTATTTTACTTTATTTTATTTCATCATCATTATTTTTAATTTAAATTGCATCTTTGGAGGGAGTGTGTGACCCAGGTTTTTCACTGGCACTGACAATAAATAACCTTGATCAGCTTGTAAAATGTGTCACAACAACGCAATAAAATACAGAGTAAGATATAAAGTAGTTTAAATCATCTTTACGTTGTACAAATACACCATTAAAATGCTGCTTACACATTAATAGTAACAATGATGATAATAATAATACTAATACTAATAATAATAATGTAATTATTTCAAGTAGTAGCAGTAGTATTTTATTTTATCTTATTATTTTAATTTAAATTGCATCTTTGGAGGGAGTTTGTGACCCAAGTTTTTCAGTGGCAACAACAGTTAATAAATTAATAATCTTGATGAGCTTGTAAAATGTGTCACTACAATACATTAAACGATATAAAGTAGTTTAAATGGTCTTTATGTTGTACAAATACACTATTAAAATGCTGCTTACACGTTAATAATATCAATAATCACAATAATGATAACAATAATTACTATTATTAATATTATCATAAGTAGTAGTAGTATTTCCATTTTTTTTTTTAAAGTTGCATCTCTGGAGGCACTTTGTGACCCAAGTTTTTCAGTGGCAACGACAATAAATAACTTTATAACCTTGATCAGCTTGTAAAATGTGTTATTGCAATACATTAAACTACCGAGTAGGATATAAAGAAGTTTAAATCGTCTTTACGTTGTACAAATACACCATTAAATTCTTGCTTACAACTTAATAACAACAACAATAATAATAATAAAAAAATAATGATAAAAACCATTATTATTATGATCATCATCATAATCATGTTATTAATATTATTATTATTAAGTAGCAGTAGTAGTATTTTATTTTATCATTATTCTTATTATTTTTAATTTAAATAGCATTTTTTTGGACAGAGTTTGTAACCCAAGTTTTTCAATGGCAACCACATTAAATAACTTTATAACCTTGATCTTGTAAAATGTGTCACGACAATACATTTAAACTACTGAGTGGGATATAAAGTAGTTTAAATTGTCTTTACGTTGTACAAATAGACCATTAAAAGGCTTCTTATAAATTAATAAAAACAACAATTATTATCATCATCATTATTATCATCATCATTATTATTATTATTATTATTATAAGTAGTGGTAGTATTTCATTTTATTTTTCATTTTCTTTATTTTCTTTTTTAATTTTTTAATTTATTTATTTTAGTTTAAATTGCATTTTTGGAGGGAGTTTGTGACCCAAGTTTTTGAATGGCAATGACTGCACTGCTCTTTCCATTTGACAATACATTATTTTATAATCTTGATCAGCTTGTAAAATGTGTCGCTACAACACATGAAACTACAGCGTAGGATATAAATAAGTTTAAAACCTCTTCACACTGTACAAATACACAATTAAAATGCTGCTTACAAGTTAATAACAACAACAATAATAGTAATTCGACACCTAAGGTCACCTTACAGGCAAAGACAGAGAAAATACCAGCAGATTAAAAAGTCAACAAATTAAGGAATAAAGTAACATAAAATAAACAATAAATAATAAAGTAAAAAAAAAAAAAATTCAGCAAAACAAGTTTACAGTGAATAAAATTCTGTATAAATAGGGAATGATAGATAATGTATGATAATGAGCACTTTAACCTTTGATACTTTACATTTTGCTGATTATATTTTTGCACTTTTACTCAAGTATAACTTTGAATATGGGACCTTTTCATACTCTGGTACGGCTACTTTTACTGTAGTAAAAATCTGAATACCTCTTGCTTAACCACATATTACAGTGTCCCGAGGGTCCTAAGGACAGAGGGATGTTGTATGCTGTAAAACCCTGTGAGGAAAATTGTGATTTGTGATATTGGGCTTTATAAATAAAATTGATTGATTGATTGATTGATCAAAGCCCCTGTCCTGATGCATTATATTAGAACAACTTTCTATTCAGATCTGCCATAGTCGCATATTTTCCATGAGTATGCGTGTACAGTAAGTGCAACATTAAACAGCAAAGGTTGGATGATAATGTGCAAAGCCTTACTGATTCTGAACCAGCTTCAGCTGTTGAGATATTGTAAGAAAACAATTATTAGGATAGGTGCACTGTTCAATGTTTCTGACAGTTATTTTTCGTATTTCAAACAAATTTTCCTAAACATGCAAATCATTTATCTCCTTGTATTCTAAACCTGATGGCAGAGGACGGACAAAATAATTCTTTTGCAAGTCTCAAGTCTTGGCACTCAAATCCTAAGTCTAGAAAAACTTGTAGTTTCAAGTCCTAAACAAATCTAATGCCATTTTAACAACGAAGTCTCCATCTGTAATTTGTTTTGCATACTACAATTCATTTTTTGCTGACCACCGTGTAGTTTTGTACATGACCGAAACTATCTTTGGTACCATTTTTTTTCCAACTGGCACTCAGTAACGTAACATGAGTGACGTGGTTCTCTCCTGTCAGATCGGCTCAACCAAGCTGGATCTGGGGAATTAAGTGTCGACTATAGCTGGGAATGAACAGTATTAATGTTAGTTGATTTAAGAAAAGAAAACACTTTTTAAATAACATACTTTTAAATCTTTGCACTTAAAGGGAAGGTTTCAAGTATTTTCGAGTCAAAAGGCTCAAGTCCAAGTGATGTTACATGTCAATTAAAGTCCAAGTCTTTTTTAACTTTGTCAAGTCGTGTCCACACCTCTGCCTGATAGTACCGTGATAAGGATAAGGTAAGGACACATTGATGATAGTGCTAATATGAGTGAAAGGTAGGCCTATTTTAATTACTTTAAGTGAGAGTACTCAGTATGCAGCATGATTGTCCCTGCTTCTTTGCATTAATTATTGGATTTTCATTACTGAGTCATTAACACGTAAGCAGCATTAATAAAGTTGTAGCTGGTTTAATCTATTACAATGTTTCATATTCTATCAATGTGGCTAATGTTTGTAAATGTAAAAGCTAATCTGCAAAAGTAACACTAAGGCAATGGAGTAGCATAGTGTAAAATACATACAGTATAAAACAACATTAAACAGAAACACTTAAGGAGAAGTACCTCAAAGTTGCGGGCCCCTTCAGAACAGCAATTAAGAACAAATATTAAGTTACAACCCACCGCAGGTAAATACAGAAGCGGCTGTAGTGCACAGGCTATAAATTCAACCGGACAACATTTCCCAGCAACTGACTTTATTCAATTTTAACCTTCACTTGCATACCTATTAGCGTGCTATATACAAAAACATCTCCAAAGAAAGCAACAATTTATTAAAAGTTGGCGGTAGCAGGCTACTGAAATACTGCCTACCTGCAGACATATAGTAGTGTCTCGCCCATTTTATTTGGCCAGTTTAAATTTAAAAAAAAAGAAAGAAAGAAAGAAAGGACGTCTGTAGTGATTAAAGCCTTACTGTCCTAGCATGTCATACTTATTGAGATCATAAAATTAGAGCATCCCCTCCAAAACACACACAACCACACAGTTTTACAAACACTCATACATTTTTTTTTTTACACACATGCAGGCAAACAGAACGCACAAGTATTATTCCAACATTGTTAAAATTACCCAGTTCTTTAGACTATTTAATACTCTAGTACATGCGCTTATATAAATAATAGAAAATGCTCAGGTACTATACAATATAAAGGCATACTGTACATAAAAAGTGAGCGTCTTGTGCAAATGTGTTTTAACAGTGAATACTATAAATGACCTTTTCTTGAATGTGCGTGACGCAACCTGCAAAATTAAAGAGGAGAGAAGATACACAAAGAAACTCAGAGAGATGGTCATAACACTCTTTGGCATCAAAATTCTCACAGTGTGCCATTCTGCTGGCTCAGAATGTCACTTACATCTCCATGAATCAAATCATTTCATGTGTTTGTAGAGAAATAAAAGGGAGAAAAATACAAGTGGCAATCACAACAATGAGTTGACGCCACTATCGTATTATTCGTGTTAGTCCCAAATACAATACTAATCAAAAAACAAAGTGTTGAGTTCATTTAAAAAAAACACATAATTCAACAGCTTATCAAAATTACTAAGAAGGAAAGAAAAGAAATGTATCTTATATGCTTAATCTAATGACCTCTATTAAGCACTTAACCATGGACAATAACAATTATTCTAAGCGTCCCTTTATTGTAGTATAACAAACACAAATTTTAGGTTGGTACAAGGGTTGTGTGCTCATAAGCATAAAGGTAATTTTCCCTTTCAAACCAAATTATTATTATTATTGCATTTTAATCAACCCAACTCCACCTGATCGATAGTTACAGTACACAACGGAAGGCCAAACAATACAAAAAAGGAATTCAAAAACTGTAATAAGGCCAATTAATGTTGAAAATGTTTGGTGTGATCACAATAAATAGTCAAGAAAAGGCACTGCTTAAATGTCATGACCTTAGAAAATCCTGTCAAAAGTAATTTAAGCTTTCTCCTGCTTACTCATAAGCTCAGAGAAATATTCGGTGTCTTAAGATATGAAAGCAACTCAACGCAGACAGTGAAAGAAAAGACAAGGAAAATCAAGTTCAGAGTTAAAAAGGCACAAGCTATCTTCACAAATTATTTAACTATTTGTGTAATGTTAAATGTGGCAGTCGGAATACATTATTTAATGATAAAAAAAAGGCAAATTGGTTTCTTGTTTTTCTGTAGTATTGGTCTGGTTTGATTTATTACTTAAAAGTACTGATTATGAAATGGTAATTTAAAAATATGAGGTTAAGGTGTTGTTAAGTAAAGGAGCAGTGTGTAGGATTTAGTGGCATCCAGCAATGAGGATGGCAGATTGCAACCAGCTGAAACTTTTCCCATGTGCCAAGCGTGAACTCCAAGTTAGGATTCCTTCAGGGTTCATAGTTCAGGAGGTTTGTATCGAAGAGCCGAATTATCTGCAGAGGTCTCTTCCTTTCTGAAACAAACAGACCAGGTGATTTAAACCAGTAGAAACATCGAATAAAGGAGTTTCACGCATGCTATGAGTAAGGGTTTCTCCGATGCTGGTTGGCCAACACATTCTCACTTCGACCTTGTCACACATCAACGTTTGGTCATGGACTTTCCACGTCCACATACGACGTGAAAGGTACCCTGGTTGCGTTTGTTGTTGACGTTCTGGGACACCGTGTCACCAAGTTCTGCCTGTTACATGCATTGACGTCTTTCAAAATACATTTCCGTTTTCAAAGGAAATTTAACGTTTATATACAGTCTCTTTCAAAGTAAAAGCACTACGTCAGAACAATGGTACACCGCGATTTGCCTTTTTTTTGTTTCCTTCAACAATAAACACACATGGTTGGATTTAGGCAACAAAAGCATGTGGTTAGGGTTAGGGAAAAACTTTATAATCTTTCGGGACAAGAACACCGCTCTCTTGGGTGAAAGTCTGTGTTTGTTGGACCCATCCACCACCAATCCCGCCTGCCCCAGTCAGACTTTCGTCGCATCAACTTTCATCCTTGTCCTGCCGCGTTGCCCCCGATGCCACCAGAAAACGTTAAACTATAATGGCAACCTTCCGTGTATCATGCCAACATCAAAGAATGCCCTTTTTTGTTGGTTTCTGACACTTCAAGTCACTACCCAAGTGCTGGATTTCGACGACTTCGGAGTGAGACCGCATTCGGTTGGCTCAACCCAAACAGGCCGCTAGCCCAGCACCTGCTAGTATGTGCTCACCTTTTTTGTCTGACAACTTAAAATCCAGATGTTCAGAGGGTTTTTACTGGTAGCCGAACTATCTGAGGAGCTCTCTTCCTCTAAAAAACAAACGGACCAGATGATTAAAATCACTAAAAACACTGAATAAAGCAGTTTCACTTTACAAATCCGTCTTTCTCTGATGCTGCTTGGCTTGGTGCAAGCGTGTGGCTAGCCCAGCACCTGCAATGGTGTGGTCATCTTTTTTCTTTGATAACTTAAGATCCAGCTGTTTTGGAGGTTTTTACCTAGAGCCGAATTATCCGCAGAGGTCTCTTCCTCTCCAAAACAAACGGACCAGGTAATTAAAACCGGTAAAAACACTGAATAAAGCAGTTTCATGTTAAAAATCAGTGTTTTTCAGATGCTGTTTGGCTCATCACAGAGGGGCTGCTAACTAAAGTGGCCAACGCGAAAAGGCAAATGGCCCTATCTACACCCAGTGTTTGGTTTGTCTAGTCTGGGCTACTGTAGAAACATGGCGGTGCAACATGGCAATCCCTTAGGACAAGGACCCGCTTCCTATGTAGATATAAACAGCTCATTCTAAGGATTTGACACTTAGTATATTACATTCCATTCGCACTGGACCTTTAAACTGAAGACACTGAAGTGGATTTATGGTAAAACTTTTTTTTTTTTTTGCCTCTGAGCACACAAGCCTTTTTTGCTAAGAAACAGTGACAGAGAGAAAATGTAAGAGCAACAGAAATGTACAGTTTAATCAGTTTGATTTCCTTAGTGATCTGACGTAAGAGCATGAAATCAATGGAGTCAAAAAGAAAGCGTAAAAAACACCTAGGGAATACCACGGAATACGTTTGTTACACTGCCTTTTGCATTTACAGTGTTATTACATTAAGTTTCATGCCATTGAAAGTATAAAGCAGTGAACGCATCCAGCTGTGTCCGCCTAATATTGTCCTTCAAATCATAGAAGTTAGAGAGGGGAGCTTCACATGAACAAGTTCAAGTTTTGTGCAACAATAAATACAATAAAACACATTTTTGATTTGTGACATTCCACTTTGATTATCCATGTCTTAAAAGCACTATCAACTAACACACAGTGTAATCCACAGCAAAACCTAGGCAGTTGTATTCTCTAATCGCGCTAAAGTCAAGACACTCTACAGGTACAGCAGTGCCTCGTCGGATCCATCGAAATACTCATCAACACTTAACACAGCTTGGGTTCCCTTAAGAGCCTGGATCATAGGGGAGGGCAATAACACTAGTAACGGTTAACCTCATCTACGATGCTGTTGCTGCAAGCGGGCTGATTAAATGTAGCTGAGACCGTCATGCCTCAGTATTGAGGCAATGCAAAGGGCCAGAGGAGAAAGCTGCCACATCAGCAACCAGGATTTTTTTTTTTCATTTTGCGACTGCGTTCCTAAACTGTTTGTCATCATCCTGCAGTTTCACCAAGTCAGTCGAGTAATTCATAAGGGACGTCTCCTCATTAAACCCTGCATGATTTTGTTACTACACACACACACTGAATGCAAATACACTCACACGACATGCAGCTCAGTCCTGTCTGCCCTTAGCCTGTATTGATTAGTTGCTGCTGCTGTGCCTTTCATGAAGAGTTTTCTGCTTCTCATGAAGAACAGGCTCCGCAGCCGTCTAGTGCAGATTTTGAGTGATATTTTATTTCCCTTCACTTGTTGTAGCACTTTCTGTATGTAAGGTGAGCTCGTCTTCGATAAAGGCAAAATATCATAGCAAAGCATAGTTTACAAAGTAAAGTTATAACAAAAGCAAAGCAGTTTTTTCTTCCAAAAAGTTTGCTTATTTACAGTTTTCCCTTTATGTTGTTCTTCCCTTACTCAAAAAGGCTTAGTCTACACATTATTCTACTCTAAAGGCACTTAAAAGACATATGAAAGAAATAATTAAGATTAAAGGTGTACGGATAATCAAGTAAGTTAATGGGAGACGATGGGATCTGTAGCAGGCAAGAGAAGGTTCAGAGTCAGCCCTCAACATCTTCCCATTTCCTTTGTGCGTTCCTGCCTGATGCTCACTTTGCGGTGCACCCTGCACCCTCCACTGATAATATCAGCCAATCAGATTTACACTCAAAACAACCAGCTGCCTGGCTGATGCAGAGAAGAGGCCAGTGGGTCTTTCTCTCTGGTTCTACCCAGGGTAGGACCAAATGTACAGCAATTCTACAAATGCCAACCGGCAGGAACAAGAGCTTAAAGGGTCGAGCATTTATGATTAAAGCGCCATTGTAGCAAACTCTTAAAGTCTGGTGAACTCTCCGACGTTACTGACACAATCATCATCGCATTTGTCCTTCTTGGTATCTTTCTGGGATGTGTTTTGCTGGACAGAGGATGAGATGATGAGCGGTTTGTTATTTGCAGACGGAGGAGGTCCTTCTAGGTTGGTAACGGGTATAGATGTCATGCCACCATGAGACGTAGATCGTCTGGCATGGGAGGTCCCGGTCGAGGGACGTCTGTCACGGCTGTCCGCTTCTCTCCCATGGCTGAGCCCTGTGGTAGAAGAGGCACCAGCGCTGGCACTGGGTACCATAGTATTGGTACTGCTTGCAGTTATGCCGGTTGTGGGCACCATGCTGGCGATTTCATCAGTGGGCGAGCGCCCAATGCTACCATCCACCTGTGCCCGGATCTCTGGTGAGACTGAGAGTTGGTACTGCGGCACAGGGCCACTGTCACTGCTCTTCGGGTAAAGGAAGGTCTTCATCTGACCTTTGCCTTTGACGTTAACTGTGCCACGGTAATCAAACTCATAATCCATGCCACTGAGCACACAATAGCTCTCCTCGCTGACCTGGACGCGACACTCCACACCCGTAGTATCCATGCGGCTGGCGATGTTGACTGTGTCGCCCCAGATATCGTAGAGAAGCTTCGTGGTGCCAATCACCCCCGCTGTTAGAGGCCCGTGATTGAATCCAATGCGAAGCTTGAAGCCGAAGCCCAGCATGTTCTTGTTGAAGTCATCTACCACGCGCATCATTTCAAGGGCGAATTCGAAAAGAGCGCGGAGGTGGGCGTGAGGGTGTGCCGCATCTGCACACTGCTGCGCGTTGAGTCCTGACGCCGCCATGTATGTGGCACCGATGGTCTTGATCTTTTCCATATTGGAGAAGGCAGGCTTCCGTAACAGCTCGTCAAAGTCTCCGATTAGCTCGTTAAGGACACGATAGCACTCTTTGCCTCCCTCGTAGCTTTCCTCATAAAACTCACTAAAGTTAACAATACTGGCAAATATGACGCCCACGTTATCATGGTTCTTGGAGTAGCTCTGGGTGACCTTCAGCTGCTCGGCCACGTGGATGGGGATGATATTGCGAAGGAGCCAGTCGGCCTGGTCCCTCATGTTCTGGATCTTGATGCGGTGTTGATCCGCCTCCACGTTGCCGTGGTAATGCAGGCGGTAACTGACCTCGAATTCACGGTTGAGGAACCAGATCAGGAGAAGGACCAGGAAAAAGGCCACGCAGGCCTCAGGGCCCAGCAGGTCCTGTGGGTCTGGGTCCGCTGGGCTGTCGGATATGACGATGGAGCTGTTGCTGTTGGTGTTATTGCTCCAGCCATCTGACCTGGTGGAGAGAGAGAAATGCTTTTGGCATAACTTCATCGAAATTTCAACTCTGCACCATGCAGGCAAAACACAAGAATGATTCCCAGAAACTGCCTACCAACAATAAGTAAACTGGTTGATGAGCAGGTGCAAACTGTGACACTAACAAAGCTGACAATAATCATTGCACTTACCAGAAAAACAGCTTCTTAGCAACACTGGAAAAGACGAAACACAAATAACACTTGATTAATGCATCAAGTGCATGTAGAAATCCAGCACTAGTCAATCTACACTGTCTGTTATGTTAATGTTTTGTCCTTTCTCCCTCAAAAATGGTTAATTTAAAGAGATAATAACAGAGTAAGTCAGACAACATACGTGTTATGAACATTTGAAATAACTTTGGCTACAAAAGAGGAATTAAGTGATTAAAACTTCCATTTAGTTGATCTCCCTGCAGTGTCTCATGACAGGGGAGAATACCATTGTTACCATTTATCCCCTAAAACACCATTCAAATTTTGTTTCCAGTCCAGAAAAGCAGAAGTGACTCGATCATTATTGAACACAACTATGCAATGGGGCTCAAAATATTTTTGACAGCCATTTTTCTTTGGGGCCTCTACAATCTACTCAGTGGTCAGACTGAATAAGTTTGAACTGTCTGTCCATAGTATGTTCATCTGATATTCCCTGATACAATTCCAATAGTGCTAACCCTAGACTAACCTCCTTTTTCTCTTATAAAGTTTGAAATATAGCTTTGCTAAAGCAACACGCCTGTTTCCAGCTTGTTAGAGGCGTAACTTTGACAGTGAAACAGGAACTTGTTGAGCTTCCAGTTTCTTTCACCAGTGAGTGGTGATTTCTTCTATTCTCATTGATCTGTTACTCAGTGGTATCTTTGTCTTTTTCTGCCCTTTCAGGTGTCAGTCTGGTTGAAGAGTTGTACAGTGTTTTGTTCTTCATGTAAAAACATGGACGGATTATGAGACAACGAGGCCCTAGGCACATCTACGCAAAGGGCCCCAGCATATCTCCTATAGACTTTGTGGTGGTTTTGAATCCCTTTGCAGTCTGTGTGCATCTTTTTGTGGATTTGTGCCTCATTTTAGTCATTTTTTGAGTTCTTGTGGTTGTTTAATGTCTCTTGGAGGTAATCTTCTGTCTTTTTTTGGGTCATTTTGTGTCTCCTTGTCATTTTTTTGTGTCTTTTTGTGGACATTTTGTCTCTCTGATGACTTTTTTTGTTCCTTTGAGATAGGTTTACCTCTCTCTGATGTAGATTTCAGTACATTTTGTGTTGCTTTATAGTCATTTTTTGAGTCCTGGTAGTTATTTTGTGTCTCTTGGAGGTAATCTTCTGTCTTTTTTGGTCATTTTGTGTCTCCTTGTCATTGTTTTGTGTCTTTTTGTGGACATTTTGTCTCTCTGATGACTTTTTTTGTTCCTTTGAGATAGGTTTACCTCTCTCTGATGTAGATTTCAGTACATTTTGTGTTGCTTTATAGTCATTTTTTGAGTCCTGGTAGTTATTTTGTGTCTCTTGGAGGTAATCTTCTGTCTTTTTTGGTCATTTTGTGTCTCCTTGTCATTGTTTTGTGTCTTTTTGTGGACATTTTGTCTCTCTGACAACTTTTTTTGTTCCTTTGAGATAAGTTTATGTCTCTTTGAGGTAATTTTCGGAACATTTTGTGTTGCTTTGAAGTTATTTTTTGTCTTATTGTGGTTGTTTTGCCTGTTTTATAATTATTTTGTGTCTCCTTGCTGTTCTTTTCCAACTTTCTGTGGCCTTTTTGTGTCTCATTGTTGTCATTCTAAGTCTCTTCCTGGTCAGTATGTGTTAATTTGAGTGATATTTTGCAGGGTGAAGGCCCCCTAACGCATTGACCCCCTGGTCCTCTGCCTGGTAGGCCCCTTCAGTAATCCATCCATGAGTACAAAACATTACATTTTTTGAAAATCCTTTACTCAAAATAACACATATTGTTTCAAATCAAGCTTTTGAGGCTGGCAATTCCACATATATATGCTCTTTTCTTGAAATTTCAATGAGCAAGCTGTCACATAATCATCACACTATTGTTGAACACAGTTAAATTATACCACATTTTTCAAATCTATTATTTCCTTTCATTGTCCCTTCATCATACCATACCTGCAGGGGGAGCTGAAGAGCAGGACAAGCATTGCTAGTCCCACCAAAGTCGCTAGAAGTGAGCGCATCCAGTAGCTGAGTTGGCAGAAGTTACAGTACTGAATGATAGCTATGATGACAGCACAGCAGATGAACATGGTGAACTGGGGAGAATACGGGGCACAGAATCATTAGTCAAAAGAGCCCATAAGATTATCACATAAATTCCACTGATTGCAGGCAACACATTGTGCGACTGAAAGACATATGCTGAATATAATCAAGTCAGATATGGATATTTTATGAGCATGGTAGGCTTACAGGTGAGGTAGAGAGATAAATCTGCTATGAAGTCAGCAATCAAATCAAAGCTTTCAACACCCACATGATCCATTTCTAAAAGTAGGAAAAATATGAAACTTAAAATCCACCTGGATGGAGAGTTGCATGTCACAGGAGACATGGGAGAAGACGGCCACAGTGGGCAGCGACACCAGGACAGCTCCTAAAAAGTGACGCGCCACCCAGCCTGAGATCGCTCTCATCAGCATCCGAGTGCAATTCAGCACACTGTCCAGGTAGAAAGCCATACTGAAGAGGAAAACAGACAACTGTTATTGATATACAGATTATTATGATGTAGAGATAACAGTCATAAAGTGTTTATCTGATACTTAAGTGTCTTATCTGAACCCAGCCTGATCCCAACATGAATAATAAACTCAAGTGGGTGTATCTAAATAATATAAATGTACACCCACCGGCCACTTTATTAGGTACACCTGTTCAACTGCTCATTAACGCAACTAGCTAATCAGCCAATCACATGTCAGCAGCTCAATGCATTTAGGCATGTAGACCTAAGTGAAGATGGCCTGCTGAAGTTCAAACTGAGCATCAGAATGGGGAGGATGGGCTACAGCAGCAGAAGACCACACCAGGTGCCACTCCTGTCAGCTAACAACAGGAAGCTGAGGCTACAGTTCACACAGGCTCACCAAAACTGGACAATAGAAGATTGGAAAAATGTTGCCTGGTCTGATGAGTCTCAATTCCTGCTGTGACATTCAGATGGTAGGGACAGAATTTGGTGTTAACAACATGAAAGCATGGATCCATCCTGCCTTGTATCAACGGTTCAGGCTGCTGGTGGTGGTGTAATGGTGTGGGGGATATTTTCTTGGCACACTTTGGGCCCCTTAGTACCAACTGAGCATGGTTTAAACACCACAGCCTACCTGAGTATTGTTGCTGAGCGTGTCCATCCCTTTATGACCACAGTGTACCATCTCCTGATGGCTACTTCCAGCAGGATAACGCACCATGTCACAAAGCTCAAATCATCTCAAACATGACAATGAGTTCACTGTACTCCAATGGCCTCCACAGTCACCAGATCTCAATCCAATAGAGCACCTTTGGGATGTGGTGGAACGGCAGATTCACATCATGGATGTGCAGCCGACCTTGTGCAGCACCTTGTTGAATCTATGCCACAAAGAATTAACGCAGTTCTGAAGGCAAACGGGGTCCAACCTGGTGCTAGCAAGGTGTACCCAATGAAGTTGCCTGTGAGTCTATATACAGTACAGGCCAAAAGTTTGGACACACCTTCTCATTCAATGCGTTTTCTTTATTTTCATGACTATTTACATTGTAGATTCTCACTGAAGGCATCAAAACTATGAATGAACACATGTGGAGTTATGTACTTAACAAAAAAAGGTGAAATAACTGAAAACATGTTTTATATTCTACTTTCTTCAAAATAGCCACCCTTTGCTCTGATTACTGCTTTGCACACTCTTGGCATTCTCTCCATGAGCTTCAAGAGGTAGTCACCTGAAATGGTTTTCCAACAGTCTTGAAGGAGTTCCCAGAGGTGTTTAGCACTTGTTGGCCCCTTTGCCTTCACTCTGCAGTCCAGCTCACCCCAAACTATCTCGATTAGGTTCAGGTCCAGTGACTGTGGAGGCCAGGTCATCTGCCGCAGCACTCCATCACTCTCCTTCTTGGTCAAATAGCCCTTACACAGCCTGGAGGTGTGTTTGGGATCATTGTCCTGTTGAAAAATAAATGATCGTCCAACTAAACGCAAACCGGATGGGATGGCATGTCGCTGCAGGATGCTGTGGTAGCCATGCTGGTTCAGTGTGCCTTCAATTTTGAATAAATCCCCAACAGTGTCACCAGCAAAACACCCCCACACCATCACACCTCCTCCTCCATGCTTCACAGTGGGAACCAGGCATGTGGAATCCATCCGTTCACCTTTTCTGCGTCTCACAAAGACACGGTGGTTGGAACCAAAGAGCTCAAATTTGGACTCATCAGACCAAAGCATAGATTTCCACTGGTCTAATGTCCATTCCTTGTGTTTCTTGGCCCAAACAAATCTCTTCTGCTCGTTGCCTCTCCTTAGCAGTGGTTTCCTAGCAGCTATTTGACCATGAAGGCCTGATTCGCGCAGTCTCCTCTTAACAGTTGTTCTAGAGATGGGTCTGCTGCTAGAACTCTGTGTGGCATTCATCTGGTCTCTGATCTGAGCTGCTGTTAACTTGCCATTTCTGAGGCTGGTGACTCGGATGAACTTATCCTCAGAAGCAGAGGTGACTCTTGGTCTTCCTTTCCTGGGTCGGTCCTCATGTGTGCCAGTTTCGTTGTAGCGCTTGATGGTTTTTGCGACTCCACTTGGGGACACATTTAAAGTTTTTGCAATTTTCCGGACTGACTGACCTTCATTTCTTAAAGTAATGATGGCCACTCGGTTTTCTTTAGTTAGCTGATTGGTTCTTGCCATAATATGAATTTTAACAGTTGTCCAATAGGGCTGTCGGCTGTGTATTAACCTGACTTCTGCACAACACAACTGATGGTCCCAACCCCATTGATAAAGCAAGAAATTCCACTAATTAACCCTGATAAGGCACACCTGTGAAGTGGAAACCATTTCAGGTGACTACCTCTTGAAGCTCATGGAGAGAATGCCAAGAGTGTGCAAAGCAGTAATCAGAGCAAAGGGTGGCTATTTTGAAGAAACTAGAATATAAAACATGTTTTCAGTTATTTCACCTTTTTTTGTTAAGTACATAACTCCACATGTGTTCATTCATAGTTTTGATGCCTTCAGTGAGAATCTACAATGTAAATAGTCATGAAAATAAAGAAAACGCATTGAATGAGAAGGTGTGTCCAAACTTTTGGCCTGTACTGTATGTAAGAAAAAAAAAATCATCTGGGCTGTTTTTGCTCCAGAACCCTCATTCCTAATACTCCCTGGTTGCCAAGTAAGTGTCTGTGCCAACATCTCCCCCTTGTCCATTTTTCCCTCTCTCTGCTTTCCAACTGTCTCATTATATATCTGAATTATACTTACAGTATACTTACTTACACTTACAGTACTGCTCTTGTTTTTCTGTATTAACAACATTACTATGTTGTTAAATTGGAAAAAAATACTAGATTATTATCTTGTTAATTCAAACAATTAAGAGCTGATTTTCTTTCATGATGATTTTTCTCAGAATTCTGTGATAATAAACTTGTTAATTAAAAAAAACAGTGTTTTTTCTCAAGTGAATGCATCACGCTTCCGTACCAGTCTTCTCAAAGTAATGGACACTTTAGTGTGTGTTGTGCTGCACAAATCAGAGTGCAGTTTATCACAACTAAAGTATTAATGTTGACAAGTGGCCCTATTAGGAGCAGCTTGCTAAATGTTGAATGTGGAGTAAAGGGCCAATTTGTGTGTTGGGATTTTTCCTTTAAACAAAATTATTACCGTAACCTCTTCCACTCTGCGGGCATGCTGGCGTTCTCTTCTGTCTGTAAGAGGCTGTAGCGAGCTGAGTCTTAAAGCAAGAGTTAATATACTGGTGTCTTATGAAACTAGAATATGTAAGGAATTCATTGGTAGCAACCATGTCATGCTAGCTTGTCAGGAAGGGTTAAATAACGCTCAAATGGCATGGGCATTTTCACAGGGGGGTCTCTTGACCTCTCACTTCAAGATACCTGAATAAAATGGGTTCTGTGGATGCCCACAGGCCTCCACTATACAGATATGCCCACTTTATGCTAGTTGGATGCAGTTTGGGGCAAAAAACATGCAGTTTTTGCATGCAGTGTGTAGTTTTGCCTATTGTATTTGAATATTTCTGAACACTGGGTCCCTAAACAATGTTGGAGTTACATAAACTGGGTATGACTGGAAAGATAAGCCCATTTTGTTCATGTGTGATGCCATTTTATTGTAGTGAGACCATTTTTTGACACGGACATCACTGTAAAAACTGACCTATAGTGACCTCTAGGATGATCACAGCCTCGTGAAACTTTACAATGCTTACCTAGAAACCTCAGGCATCTGGAGGATGTATAGCTTTCGTAGGTTTATTCATGATAAGAGGGGTTTCTCAGCAGTTTCTAGAACAGCAGCGCTCGCCATCGAATTGCCGACAAATGCAATTCTTACAGAATTCACCAAATGTAGAAAGTTTTTGATACCAAACCACAGCATGGATTTTTCTGTGACGTTCCTCAGGGACTTAGTGTCTTAATATTGTATTTTTTTTTTGAGGGATTTTTGACCATTTTTACCAATTCTCAAGTGCTCAAAAGAGCTTAAATTTAGCACCAAACTTTGAAACAAATGGTATCAACCCAAAAAATTATTTATGCAACAATTTATGAGACATAATTAAGCATGAGAATGGCCATCATATACTTCCATTATAATGTTCTTAACCCTTATACGCTAAACTTTTAAAGTTTGAATAGGCACATAATCAAAAACAATTTTAATTACATATTTATGACTAGAACAACTTGATACACAGTACTGAGCTGCATCTCAAATTAATCTTCTGGTTCAGATGATGCAGACCACTTATATTTGGT
This sequence comes from Epinephelus lanceolatus, assembly GCF_041903045.1. Lineage (NCBI taxonomy): Eukaryota > Metazoa > Chordata > Actinopteri > Perciformes > Serranidae > Epinephelus > Epinephelus lanceolatus. The sequence continues at coordinate 24,551,616 of NC_135751.1, read as the reverse complement.
ATATACTGTAAACCTGCTATCTCCCCCTAAAGATACCCTGCCTCACATAAAAAAGACAAAAGCTGGTCTATGGTCGGGCGGGGTGGAGAAGAAGAGGCTAAATTAAAATGCTAACAAATTAAAACAGAAAAAAAACATTACTATCATGGCCATATGTAACAATAAACTCTGAACATGTGGGGGAGGTTTGCTGACATTGTCTGGCAGGCTGTCTCGTAGTTTAAGACCCATACTCTATCTTCACTATCTCACCGTATAGCTAACAGCAGAGCCACAGCCTCCAACAGGGCGGCTACAGCTGTCAGAACAAGCGCCGGTGTGGACAAACTCTGCTGGGTGACGAGCGGTCGAAGGAAACAGGCCAGCGAGAGAGCCAGAAACACTGAGCAGCACAGCAGCATGTCCAGGAAGGAACTGAACATTGGACTGGCGAAAGTCTGCACTGCTGCTTGGTTTTCCACCTGGGAGGGAGAGAGAGAAAGAGGGAAAAACAGACAAAAGCAAGCAGAAATAAAATCATCATCAAGTAAGTCCACTAAAATCTATCCTAATTCTCATGTCAATGCCTCCGACTCTAAACTACACGATGTAGCAACAGTTGCAGCCACCACAGTGAAGGTGCACTTCTGAGGTTACGCCAGCAGAGGACATCACACACTAACACAAAACTACTTTTAAGGTCCTGCAGTGATTTCTCTTTGCCGCAGTCTTGACCGGTCTGGTCATAATAACGCAGCAGCTAACAGGCTTCCCAGACAAGACGCAGACTCACAGAGAAACACAAACAGCCAGAAAGACACGCACAAACACGGGTAGACGCAAACAGGTGGAGAAAGCAGAGGTGGGATGACTGGCATCGCAAAAACACACTGTTTTTTTTTTCTGACAGTTGCAAAACTCCCAGCAACACTAAAGACGGCTACGGTAAGCTCATTATATTTTTAGATAATGTAAAGTATAAACAGACGCACACATGAGCACTCATTAAACACGCAGACATGCAGGCACCGTTATGTCATGCACGAAAAAAGCTCACACACACACACACACACACACACCTCCTCCTGGTTGCTTATCCGGTAAGCAGACTCCAGGCTCTTCTCCAGGAAGGTGAGGCTCAGCTTATTTATGGGAGGTCTGTAGAAATAGTCCTTCATGAGGCTGTCACAGGCACAGAGGAAATGCCGTGAGAGTTATATTCAGTTGGGATTTTGAGTGTTTCAATCAAGTATCTTAAAACGGACACTGACATCCTCATCAACTTTACATTATGATTAATTGTTACTAACCTGTCCTCTTTAATGACATCCACAAAGTGAGCGTCGCTCCTCTCCCTGAAGTTCTTGGAGCGTAGAGGGATGAGCGCCGAGTGGTCCATGCCCATGGCTCCTCCACTCCATGTCTTCTTCTCCTTCTCCTGCAGCATCTCGCACAGTGACGTCTGGCTGTTGTTCAGAGCCTCCAGCTGAGGACTGAGGAGGCCGTTCAGGGTCTTGGGGCTGCGCCCTGCAGAAACCGCTGGGGAGCACTTGAGATTTGAAGAGTCCTGGTGGAAAGGAGAGGGAGAGAAGACGTAGGACACACTGAATCTGAAAACAGTGTGCACCGGTTTGCTACGGTTTCTGGGTTGAATGACATGTTTCCTCAAAATGGTACGAACTGGTGGTGTGTTAGAGGTGTTGCTCGTTCAGCAGCGACGCATATATCCAAATCACAGTAGATCTTTACTTAGTGTGCATACATTTTTGTTTTAATTTCACACTTACTTCAGCAATGGTCCTTTTGAATCAAACTGAATTAAGCTGAGTAGAATAAACCCCACCATATTTAAAGGCAGAGCACTTGCAGAGCACGACAGGGTGTTCAACACACCACTGTTTCCATTTAAATGAACGTTTTCAGCCCTGAATTCTCAAAAAAGAAGCAGTGATAATGGATCTTTGCTTCGGAAACGGGTCAGTTGTGATATAAAGGGGTCCAAATATGAAATATAAAGCTAAAGAGTGCGCTACAGTCATAGCAATTTAAATGCATGTGTCTGTGGCACACTTTATCTGGGACTCATGGAGTTCTAATTCTTTGAACTATTTTTAAGTCCTTCCCTTTTGCTGCTGGGCCTGAGTAAATGAAACCAGAGTTGGATCACAATGCCTCAATATTTTAGGGAAACATAACATGAAACATTCTACAGTGAACATACACGATAATAGTGTCTGAGAAAAGTCAAATATTAATCATGTTAGATAACAAATTAAAAGTCTCAGTTGTTTGGTTCGGATGACAACAACAGGCTAACCTTGCTGCTGTTGGTCTTGCGGTCGTCATGGCAGCCATTGTGAACCGCTCCTTCCTCCAGAACCTGATCCTCCCCTGGTATGAGGGCCACACTGCAGGATATACAAGGAGACTGCAGGGAGGCAGCAGTTGGGGAGGATAGTGTGGAGGGAGGTGCAGCATATGGGGGCAGGAAAGTAAAGAAAAAAAAAAAAGAGAGGGAGAATGAACACATTGAGAGATACAGATCAAGGATGCGAGCAGAGAAAACATGAAAGGACGGCAGAGCTCGAGATCAAAACTCTTGCGGGATGACAAGATGACAAAACAAACATGCAGAAGCATCGCGGCAGCAAAAAGACAACACTTGTCATGGCTGTGACAAGCCTTACTATCATCTCACGTTTTTTTATTGGCTTATTATGATTTATTTCAGCGAGGACTTTGCTAACAAGAGCGGCAGCAGTCACTGAGAAACAGAGAAGGAGATGGAGAGTAAACAAGAGGCATACGGTCTACGCGGGCTCAAGGTCTTTATTTCCATCCCACTCATCCTCTTCAAACAGAATGGAAAGTGTGAGAGTGTGTGTGTGTGTGTGTGTGTGTGTGTGTGAGAGAAAGAGATTTGTGTGACAGCTGTGCTGCGCACTGTGCTATGAATGACCATGACATGAACATGAGCAAGGCACCGTTAAGTGTATAGGAGCCAGAGGTGGCACACACTGTGTACCTGCATGCTACGTTAAACATGCAAACCACACGTGCCCTGTAAATCCTTGACTTTAAGGTTTCGGCGAGTGTGATCCGTCAGCATGAGGCAGAGCGGTATTTGTGTGAGAGCCACGCAAGAGGATGAAAAGCTGAAAATGGAGGAGCATTCAGTCGAAGGCAGAAAGAATTGAGGAGGGCCTCCCATCGCCCTGCTTGAGCTCATTTCCATACCGAGAACCCCCCACTGATTCTCCTGCCTCCCATCATCCTCTCCCTACACTCCCCGCTTGCAGGGTGCAAGGTTACAGCTCCATTTTCTTTTTCATTTCCTCCACACATGACAAAAGCAAGCTCCTTGCATGCAAAAAAAAGAGAAAATATTTATTAAAGCTCCTGATACACCCACATACACAAAAGCGCACAGAGAGCAAAAAAAAAAAAATATGAGCATCAAAGAGGCTGTGGCAGAACATGCAGCTCAGTGTTCCTCCTCAGGCGATATTGATGTGCAATGATCCCAAAGATATACTTACTTCCTCAGCAACGTGGCTGATGTTTCATATCATTGTCTCAGAGAGCGTGCTCACCTTAGCACTTTCCGGAGGCAGGGTGCAGGCTGCCGGCGCTCCGTCAGGTGTGTGCACCCTGGAAGCGGGGCACCGAGGATCCTCAGGCCCCGCCAACCCCAACTGAGAGCAGCTACAGAGGGAGTGAGGCTCCACCTTCCTGCCAGAGATCAGGAAGGTCTTCAGGCCTAGAGAAACAAAAACGAAAAAGAGAGAGGAGGATGTCACTGGCAGATCAGTCCGTACTGTGAGATGAAACTGGAACAGGCCGGAGTTGGCTTTAGTCATCCCTGTGTGGTGGTTGTTTTAGGATTCAGCCGAGGCTCAGTACCCGGCAGGATGAATTCCCTCAGCGGATTACATTAACAGGTTCTCACATGAAAGCAGAATCAAGAGAGGGGGAAGCAGAGAATATCAATATCTCCCAGCTGAAAAAGCCAAGGTCACACATACGAGTCCTTGTTTCCACACACATAAAAACATACATACATAAAAAATGTGATGCATTTGTGCAGGGTTTTGTACGTTTTTTCTCTCATATAGAATCACAGATGAACCAGAGAGAAAGGGAGAGCACTAAGAGACACACACCATGATATGAACAGCCAGCACTTCTTTCCACAGATCCATTTCCTCCACTGTAATTTCTTTTACACCCTCCTCGCCACACCTGTTTCTCAGCTCCAACTCCGTAGCCTGAGGAAGAATTTCCATACTGGAGAGCTGAAATCCTCCCATATATCATTCTTAATCCACTTCCTCTGTAATGAGATAATTACTCTTTCATATATGTACCCCACAGGTGCATGTGCACGTGTATCTCCGTGCGGAGAAAATGCATGTGAGGTCCTGATGACCGTGAGACAGCAACAGTTTCAGACAGAACAGGCCAGGGCCAAATATTTGAACACCTGCGTCCTCCCACTTCTATCAACATGTTATCGTTTCCATCAGTCCTACAAGGTGTGTGTGTGTTTGTGCAACTTGTAGCTAAAGATTCAGCTCACAAAACTGACCACTCCACCCCAAAACTTTATATTTTGGTCATTTTCAAGTTATAAAGCTCAAATACACATAAGAAAAAGTAATTAATAGGCAATGACATCAGTAAACTGCTTTGGAAGTTCTTGTGCTCAGCCTGGAGGACTCTCTCCAGCCATGCTTCCTTCTGTTTGGTGTTAGTCGCACTCCTTCTGTTTCGTTGTCTGTCTTGTCCGGCGATGGCACTTCAGTTTAAAGGTTTAAGGTTTTTTTTTTATTTAACCATTCAAACAAGTAATGTACAAACATAACAAGGCAAATATCAAATAGTTATCATCAATATTTTTTTTTTTTTTTTCAGTCTAGAAAGTGTGCACATTTTCATTTCCTTCTCGAAACTATTCCACAAACTAACTCCTTTGGATATTTTTGTAAACATACAAATTCCTCTTAGTTCATACTGACTCACTCTAATTTGGAGCAACTTCTGTGTACAGTCTGGAAGCATCTTATTTTTTCACTGTGCGCATTAATTATGCAGTTTCAAAGTCCACCAAATCTCTAAATTCAAGAGCATGAGAGTTTGTGAATAATGTGTTGGTTCATCCATGATTCTTATCCAATTCTGATGACTTTCTTCAGTAGCTTAAAAATCAGATTTGTGACTGCTTATGAACACAAGCATGGGAGGACTGTGAGACAATGGGCCCCTTGGCCTGGATGCATAAAAGCCCCAGCACCCCCACTGCCAGCAGGTAGGCCTACAACATGCTGTTGTGTCTCCCCACAAAATTGAAGTCCTACAGACTAGTCCATACCCAGTGAGTGCACAGTTGCCCACGTCCAGTTTCACATGGTGTGTGTTTGGGATACAGGTCATAGGAAATTGCAGATTAAATAGTCAACTGAACCCATTAAGAAGAGCATTGTATTCAGACAGAGTTTTTGTGAGGTGGATAGTACGATTGCTTTATTGAAAGTACAGTAGTACCATTGCCAATAGTGGGATAGCTAGTGGGCTAAAACTGTACATTAGTAGTTGAGGTAGCACGTTGAAAGGCAGATAGTTGAAGTCATTACATGTTGTATGGACTTAAAAGTGGGGCGCACTGGTAGAATGACTGACTGACTGACTGATACAATGACAGTTTCCGTGATTATGTACACCATACCATACCATGACTTAGTCATACCAAAAACTAGAAAAAAACATTGGTCCACAGGGGGAGCCACAGCGATCGGTCGCATTTTAGTCATTTTTAAGCATTTTTCTGTTGTTATAGCGCCACCCAGTTGCCAATTAGAGTTAAATTTCTCCAGTCACCTTGAGGCATCCTGTTCTACATATCTACCAAGTTTAGTAAAAATCGATATGGTGGTTTGGCCTAGATAAGAAATTAGCTCTCTAGCGCCCCCGTTTTGTTTGATGGGGTCAATAATGGAGGGGTACCCTCAGATTATGTGTGGTCATACGCCTACAAAGTTGCGTGGTGATCAGTGAAACCCTTGAGATGTTATCCACCTTTATGTGATGAGCCACACCCTCCGCAATATTCATTGCCTTATAGAAGCTCAGTTTTAGTAAGTTTTCCAACTTTTGCCAAGAGGGAACTTTAGATATTGGTCCCTAGATTATGTTCACCCAGTTTCATGCAGATCGCTCAAACTTCCTAGGAAGAGATCGATTTTAAGTGTTTTTCAAAAAATTCAAAATGGTGGAAAATCTATATAACCGGAAGTTATGGGTTCTTGAGGCAAATTTGTTCCTCATGAGGAGAGGTATCTCTGTGCAAAGTTTCATGTCTCTACAACATACGGGGCATGAGATATGCCCATTCAAAGTTTGCGATTTCAATCGGTTGCTATAGCGCCCCCCTTTGGCCAATTGATGTAATATTGCTTCATTCGCATCCTCCCATGACCCTCTACCACTGTGCCAAATTTCACATGGATTGACCAAGTCAGTGAGGAGAAAAACGTGGAACAAACACACAGACACACCCACAGACAGAGTTTTCGTCATTAAATAGTAAGATACAGGGAATTAAAACTGACTTTAAATGTAGCGTGGTTGTTTCTTTCTCATGACATCCTTTTTTGGACTTCTGTGGCTCTGCTATTGACACTAAAGTTAATAACAGCGACCTCACACAGAATCTCTGGCTTAGGTTCCCCCTGAGCCCCTGGGTCCAGTTGGCCTGTTCGGACATACACCCAGCAACCAAAGGTGTCTTACTTACCTTACAGCATACTTTAGGATGCACTGCAATGCACAACCCTGCCACATTTCACACTCTCTGTAAGATTCCTTCTGTCTTTTCTACATCCTTAGACCACTGAGTTAACAGGATGCTCCCACAGAGCAAATATTAATCACCATCGCAGACATATGGCCCACTTTCTGCTTGGATATTTGCTGCCAACTTTGTCGCTCAGATAGATACATACACAGCCAGTCCACACACCTTTAGTGCTTGGCGCCCTAAAACATGGCTATTCCATCCACCCAAGTGTTTGTGACTTAACTCCTCATCAGCCTGCAGCACTGTAGTGTGACAAGCCACAACCACAACAGGTATCTATGTGTGTGTGTGTGCAGCATAGGTAAGTACCTGTGACCATGTGCTTAGCCACATAATTCAACTGTCAGTGTAGCCACAGCTTCTGGCTCTGAGCATTGTCTGGCCTAAGTACTTCAGACAGGCCTGCCACTGCCTCGCCTCTGCGGAGCCACCCTGGGGCTGCACTCTGTGACACACTCGCACAGAGACCACACATGTGACACAAGGGCACACAGGCTCACTTGCAACAATACACAGGCACACACATATATGCAAACACAGAGACAAGCAGCTCAAGAAGCAGACAATAAAAAAGAAAACATGCACACAAAGAGACGGATGTAAACACAAGTGCAATTATGAGATGCTCACAAAAAAAAATCCACCCCCTCCAACCACCTACACACCCAGTCGAACACATATACACAGAGCGAGCGGAGGTGTAGATGGACGGCTTTGCTGTAGCTGGGTCGATAGCCAGGTGGATGAGGATTCAGGGTTGGGAAATGAAGGTGGTAAACAGCAGTAACAAAGAACTAATTCCCCGCACCAGTGATGCAGAATGACACAGCAGCAAGAAGAGGCAGCGGGAAACTGTAGGGAGCTTTTGACTGCCTCTCAGGACGACGAGAGTGTGTGTGACTGTGTGTCGAAGGCAGATCCTCAGACACACACACACACACGCACACGACGCACACACACTGCGTTGTGATTTCATTAGTTTGCTAATCAAATCCCTCCCTGCCTCCCACCAGGACATACAGTGACTTCTGCTTCTGCTTGTGGGTCAGCAGGGCTGCTTTTACCCCTCCCTCTTGCTTTGTCTTTTCTTCTTCTGTCTTTCCCTCAACAAAGCATTTTCTCAGAGTACCACAGTTAAAGGTCCAGTTTTCGTAACATTAGAAAGAGCCGTTTATATCCAAATGGGGAATGGGTCCTTGTTGAACCACCATGTTTCTACAGTAGCCCAGAATGAACAATCCAAACACTGGCTATAGATAGGGCCATTCCTAACAGCCACCGTAGTCAGCAGCCCGTCTGGCATGAGCCAAACAGCATAAAAAAACACAGATTTTTAACATGAAACTGCTTTATTCAGTGTTTTTACTGGTTTAAATCACCAGGTCCATTTGTTTTGGAGAGGCAAAGAACTCCATGGATAATTCAGCTCCTGGTAAAAACCTCTGGAACATCTAGATCTTAGGTTATCAAAGAAACTAGAGTTACCTCAATGCCATTGTATGCCTCCATGAACCAGTCATGTTTAAATACAGTTTACATCCATGTCTGTCTAGACTCAGATGTAGCCATGGCAGTTGGAAATGCCTCGAATATGGATGATACTGCGAAGAGGCTACAAATTTGAACACATTGGATGCTTCACACAGATTTTTAACCTGGCAGATCTATGGAGATCTATACAATTACTGCCATGTCAAGGTGGGCACCCAAGGAAGGTGTCACCTATTCAGGATCTGACCATATGTCTCCCCTTCTGTTCCTGAGTTACAACGTTAAGTAATGTGTTTTCTTAGAACATTACGAGGTCACAGTGAAGCTGACCTTTGACCTTTTGGATCTAAAATGTCATCACTTCATCATTTTATCCTATTCGACATTTGTGTGAAATTTTGTCACAATTAGCTAATGAATTATTGAGTTATGGCCAGAAATGTATTTTTTGAGGTCACACATTGACCTTTAACCACTAAAATGTAATCAGTTCATCTTTGAGTCCAGGTGGGCGTTTGTGCCAAATTTTACGAAGTTTTCTAGTGATATCACATTCTTGAGAAGGAGACGGACCAGGTCACAGTGACCTTGACCTTTGACCACCAAAATCTATTCAGGTCATCCTTGAGTCAAAGTGGACGTTCGTGCCATTTTTTTTTTAAACCAAATGCCACTGGTAAAAAAAAAAAAGCCTACTGTGCCTTTTTATTGTTGCCAGGCAACAACCCCATAAGTTCCTAACATTCCTGTGAAATCAACGAACTGTTTATTTATCTTATTCATTTGACAGTAATTAGTGTCTAGTTCCTAAAATGTTGAGGCAGAGGGCACTTGCTGCAGCTCTGGTTGAGGGTGAGAGGCTGTAAGCAAATAGTTTGTTGGGTACAGGGAAACGGAGATCTGTGTGGGTACATGAGACCCTAATAAAGAGGGTGGATCATGGGGAGTACCACCAGTTGGTCCAGGAGCTTCACCTCCATGATGGATGTGTACAGGGGAATTTTAGGATGACTCAGGGGCAGTTTGACAACCTGCTGTCTATCGTCAGGCCGTATAGTGCTGGGTATCTCCTCCATGTTTGCCAACTGTAAACTTGTTGTCATGACCTAAACAGAAGGCCTGCCTCTTGAATCATCTGATTGGACAATGGGGAAAAGGCGGGGATGACGTGAGGCGTTTTTCCACTCTGAGTTGAAGTTTTTTCAACTCGAGGTGTTGAGAGCACTCCGACAAAAATGCCAGGCACTTAAAGCTTCATTCTCATTAAAATCAATTACAAAGAGGCGCCCCCAGCTGCTAAAACGCGTCCTGTGTGATCAGGGCATTCTTGAGATACCACAATCATGAGAATGGGATGGACAGCACACATTAGTAGGTGCTGGGCAAGGGGTCCGTTTGCGACGAGCCAAACAGCATCAGAGAAACACTAACGTGAGACTGCTTTATTCAGTGTTAATACCGTTGTTTATCACTTGATCGGTTTGTTTTGGAGAGGAAGAGAACCCTGCGGATGATTCAGCCCCCCCTGAAAACCTCTTGAACTATGAACATGGAAGGAATCCCAACTGGGAGTTCATACTTGGCACATGGGAGAATTTTCACCAACTCGCTGATGCCACTAAATCCTGCACACTGCCCCTTTAACGATATCTTGAAATGATGCACGTGATGCAGCAAAGAAAATGTCAAATGATGTCTCATTTTCCTAATGACTGTGAGTAGAGACGTGTAACCGTCGTCTTGTCTGTTCACTGAGATTTGTACAAGCCAGATGGAGTCAAAGAGACAGCCACGTCCTTTTCGAGCTGAAACACACAAAACTACTAAAGCATGTGAGTCATGCTGTTTTATTTATTAATATATTTGGAGTCACGATTAATGCAAATCCTATATCTGCTGTTAAAGCAGTGGTGCCTGCTGAGTAATAATAAAAGTGTATAAGACGAGGACAGAGCCAAATCCACCTAAACAGAAATCACTGGACCATTCAGCCTCTATTCCCCAATACTGTAACAGCTTATTAAAGATAATGAAGTGTTTCAAGCCTGATAATATGCGCAGCGACATGTTACTAGAGAGAAAAGGGTGAAAGGCAGAGAGAGCAGGGAACATTTGATAGTTGATGAAAGAATAATGACTTGATATTGATTAAAAAAAACACACTTATAAAAGACAATTACAAACAAGATGCCAGACATGAATACAAAACTGGATAAGAGGTGGAACACGGCATTGAAAAAAGTGGGTCAAAACTCTGAAAGCTGAAGGAAACAATGACAAACTGAAAGCTAAGGGAGGTGACAGGAGATCAGCTGCAGCCTGCCCTCCCCATCACTTCATGTTAGGCTTTGACTTACATCAAAATAAATGTGTTGCTGGCTTGATTTCAGACATTTCCCCTAAAGACTAAAGCAGAGGAACGTGGCCCATGCTAACAGACAGGAATCCATACCCATCCCTTTCAGAGGTTAATGTGGGTGTGTGTTAGATTGATTGCATCTTGCGGTCAGACAGCTTGTTTCAGGGAATCACTTCACATGCAGAGTCCTGACAGCCGGAGAAGAGCAAGATAAATTGACCGCAGGGGCTCGCAAAGGTGCACAGCATGTTATCTGTGTTTGTTTGCAGGAGGGTCGAGGAGGGTTACGTAAGTTCAAGAGTCTGCAGATGTTCGTGCGCCTGTTCCTGGCCATTTCTCATCTCTACGATGCAACCTTGTGGCGGATGAAATTGCAGCATTGTCAGGCAGTAAATTGTGGCTCTGATAACCCGGCAGCTGGCTCCACTGTCCACTTCAACAGGGTCCAGCATCATCAGAATACAGCTGTGCTCTAAAGGCCTCGCAGCGGGGGAAAAGGTCAGGAAACTTCATGCTTGATGTCGCTCGTTTCTTTCCAGCTGAGTGAGTGTGTGTTTGACTATCCATCTGTCAGCCTATGCTAATGTGCCTGATGATCTGTAATACAGGTACATGTACGTGTGTTTGCCTCTCTCCGTCTCTGATGACCCTGGGCTAATTGAAGAGCATCATTAGCGGAGGCCTCGGGGCATTTTGGGACTTGAAGTGTCCTGTCCTGTGCTATCAGCTGACAGGGGAACAGTAGATAACCTTTCCCCATGAGAGCCCAGTCACATTATCTCCCTCTCCAAGCCCTTTTGTTCAGGACAGAGGAGAGCGACATGAGAAAAGCACTTTGCAACCAAACAACACCATCACCTCTACTCCTCCCATTCTCTCACCTCCTTGTAGCACGTCCACGCTCTTCTGGGACAATGGCCGTCCCTGCACCCTTTGCTGCATGATGCTAAGAGGGGCTCAGTGCAGAGGCTAGGTGTGCCAAACAAACAAAAAAAGGTTGATGCAACACAAAGTTGTGACTGCACTGATCATTTCAGACACTGCCATTAAAACCTTCCATCAGCCCTGATCAAAGCCAACCAGGGGTCACTAGTAACACATTACAAGTAACTCACATGAGTAAATAGGTAATTATTTTAAAGAAAACAAGCACTTTTCAGGGTCCTTTTTTAAAAAACTGTACATCTACTTTTCACTCGAGTACATTTACTCTTTAAGGGGTAACACCACTGAGCCTAACAGGGTACTACCCGCTTGCGTCACACCAGTTAGACAACACTTACCTTACACAAACACGAAAAGAAAACCTTCCCCCAGCCCGCGCAACCCAAATAATCATGCCAAATACAATGACAAATCATTGCAACTCCCAAAACAAAAGCACCTACTTCGCACCACAGGACACAAAGGACTTTTGCACACCGAACCACACTTTCGGGAATCCCCAGGGAAATCCTTTCAAAACCAAGCGTCATCAGCTATGATGACCACTTCAGTCATAAATTTGGACCTGTATCAAAACGTGCTCAACACTAGAGCGCAAGACAGTCATAATCGAGCCCAGCCCGACCCCGACAGACTTTCTGATTTTTAAGTCCAAACCCGACCCGAGCCTGACGAAGTTTGTTACCTGACTACCGCGATTTCCCTGCATGGTTTTAGGCAGTTTTCAACTTCCTGATAGCAAGATTTGTCAAGCGTCCTCCATTTTCATTAGGTCAGTCTGAATATTTACTGCCTCCTGCCTGAAATGTAACCATTGGCCTGTTTTGCATTCAGGCGTTGTCACATAAATAACAAATTCCAACACTTGACACACATAGCACAACACAGCAGCATGTCAAGTGGGCCGAACCCCAACGGAACCCGAGCAAATTTCAGATTTGTTATCCAAACCCTGCCCAATCTGTCAGGTTCCAACGGGTCCGGTCAGGCTCGGGCCGGGTATCCACATTCCACACAAGCCAATCAGTTGTGACCAGACAGTCACAAACAAACGCAGTAACAAATCAAATACCAAAGTTACATACCATTTTGTGCAAAAATGGTCAAAGAGGTCAGATGAACCACCAATTTGTAACAACCTGGCTCTAAAGCCATGACAAAAAAGAGGGAGACGCAGTACGAAGGCAAAATAATGCGTAATTTATTTACACAGAAAGAGTACTTTTACACGCAGGAAATACAAAAAAAAAAAATGAAATCTCTAGGAGAAGTTCTTAAAAGTACGACCCCTGGAAATGGCCCAAAATGCACCAAAATTGCACATAAAATTCAAAATGGCTGACTTCCTGTTGAGTTTAGAGTATGCTCCATGAGACTTTTTTGTACGACTTGGACTGTTACATGTGCCTAGAAATTTTCATAGATTTTGTAGGGGCTTCTGAGCAATTTTTTGCAGCCAAGCATGAAGACCCCTAAAATGTCAAATTTTTCACCAGATGTGATGTGTGTGCAAAATTTCATGAGTTTTTGAGTATGTTAAGCTCAGTGTTCATTGTTCAGGAGGTTTTACCATGAGCGAATTATCTGCAGAGGTCTCCTGCTCTCCTGAACAAACAAACCAGGTGATTTAAACGGGTAAAACGCTGAATAAAGCAGTTTTACTTTATAAATCAGTTTTTTCTCTGAGGCTCTTTGTCATGATGGAGAAGGGCAGCTTGTAATATGTCAATCCATCCATTTTCTAACCGCTTATCCTGTTAGGGTCGCGGGGGGGCTGGAGCCTATCCCAGGTGACACTGGGCAAGAGGCGGGGTACACCCTGGACAGGTCGCCAGACTATCACAGAGCTGACACATAGAGACAGACAACCATTCATGCACACCTTGACACTTACGGCCAATCTAGAGTCACCAGTTAACCTGCATGTCTTTGGACTGTGGGAGGAAGCTGGAGTACCCAAAGAAAACCCACACTGACACAAGGAGAACATGCAAACTCCGCACAGAAGGGCTCCACCACCCTGGATACGAACCAAGAACCCTCTTGCTGTGAGGCGACAATGCTAACCACAGCACGACCTGGAGGTTCTTATCAGCCAAATAATCCACAGAGCTCTCTTCCTTTCTTAAACAAATGTATACAGTGATTTAAACCAGTAAAAACACTGAAATAAACAGTTTCACATTACAAGTCACTGTTTTTATGACACTGCATCTGCTACATCACAGATGGGCTCCTGACTATGGTGGCCAACAAAAAACACCAGAAAAAAAAATTGTGAATGGCTCTATCTGGAGCCAGTGTTTGGTTTGTCCATTCTGGGCTACTATAGAAAAACAGAGGTGCAACATGTAAACCTGTGGGTATATAAACAGCTCATTCAATGGTAACGAAAACACAACAATTCTTATTTTTAAATGATTATACACTGAAGAAAACATACTTAATACATTCAATTTCTGCCAATATATCCCCCTAAATCCTACACAATAAACCTTTAAAAACATTAAAATGGAAAGTAACTTGTACTTTGAGTAATGTATTAACTAGTTACTCTTTAATTTTTACTCTTGTAGGTTTTTAATGGTAATTTTCACGTTTACTTGAGTCGTTTTTTAGGGAGTAACTGTACTTTTCCTTGAGCACAGATTTTCAGTACTCTACCCACCACTGAATGTAAATAACCAGGTACAAAAAGCCCAGCTGCTACACAAAAATGCACACAAAAAGAGGGAATAAAGGACGGAAGGCCAAATTGTTATTCAACGGAAAGAAAAAATTTAATTTTACCCTTGGGATGCGCAACAGAAGAAGAGAAGAATGGATAAATGGTGTTTTAAAAAAATCACATGAACGCTACAGGTACAGTAGCTATAAATATGAAACTTCTTGTTCCTTTATCTCAAAGCAACACCTTTGCTTTCAAACTCCATTTGCGACCCAATTGGGACTGAACAGCCAACGCTGCTGCTGCTGTCCCACGGAGGTTTACTAAAAGCAGAAAAACACAGGGCAACACAGAGGGAAGGAGAGTTGGCTTGGATCAGCACACACACACACACACACAGAAACAAACACAAACATATCATGTGCTTTATCTTCTGATAATGACAGGTTTGCCTTCCAGGGCCAGGTATCGGAGCAGGAGGGCAGCGGAGCAGGTGGCGCAGAGAAACTAGCACTGCTAGGCTGGGCAGCTCTCCATGCCAGGTGGCACTGCCAGCCAGCAGCCCCCTCCCTCTCCCTCCACTGCGTCCCCATCCTGGGATACACTGTACATCCTGTCCCCGTCGGGGGGAAGAGGGCAGGAGGAACAGAAGGAAACCTGTCCAGTATGACAGGCTGTTTAGAAGGACTTCATTACTGCGGAACGCTTCGCAGAGAGATAGCGACTGCAGAGATTTTCGAGAAAGAAGTGGAAGCTAGAGTGAGTTGTTTGCTAGTGGTGGTGAAATTAACATTTTTTTATGTGTTCCTGTCTATGAGTGAACCCATTCAGTCAGAAAACATGATAGACACGTATGCATTTTTCATAGGGAATCACCATGGGACTCACACTGTCATTTCTGACAGTAAAGGAGAAACAGAGTATGTGTCTGGGGGAGTGGGGGAGGGGGAGCGTTGACCTCCCTCTCCTTTTTACAGCTGAACACTTCTGCCGAGCGCAGGTTACTTCTGAGACATTTAACGGCACGTATGAAAATGAGCAGAATAATTCACAATGTTAAATTCAAGCTCAGACAATGTCAAGCAGAGACGTCTGAGAGTCTTCTGGATAAGAAAAAGGGTGTTTCACACTTTGTTCAGTTTACTACAGACACACACGAGCATGATGCTCTAAATGCTGGTTCTTTTAAAGCCTGTTTACATGCACGCTGTGCTTACATCTAACAACACACTTTATAAATATCAAGCATTATGTTTTACCAAAGGGAGACTGATAGGTTTCAAGTTGATTAGAGCTGGGAGTTACAACAACCTTTTAGGACGC
The DNA here is from genome assembly GCF_041903045.1 of Epinephelus lanceolatus. NCBI lineage: Eukaryota > Metazoa > Chordata > Actinopteri > Perciformes > Serranidae > Epinephelus > Epinephelus lanceolatus. The sequence continues at coordinate 24,535,995 of NC_135751.1, read as the reverse complement.
ATTAACACTGGTGCTATTTGGTCCGCTTTAAACAAACCCTGGTCCGCTTCCATGGATAGTTCGGTTCGGTTCGTTTGGATTGGTGTGAATGCTCATTCAAACTCTAATGCAGTCCTAACGAGGGAACCCTGGTCCGCTTGAAAACCAGGGGTCTCGGTTCACTTGCAAGTGAACCCTGGTGCGGTCCGCTTACAGTTGGAAATGCAAACGGACTTTCCAGCAAACCAAAGAGAGGAAGTGAACCAAAGAGAGGAAGTGACGTAGAGAGCAGTGCATTTTCGGTAGAACAAAAACAAAGCCAACAGCGCAAACCGGGAGAAGCAGTTTCTAAGTTGTTTGGCAAGTGGATGGCGGCACGTGAATCGGTCGGTGGATCAGTGCTGCATCAAGGAAATGCCGCATCTCCCTGGTCAGTGGTTGTTTCGGGCCATACCGCCCCCAAACGAGCAGCTGTTGTGACTGCGTGACGTTGTCCAGGCAATTTGGTCCGTTTAAAAAATGCAGTGTGAAAGTGAACCGAACTAAATTAAGGTGTGAAATTTTTCAGCATTCTGCAGCCAATTAACCCGAGTCCCCCGGACTATCCTGGTGTGAATGTGCCCTTACACTGCCTGTTCAAGGTGGGAATGACTCGCTGTTATTCCAAAAAATACGATCATGGAATCGGGGAACAGAGTTGTCTCGCCTACAAGCCTACAACGGAGGTAGTAACAGCACTGAATCGAGATCTGTGTGAAAGGAACTATTGGCAGGATAGGGCGGGTGGAAGTTCTGACAAAGTGTTATGTGTGCGACCCACCGCAGGGAGATTTAAAAAGCAGCTAGCAGCAGTCAGCAGCTAACTCAAAGAAACGTGATAATATCCGCAAATAGGGGAAACAGCGGGATCTGGTAGTTCCTTACCCTCCGAGCAGAGGGCGAGATCAACCGCCAGATAACAGGGACGATAAAGGATGGTTTTTCCCATTGTTATTTTTGCCCAATGTGTTAGTCACAACTCTTTTGCTTCTGGAACGTCCTGTAGTGTAAAAAACACAGGGTGACTAATTTATATAGTGATATACAAATGATAATTTTGGAGCTGAAGTATTCCTTTAATTTTGTAAGAAGTCAGGTATCATTTTGATAAACAAGGTGCTTCAGGCAGAATGCAACTAAAGTCGTCCTTACATTGTACAAGTCAAACTCACTGAAGCGCAGCCAAACCAAAACAGTTTTTCACAAACACTCCGGGACCCCAGATAACCCGCAGCGAGCTCTCGGTGCGAGTTATATAAGCCATAAAAAACCCAGCAAGTCTTGCACACCACCTGGGCTTTCTCACCACATTAGCTTTCCAGGTTTGGGACAAAAACTCTTAACTGAGAATTACACCGGAGCATTTCTCTGCTTATACACAAACACACTGTCCCAGCACAACAAGTCATACCGAGGTCTCTCTTCCTGATGCAATCAACGAAATCTATCAGTATCCTTCCCCTCTTTCTGTCCCTCGATGCTGTAAACAGGGGTGGCATTATAACACGAGTTCCATATTTGGCCGGTGTTTCTTTTCCTGGCTTCAAAAACAATAGAAACACTTGACATGCCTCCAAAGTCTTTAACTCTCGCTTGGCTGCGTCTGTCTCATATATACTGTGCTCTCATTTTGTATTCTGTGTCTTCGATCTTTCCATCCTTGAACGTCCCAGGCTGCCATGGTCTGCTGGCAATAGATACAGTTGACATCCCTCCAAAATCTTTAAACCCCCACCCCCACCACCGCCACCCTTTGCTCAGTGGCCTGTATTTTCCCCCGGTTATGTCAATCTCACTGTAACTCACTGTCTTTCTCTCTCTCCCTCCCAAGTCCAACTATCCTCCCTGTTCTTTTGTGTCCAAGCCGATATCTGTTTGCCTCATCACCACACAGGCGTCAAGGGCTCTTCTCTGCAAAGAATTGCTCCGGCTGACATCATCCCAAAAGCGCAAACTCACTTTCCATCTCATCTTTTTCACACCATCGTCCTTCTCCTCTGTCAAACCCTTCACCCATGCACGTTCCTCTGAATGCTAATGCCCCCGCCCTCTTTTCATCTCTCTGATAATGGTAACCACATGGCTCTTTATGCTGTCCAGCACATCCTCTCTGTCTCAAAGCTTTCCTTGAATCAGTTGTAATTTTCTTTATAGCGGTGATCTGCCTTGCATTGTCTTATTTTAGAATAAAATCATCCTCATTCAATTTTTTACTTGTTTTTTAATAAAAGATTTAAGAAAAAGACTGTGAACCCACCCTGGAGTTGAAGTACTGCGGCAGGACACAGTACACTCCAAACATCTACTTTTTATGAGCTGTGCAAAACAGCCATGTTTTTAGCTTTGAGACAGATAACACACTGAGTTTGTAAATGGTTTATTCAGCATAAGATATGAGAACTTTCTCTAGCCATAAGGGAACACTTCCAGCCCAGGACAATACAAATTATACTGTGATGCTCCTTCTTCTCCGTCTGTACATTCTTTATGAGAGTAACAACTTCATTCACTGTACATATATCCTTTCAATAATTCTATATTACATTTATTAAAAAGGTGTTAAATGGGCCCCTGGGCACAGACATGCAAAAGGCCCCACCAGCTCTCCAACACAGGAGCAGGACACACAGACTCTGGTGGTTTTGCATCTCCGTAGTCGTGCATCTATTTTGGTTTTGTGAATCTTTGCAGTAATTTTGTGTCTCCTTGTGGTTGTTTTGTGTCTTTCTGTAGTCGTTAAGGTCTCTTTGAGGTAATTTGTGTCTTTTTGTAGTTGTTTGGGTTTCTTTGAGGTAATTCTGGTTCTCTCTATGATGTAATTTTGTGTCTTTTTGAGGTTGTTTGGGTCTCACGGAGGTAATTTTGTGTCTTTTTGTAGTCGTTAAGGTCTCTTTAAAGTAAGTTTGACATCTTACCGAAGTAATCTTTTGTCTCACTGAGGTAATTTTGTGTCTTTTGTAGTTGTTTTGGTCTCTCAAAGGAAATTCTGGTGTCTTGATGAGTTAATGTTGTGTCTCTTTGAGGTAATTATACTTTTTTGTAGCTGTTTGGGTCTCATTGAGGTAATTTTGTGTCTTACTGACGTAATCCTGTGTCTCACTGAGGTAATTTTGTGTCTTTTTGTAGTTGTTTGGGGATTCACTGAGGTATTTTTTTGTTCTATTGAGGTAATCTTGTGTCTCTTTCAGGATATTTTGTGTCTGTAGTCGTTCAGGTCTAAGGTAGTTTTGTATCTGTAGTTGTTTGTTATCTGAGGTAATCTTGTGTCTCTTTGAGGTAATTAATTTGTTTGGGTCTCACAGTGGTAATTCTGGGTCTTTTTGTAGTTTCTTGGGTTTCTTCAAGGTAATCTTGTGTCTCTGAGGTAATTCTGGTGTCTTCTTGAGGTAATTTTGTATCTTTCTGAGGTAATGTATCTCTTTTAGGTAATTTTTTGTCTTTCTGTAGACATTTGGGTCTCACTGAGGTAATCTTGTATTTTACTTAGGTAATCTTGTGTCTCTTTGAGGTAATTTGATGTCTTTCTTGAAGACGTTTGGTCTTTGAGATAATATTGGTGTCTTCTGAGGTAATTTTGTGTCTCATCTATGCAATTTTGTGTCTTTTTGTAGTTGTTTGGGTCTCTGAGGTAATTTTTTTGTCTTTTTGACATAATTTTGTGTCTTTTTGAGGTAATTTATTTGTCTTTTTTGGTCATTTTGTGTTGCTTTTAGGGCTGACTTTCAACTTCATTTTAGAAAATCGAAGCTTCGGAGCTTAGATCGATTTTAAATCGAAACCTTTGACGACCTGGGGGTCGGTTGTAAGTTAATAACTTACAAATTATGGCGAAAAAGTAGTTTCTTGCAACCCTAGAATTAAGTTAAAACAATTCACAAACGAAAAACACTTCTGGTTGCTGATAAGTAGTGTTTAACTTTTGATTTAACACTAAAAATTAAAACCCTCGGCGCGCACTGCAGCGCAAGCTGACAGATGCGCGACTCAGAGCAGCATGTGTCACTGACACCAGACTCAGAGTGCAGTGGACCGGTGGAAAATGTCAGCATCAGCATATTATGCAAATCTATTTTATCATTATTTTGAGTCACATTGTTGAAAGAATTTAGTTGTCTTTGTTCAAGCAGGATAATAGGTCTCCATTCATTGCACGTCAGGCTTTCTAGTTCCTTGTCGGAGATGGTGTTGCGTTCAAGGTCCCCCAAAAAAACAGGAGAAAAAAAAAGGCAGAATATTTGAATTTTTTTTTCACAATTGAATCCCATGCCATCGAACGAAGCTTCGAAGCTTTGAATTTTTTGGCTCAGCCCTAGTTGCTTTGTAGTAATTTTGTGGCTCTTTGTTGTTATTTTGCCCATTATAGTAGTTATTTTGTGTGTCTTTGCAGTTCCTTTGCATCTCTTTGTGGTCATTTTGAGACCCTTCATGGTCAATAAGTGTTAATTAGGCCGGTAGGCCCCCTCAAGAAATGTATGATCATTAAAAACTAATGGTTTCTCTTCTCTATGATGATATAAACCTTAAGTTGGTTTGGCCCTTGACCTTTTTCACACTGATGTCTTTATCTCAAAAAAGAGCTAATTACCACAATAAGGGACCAATTTCTAATTAATTTCTAGATAGGAGTTAAAACAAAACAAAAAGACATCTTTGCTTTGACAGTCTTGCTTCTGACTGAAATTCGATTTTATCACATGCTGAATTTTCTCGACCTGCGCTGCTATTGACCGGAAGTGATGAGCGCCGCTCTGTCATCGATTTAAACAGTGACCAAGTTTGTGACTCCGGGTTAATGATCAAAGCAAACAGACCGCAAAGACAAACTACTCCCTCCCTCTCACGCTCCACCTCTCATTGTCTTCTGCTCTAATGCCACAGATTTTGCTTGCTCAACAGTTTGAGTAATGGCATCTTCACTGGGGGTTGATGAGGAAAATGCGCTGCATCTTCTGCTGAGCACTGCGCCGCTCCCTGAGGACTCTTTATCTAAAGCAGGCCAATGATACAGCAGGATTAAATGAGGTTGCTAACTACAAGCTCAGCTTCCACCACAGAAACCCCTGAATCACATTCTGCCCAAGACAAAGACATAACTCGTGTGTGTGCTAATTGTTGCTTGCACACTGACCGGCATCCTCTTCAAAAGCGGAATTGACAGGTTCATTAAATCTCAGGGTCAAGTGCAGAAAGAGGCGCTGGAAACAATTTGATATGCAGCCTATTAAGATAAGCGTTGCTGTAATGTTTGTTGATGAAGGTGTCATTTACACAACAGTGGAGGCAGCACTCTGACTCAACAGCTACAGGATGAGACAGCAGCGAGATGGACAGCAGAAAAACTGAATAAAAATAAATAACAGGACGGGGAGGCAGAAAGGAGAACTGACATGAAGCGAGACAGATTGAAAGTGATAAAAGGATGGAGGATGACCTCTGAATATATCACTTAGCGCACACACACACATACACACCTATGTGCAGTAAGTCAGCAATTGGCCTTTAGGAGTGACAGCATGGGGGATACCTGGGGCTATAAAGTACGTGGATGGAAGAGCAGATGACAGTTGGAGGGGACACAGGAGGGATGTCCCCCAATAAAGCCAACTGAGAGAGCCAAGCCTGAGGCAGAGAGAGGAACCAGCCGCACCTGCTGTACACTAAAGCCCGGCTGATATTACCTTGTGGCAGATATATCAATATTAAGTATATGTCAGTAAATAAGTGACAAGAAATTCTGGCAGAGAGCTACCAAATAATTAAAAGATAAAAAAGATAAAATAAAATAAAAGATATTTCTGAGGTAATTTGGGGATGGTGTCAGTAGTATACAACACAGGGCAAGCTAATTTTCAACTGCAAAGCATCCTACTCTGTGATATTAATGTGTGTTTGTATATAAAAAAAGAAATGAAGTAATTAAAAATATTCCAGGGTAACACCCTACAGATACTTTATTGAGTATTTGTAACATTTCAACAACATATTGATTCGCTTTGTCTGAAGATGTTTATCAATTAATGGTAGGCGATATGGCCCTAAAATAATATCACAATATTCAAGCAATAACAATATTTTCACCGATATAACAAATTAGTAAAAATATATATATATATGTATATATATATTAGAAAATTCTTAGAAAAGAAAATAGAATTGTAACAAGTGATATAGTGAGAGAGGAGAGGGAGAGACGCTGTGCTGCTGCCAGAGGAGCCGCTGAATGAGTTCCCTCTGAACGGTAAGTCGCTCAAACAGTCTGAGATGTCCGGGGCTGTTCATAAAACATCCAGGACGCCACAGTTTATTCCACACTACTGAAGCTGCTCCTCTTTTTGGAACCACCGCAGAGTTGGTAATAATTTCGCTTTCAGCCATGCTTGTTGCTGCCGTGGGTAACAGTATGACGTCAATATGTCAAAGGGTCGAAATACTGACGATCACAATATGAATTTTTCATATTACATTAAATATAATACTGGTATTATCATGAATGAGATGATATGACACACCCCTATTACATATACATATACAAAAGACCATTTCCTGTCTCCAGCTTGTTCAAAACTTGGCTGCCAGACTTTTAACTAATTCCGAGAGACAAGACCATATAACTCCCACCTCTGCAATGCCACACTGGCTAGATGTTGAGTATAGAATTGATTTTACACTTTTACTGATGACTTTTAAAGCACTACATGGCCTGCTACCTGCGCTCCTCAGGTGGGACCCTCCTAACGGTTCCTACAGCCCGCCTCGTTACAAAAGGAAACTGGGCATTTTCCGTTACAGCCCCGCAGCTGTCGAACTCCTTTAATCAATTTTATTATTAACTTATTTTTATTACACGCTCTTAGCCTATGTTCAATTCTTTATTGCTGTTTTTATCTTGATGCTGTATACTATTTTATTTGTCTCATAAAGCACTTTGTAACTGTGTTTTGAAAAGTGCTTTACAAATAAAGTTTATTATTAATTATATTCTCAGAATAATTCAGTTGAACGTGAACTAGCAGTATTTACTCAACCTATGCTGTATACTTTGGGTAAAAGTATATTCAACTAAATTATTTTGAAAATACAAAGGTATGCTCATGAATGTGAACTCCATTGATAATCTGTTAAATATCTACAGAATAAAGCGACACAGCTGAATGGTCGAATCTCAACTGATACACTATTGAAATGTTAAAGATACACTATAAACTATCTGGCAGACTACCCAAATTAAGTGGTGACTTAAACAGGCAAGCTGTACAACACATGATCTTTATAAACAGATATCTACATGTGTATACAGAATTTGTTGGCAACAGGACAAAATTTTGACTTCTGTTTAATGTCTGTTTGTAGTCTGAATAGTATTGACCTGTCACATTAAAATGGACTTTGGTTGCATGCAGTCCATGCGGACAACAAAGTAGGCAGAACGCATTAGCCGCAATGCAATCTTGGAGCCCATCAGCTATTGTCCAATGATTTAGCTTTTTTTTTTAAAGATTTTTTTTGGGGCTTTTTGCCTTTAATGGACAGGAGGACAGATTGAAATGGGGTGAGAGAGAGAGCGGGGGTTGACATGCAGCAAAGGGTTGCAAGCCGGAGTCGAACCTGCGACCACTGCAGCGAGGCATCGCCTCTGTACATGGGGCGCCGGCACTATCCACTACGCTAACAACGCCCCATGATTTAGCTTTTTATTAGCTTTCTTTATTGAGATTAGTTATATCTAAACTACAAGTCCACTCTTGCGTCTCAAGAGGAGGAAGTCTCGGCCTGGATCTGTTATCTGGACATCCGCTGGCTGCACCGGATGCTATGAAATATTGGCCATGCCCCCCCCCCCCAAGAGGCTAAATTATCATCAGACCGACAGCTGATGGGTTCCAAGATTGTACAGTACAGAAGGGGGGCAAACAAGATTTTCATTTCAATGAATCTAAAAATAATTTTTTTCACTGGTTTGTTAAGTGGTCAAAAAACAGACAGTCCAAAAGCCTGATAGTTAGTTAGTTATCCCAGTTTTGGCTAATTGTTTGAGCTCTACTGCACGCACGCACACACACACACACACACACACACTCCTCCAAACAAGATTGTATTATTTAAGATAATGAGGGACAAGAGGGATCGCAGGAGATTTAAGATTAATAGCTATAGATAAGTATATATGGGTACTGAAAAGATAATGGGATAATGGGAGAATGAATAGGTGGAGAGAAGAAAGGGTGCAGGGGAAGAAAAGAGGGGTCAGAAGTGAGCCAAGGAAAATTACTTAATATAAAAGTGTCCTGCTATAAAACCAGAAAAAGGGTGTGAGTGACGAACATTTTAAAATAGAGGCCTCCTTCCTGGACACTCTAAAATCCACTTCACGGCCGGCTAATAATAAAATACTTAGGCATGCAGTTCTAACGGACAGAAATATACTGAAGGAATTCATGGAGGAAAACACACTTTTAGTGTACAATACACACACACACACACACACACACACACATATGCGCTCAGTCAATCCGTGCAGGCTGAGTGCAGTAGCAGGCTTCAGGGTGGACTGGCTCCCCCGTCATCTTCCCTCATTCATAATTCACATAGCCATTTATCACACACACACTCCCGCTGTGCACACTAACGAGTCACTACAGCCCACAAACATGGACAGGGTGCGGCTGCATGTGTGGGTGTTTGCATGTAGTGTACTTGGACGCAAAGTGCATAAGAGTGAGTCTGTGGAAGTGAGTGTGTATCTATGTGTGGAAGGGTGGATGGGGGGGGGGGGGTATTGTGTGTGTCACCTTAAGACTGAGCTCCATCTGTCAATGTCAGCAGTGTGTGTCTGTTAGGAGGAGCGCTGGTATTTTCTGTACCCTTCATCACAAAGGAGAAAAGCTTAGGATGCATCAATGACTCATGATAGCAATTTATCACCCGAGCATCTGCGTGGCCGCGAGGAGAGCTTAGCCCCACGCGCGGCTCCACTCACTGTGCGAGTACAGATTTAATATCAAAAATAAAGTGGAGATATGCATCGAGAGAAAGATGCAGAGATGCCTTCGCGTGTATTTCTTTAACTTTTTCAAGGTTTACAAAGAAAAGTCAGAATGTGTGCAATTTGTATCTGTGTAGGTGTCGGTTAGAGATGTGGCGGCGAAGAGTGACTGCATAAAAATAGGCCCTCGCTTGGCTTTTACCTCAATATGGAGGCCAGAGCTTCAGCTGAAAAGAAATCAAATTGGCCCCTTTCTCCCAGTCAGAGCTCCAGTCCTTCCATCTAAAACGAGCTGTTACCAGCTGACCCACACCCCTTTCAATAGCTTGTTGCCATGGCAATTAGCCTTGCTAGGCCCAGGTTGCAGAGCTGGGCTAAGTGTGTGCATTGCTACATATGGGAAACATCCTTCCCCGTGAGTTGTGCTGATGTTGGTGTCATGGCGGAGCCACACAAAAGCCCTTAACGGGAGGAAGCTTACAGGGCAACACTATCCATCTCACTCTTTATATATCTGCTTATTTCCTCTCTTGCTACACCCTTTCCTCTTGTCTGCTTTCTATTTTTTGTCTGCACAAGGGGAAGTTGTTTGCATGACGATATACAAGCAGATCTTCCCGGCACATTTGCAATGTAAAAAACTCCTACGGCACATGATAACAGATTGGTTTGCTGTATGCAATGAGGGAAAGCTACATTATACTAAAGCATATCAAGATGGCAGGATGTCTCTGACACTGTAGAGATGATTTTAGAGTCCAGCTCTTCTGGTAATCATGTCTGCATGCCTCTTCTATTCATGATTGTAACTGCAAATACCAGAAAAGCTGTGAGGTAACTACACACTTTGTAGTTTGAACACAAAAAACAACACATAATCAAGACATTATGTATACCATCCTGCAGATAAACACTCCCTTCATCCTCTGCTAGTCCTAACCTCCGTGAGTTATGGGATAATTATACGAGAAAGTAAATATCTGCCACATGACCACCTCCACACAACAGACCGATGCATGGCTGCACTGCATTACCCCACCGGTTTAATGGTAGCTAATGGAGCAGCTGAAATGTGGAGTCATAGCACATTACTCTCCCATTTCACCAGACGCCCTGAGGGGATAAATGGCGTTATTTGTGTTAAAAATGTGTAAAGACTGTGACAGGTCTTGTGGGTAAGTCTCTATTGTCTTTTGTTACACTTGGAAAATGTTGATACAGTGATATCAGCTGGATATCGAGATATTTGATAACTCAAACTAGAGCTTATTTTCAATCACTCTCTATCTCTCTTTCTATCGATCCATCCATGTCCACTAATCAGAAGATTGTCGAAGATGAGTGTGTGTGTGTGTGAAAGGTTAACTAAGTAGCAGGTGGCATCTTGTATGGTAGCCTCGGCCACCAGGGTATGAATGTCTGCGTGTGTGAGTGTGTGAATGGGTAAATGTGACATGCCATGTTAAAGCGCTTAAAGGGGTCAGAAAACTAGAAAGGCGCTGTACAAGTCCATTTACCAACTCAAAGTCTGTATCTTTTCATTATATTTTTTGATAAACTGTTCAACTGTTTAGACTGTAAAATGCTGGAAAATAGAAAAGATAATCACAATTTAATCACAAGTTCCCAGAGTCCACGGTGACATCTCCTTTTTGTCGGAGCAACAGTCAAGAACTCAAAGTCATCAATTTACAATGCTACAAAACAGGGGAAAGTAGCAAATCCTCATATTAGAAGAGCTGAAACTGGGCAATGGGCTACATGCTCAGTTGCAGGCCAAAGCCACATTTGAGATGTCACATGCACTTTTATAAAAGCAGACTGTGATCAAAATAAAATGCAAAGATGGGGATTTTTTTCCCTGTTTGAAAATATACAGCTGCACAACATGTAAATGATAAATTATATAAAATAGAGTAGAAGGGCTGTACATTAGTGTTTTTGCACTGGGGCTACAGAGGTTTAAAGGTTTGCAGCACAGGACACAAAACTATAACATGAGTATAAAGGTATCAAGTAGGTCTAAATCCATTGTAGTTTGGATCAGTTTAAAATCTTTGTGGGGGGAATAAAATGTCATTTTCTATGGCCTTTAACATGAATCTAGTGCTGGACAATGATTAAATATTTTTATTTATTTAGGCTATTAATCTTATTTATGCACAGAGCGAGGGAGGGGTGGAGCAAGAGACACTTTGTCCTTGTTACATACGTCTTGTATACGAAACATTGGTGTTGTTGCTGCATTTTTTAAACATATCTGTCAACTGCATCCATGTCACACAATAGACTACAACTACCAAGAGGAACCACAACGCGCTATGATCCATCTCACACACAAACTATCAGCGCAGCATTGGATTTCATTCATCTCACAGACTGATTTAGCGTAGCACATGCAACATATCGACCAATGTCACACTGTAGACTCTCTGAGTGTTGCACTAGAACTTGTGAGTGAGTGAGTGGGGCGGAGCTGTACAGAGAGTGTGAGAGAGGAGAGATGCACACTAGTGCGTGTTATGTAAGGCAACTTGACCCTATATCAATATGAACGGTGTTGTCTGAGTTTAAATCTTGCTTGAAAATATATCGATTTATCATATTACAACCATAAATGTTTTGTGTTTTTTGCTTGATAAATGACTGAAACAACGAAACAATTATCAAATTAGTTAGCGATCGATTTTCTCTTGGTTGACTTATCGATTTGTTGACTAATCGTTTCGGCTCCAACTCAATACTGTGATAATACAACGATCATATGTGTCTTCAAAACATATTTACACACAAGGAAACTTTTCATTTCACTTAGCTAGAACCTTATAAGTTCATTAAAATGTAGCACTTAATGACGCTTTATTTTTTCGTCGCATTACAAAAGGCCACTCCAAGAGCACAGACCTCCGGCAAGACCAAATGCTGAATCTCGCAATGTTAACGAAAGTAAAAAATAATTTGTGGAGCTGCCTCGTGATCCAGATCCACTCCAAAATTTTATGGGTTCTTCCGTGGCCGGTGCTAGACCCTTTCCCCAAGTTTCATGAAAATCCGGCCAGTAGTTTTTTCGTAATCCTGCAGACAGACAAACAAACCTAACCTCCTTGGCAGAGGTAATTCAGAGGTCTCAACTGCTAAGAAGTCACCTGAGCATCACCCATTGTCAGCACTGCCAGTGAAACTGATTTGTGTGCCCAACTTACTAAATCAAAAAGGCAAGAAGCTTCTGAGTTAAGTCAAACAGCATGTAGCATGTTACACTCCACATGCTACATGTGTTTGTGTTTGTTCCACATGCTCAGCCATGTCAGCAGCTCGCATGTGTGACTCCTTATCAGACAGGCAGTGGTGGCGCTGATATCAGACTCTTTCATCCACCTCGCCCTGGGTCATCTCTGTCAGAGCAGATAGAGACAGGACACTTCACCATTGAGCCAATAGGACAGCTGTCCCCTATAGGGGGACTGAGGGATCTGCAGGGTCTGCTGATACTTGTCAGGATTAAGTGGAGCACAACAGGACACGTAGATGTTCAGAGGAATATCTCCAACAGTATCAGTTCAATAGAAAGCTCACAGGGCCGTGCAGGTACGATTATTTACAGCCTTTTGAAAAAAAAAATGCTTTCTGCTTTTCTGCTCTTGATCCAGAAATTCATTACACACTGAGTACCAATCTATCATTGTCTGCTGGGTCGAAGCAGCAAGTGATACCCTTGCTGCACAGTCCTCCTGAACGAGTACAAGTAGTCAGATCCTGCTGAGTAACAGTGTGACACAGCAGATAACTTAAATGACTGCAGCTATAAAATCCAGCTAATCACCACATCGTAGACCTTCAATAACCTTGGCACGATGGCCCCGTGTTTGCAGAGCATGACAAGTGATCCCGAAGCTCTGCAGACCTGCTCAGTATGATAAGGCCAAAGATGATAAATGATGAGATTGCGTTGCTGCAGGCTACAATGCCATGCTGTGCTGAACTATAATACGCAGAACAGGGCGCTATTGTACAATGCAGTGTGATGTATTATGCCATTACACTCTCGGCTGAGCTGTAATCCACCATGCAGAAGCAAGGTGTTCTAGGCAGGGTTCGGTCGCTGCAATATAATATAGCAGCCTAGAATCCCCCCAGCAGCCTGTTCCCCTGGCAGCCTCTGAAGAGCCACGTTGCCCTCCCAGTCTAAAGATGAAAGGGCAGCTACACAACGCAGGATGCTGCATATTATTAATTCTAGGATCTATTTACCGCTGGTTTTAATACACCATCCCAACAGCTGCCACCCCAGCCGAACCGTACTCTGGCTCCATGTCAGCCCCTCCTCACCCCCTCCTTGTAGTAAGCCACTCCACTCCACTATCGACCCCCTCCTGTCTTTCTACAGTAGGGCTGAATGCTGTGTGTGCATACTGATTTGGACTCAAGAGTCTAGACGAAAATTATGCCAGGTATTTGATTTGTTGGCAGGGGGAGAAGACAGCTGTGTATATAGTCGGGTGAAAAAGCCAAACCATTTAACTTTTTGTCAAGTACAGCAGTGTGTAGACTGACAGAACACACACACAAACACACACAATGACAGAGCTTTAAGGCCCAGACCCACCAAACTGACATCAAAGAACTAGTGGCAATGAAGGCCAACTGTTGTGTCGCCTCATGTCGCCTGTATCCAAGCCAAAAAGTTGCACACGAACAGACCGCAAAGATTACAGCCAACAGCCAACTAGGACATACTGTACGTTCTGCGGCATGAGAGGAAATAACTCTCCATACCAGCAGGCAGCAACAGTTTGTATACGTCGTTCAAAATGGGAAACCAGAAGACTGACAGGATGGATTTAAGATGCTAGTTAGCCAGTTAGCACATCAACAACATAACCCAATGTTAATAGTAAACTATGACAAAAACAATTACGAAACATTTCTGCTGATGAATCAAAGGCTAAAGAAAAAAAAAATCTTACATAATATAACAAGTTTGCAATGATCTCACACCCTCTTGACTTTAGCTGTTTGTTTACTTTCCTCACTTCTGTTTCTCTTCACTCATCAAAGTGATTTCATTCACCAACAGGTTCCGCTGGCTCTGACAGTATGAACAGTGGTTACATGAGCCTCAAAACCAGCCACAACCCTGAGCAGAGTGACCATCCACTATTGACCAATCAACAGACTGCAGTGTTCACAGCTCCACCTTTTAGTACCAGATCTGTGTGCTAGGTACCCCAACAGAGGGGGGACCAAAAATGGGGACGGTACAGAATGGTTCCATTGGTACCATCCACAACTTTTCACAGTGGAAACTGAAGGAAAAAAAAACACCTCTACCCTCTGCTCCAAATTTGGTCACTTCTGGCTCCGAAAAATCAAGATGGCGACAGCTGAAATGCTGAACTTGAGGCTTCAAAACAGCAGTCCACAAACCAATGGGTGACATCACGGTAGCTACGTCCATTTTTCATACAGCCTATGTGTGGAACACACCACTCACTGAAAGCAGACCATTGCCGTGGTGTGTCAGGGCACCTAGGTGTGAAATCCAGAGGCTTACATGTGTGCAGCCTCCCTTTCTCTGCTTGAGCTTCACACTAGAGCTCAATGCTGAGGTCCAGTTACATGGAGGTTTAATGCAGTGGTGGTAAGGCAACGCTGCTGCAGGTCTGCTCTTTAGTGCCACCACCCACTGGACCAAAACTGACTCTCAGACGGCAGAACTGGACCACATTTGAGAGCAGTTCATCTACTTTCCCTGTCTACTTCTCTCTCGCCTCCATTTTTCCATCCCTGCGTCTTGAAGTGTAACCTCAAAACCAGCCTCATTTATCCTTTTTCAAGGTCACAGATAGCAGCCGTAATAAGTAATTCTCCACAGAGCCTTGGGCAAATACTGTACACTTTGCTGACTGGCAGTACGTCCCTACGGAATAGCATTCATAGAGTAAGGGAAGGTGGTGTGTGAGTGTGAATGTGTGCGTGTGCATGCGAGCCTCCCAAAAGCACAAATGGCTCTCCCAATAACCAATACCTGATGCAGAGCCTGAAGTAATAGGGCCGGCGCGAAGGGACACGTAACATTCATCACAAGGACCATTTGCTGTTAGGTTCTGCTCTGTACTCAAATCAGTCCTAATGTAGCTAATCAATTATTGTTCTGAGGACTTAAAGGTGGACAAGGATTTGGGACAAATTAATATCGTGGACCAGAATACAAATGATGTTCTGTTTCAGAGTCAGCACAACCGCCGGCCTTGGTTAATTCTCTTTGATATCCACATGACATAAAAACCTCTCTTGTTGCCCCATCATAAATAAACACAGCCATGACAGCCTCATTATAGGCAATCAATATAATTTGCTGTGATATAGACGGCCGGCTGGCAGGCGGCTGATGTGTTTGGGGTCGGGATAACACCAGGCCATAGTGGGAAGATATGATGATGGAGAATTACTAACATTAATCACTTCAGCCAAGCAGATTACCCAGTCTTGCTTCATTAGAAATCTCCCGCAGGGTAAGCAGAGGAGAGAGCAGGTCGGGAAGGGATATACTGTACGCAGCCGCGTGGCACAGCTTTGCTCAGCGGTTAAGTTAGAAAAGGTCATGCTCACAATTTCAAATGGAATCTGAGAACATGCCTTACCTTGAGGTGGCAGGTTATTGAGGACCCAATATATAATGAGCATTAGTGGAAAGGGGCTGTCAGAAGCTCAACTTAATGAAAATGTTCTTTAGATCAAAGATGGTTAAAGTGGAGCAACTAGTGATCATTTGGGTTATTTCTCACATTTCTTTTCATTCATTCAAAATGAGCTACAGCAGCAGCCTAGAAGATTCACAGCAGGAGAGAGGACGGACGATGCATACAAAACAGGGAGACCCTCAGAAGTCTTTTTAAACCGGCAATAACTCATTTTTATTGGTCTAGTTGTGGGCAGCGGAAACAAGTTGTGATTAACGTATCATCCCTTCTACAATGACACAGTTAACTTGTTAGAACTGTTTGCTTATCTACACATCCAGCAGATACGGAGCACCATTATCATTCATTTAGTTTTTGACCATTTGGTGAATATAAGTCAAAGATGTACTCTCTTTTAGCTCTGTTTTGGTTCTCTACCAACTACTGAGGGAAATATCTGAGCCTTTAGCTGCTAAATCATCCACTGTGTTCACCATCTAATCTCTAATTGTGTCTGTCTGCTGTTGACTAGGTAGTGTACAGTGGGTTTTCTGAGCTTTTTCCACGACTATTCCAAGTATGACAATATCCCAAATTTGACACTTGTCATGTAAACAGCATATTCTGTTTAGACATTCCAAATTAGACCTTTTTCCAAATGCAGCATCTTCCGATTAAGACACATGGGATATGCCGGTACTATTCGGGTTTAAGGAGCCATCTTTGGACATGTATACAGAGCAAGCAGTTCTGACATGCATCTCAACTGGGATTCTTACCGTAGATTGTGTCACGAAGCATCTTGCCTGTTTATGGTCGGCTCTGTGCCTTGTCATGGGCGCTGTCCACACATACCAACTAGCCAAGAGTTTGCAGGGCTGAGGTAGAGATGACTGCCAAAATTAAAAGCCCACATTTCTGGCTGGAAGAAGAAACACACCTACTTTTAAACATTATGAAAGACTAGGACAGGGATATTCGACTTGCTTTGCTTGGGGCCACTTTTGCAAAGTGACAGGAGGCCAGGGAGCAGTTGCAGCAGTCATACTTGTACACAGGGGCGTTTCAAGGAATTTAGGACATTAGGGGCTCAGCTAGGACCTCTGTCGGGGGTTGCGGGGCATTCTCCACTGACACTTTTTTTGAGAAACAAGCTCTATTTTAAAGCTTTGTTTATGCATTCTGTCACCTTATGTACACTAAAAGTAGGGCTGGGTGATATATAAACGACTATGTACGATATATCGATATATTTTCAAGCAAGATGTAAATTCAGACAACACCGTTTATATTGATATAGGGTCATTTTTGTCTATATCACCCAACCCTAACTAAAAGAACAAAACAATTTGCAGTGTAAATCAATTTATTTTCATTTTCATTTATTTATTTGTGAATTAGAAAATGGTTGGAGGGCATCCAGAACCCTATCCAGAGACAGATTCGTCCTGGGGACCCTAAGTTGAGCAACACTGGACTAGGACATTAACAGGTTTTTGGATATGTGCAATTATGCAACACCGACCTTTTCAAGAAGGTGGCTGAAGGGATAAACGAGGGAGGCTGTGTTCACATGGTTAAAGAAGTTCGCCACTGGTTGGATACTCTGAAAAAAATCCTATTTTGATCCAAAGGACCAAAACGACACAATTTTTTTTTTTTTATATTTTGTTGTGATAAACAAGCTGTTACGGCACATTAATCCAAGTATGCACACCTGAATGTAAACAGGAATATTAGTGGGACACTAATTTCACACAAACAGCGTAGTAGGAATATTGTCTTTCTTGGAATAAGGACAAAAAATTGAGTGTTTTGTGCATGTAAACACTGAGCATGAAAACAACTCTATGAGAGCAGCGAGAATGAACCAAAGCAGAGAAAATACCGACTAGACAGCTAAACAATGCTGAAACAAAAGCCGAAACTCACTATAAAGCTCTGTAAAGCCGAGGGAGCTGCAGATTCAGATGATAATTCTCTATAGGTTCATCACGATGAGCTTTCCCTTTCATTTTGTTATTATAAACATATCAATCATAACCGAGTTAATGTCTGCCACTAGCCACTGAAGCAGTCTGGGCGTTGCAGTCAAAGATACTTAAAGCAGCTAATTCTGTAATACTGTTTTACTGTTACAGATTAAAGCAAGAAGCGGTAATGACTCTGATAACTAGATTTTCTCCAGTCTTACTGTAGCATGCAAAACCTTGAGGCAACATCAGCACGTAAACAATTTCATTTCCCCTAGAAACAAAGGCCACTTGAAAGAGAGAATAAGCATCTCTGGCTTTCTGTGGTGATTCTGTCATCAGCAGAAAGATAATAAGGCCACACTGACAGTCTCCTCTGAAGGGTAATCTTCTGCAGGTGCCATCATTCTGCATTAAGCGCAAAAGGAAGGACAGGTACTTTCCAGGGAAACGGGTCCAAATATAGCTCCCATTTCCAGTAAGGAAGACGCACAACATCGTCTGGCCTCACGTGCAGCCCCTTATAGAGACAAACACACAAACAGCCTGATACTGACAGCCTCACAGGCTGCACTGTTTGGATCATCTCAGTATCATCAGACGAGATGTGTTGTGACAATATAGCTGCAGCTAATTGATTATTTTGACAACCATTTCCTTAGTTAGTTGATTAATCGTTTAATCCTCCAAATGGCAGAAAATAGAGTTGAATTTAATCAATTAACTGAATATCTTTGGGTTTCTGACTGTTAACAGGACAAAATTTGATGTCCCAAGACATTGCCCTGGGGTTGTTCAAACTGTGACTGGTATTTTTTTAGTATTTTCCGACATTTATACATTAATCAACAAGTTGCAGATATTTTTTTGTTTTTCTTTATGCCAACTGGTGCTGAAATTATCAATTACATACTCATCAGGCTATAAATCGCCAAATTTGATATTGATTAAATCTTTTAAATTATCTATTGAGTCAAAATGCCAAACATTAACTGGTCCTTGCAAATAAAAAGGGAGGTTTTGCTGTGTCCTCATATCCTTCAAAATAAAATATCTTTAGGTTTTGGACTGATGGTCGGACAAAACAGTCAACTTAAGACATGTACCACGCACTATTTTCTGACTTCTACAGAGCAAACAACTTATAAATTAAATAGGAAAATGATTAATTCAGATTAAGCTGTAATGAAAAGAATCAATGGTTATCCTCAAAGCTATCTGCACCGTTTCAAATCTTAACTGTTACTTAACCACGAACACCAGCTATCACCCAGTGGGATGCAAACCAAGCCACAACATCTCCATTAGCTGCTAAAACCACACGCCTCGGGGCAGTGCCGAGGAGCCAACAGGACGCAGCTGCAACACTCAACTGACCACACGTGGCTGCACCCCATGTGAACCTCTGCCACAATGAGCCACAAATAGCTTATAATTACACCGGGAAGTTATAAATAAGAACGTATAACTTACAGGATGAGTTAAAAACTTGACTCTATAGCCTCAGCCTGAAGTTACAGTGGAATTGTGAAAAAATGTACCTTGAAAACAATTTCTGAGAAAGCTCAACATCAAACGGACTCAAAAAGGACATCAAAAATACATAGAAGACAGCTGCACAGCAATCAGAGCCTTGGTCAGAGCAATTTACTTCTGCGTCAGGCAACAGGGACCGGCCCAAGCTAGGATCCATGCCTGGCTGCAATGGTACCCAAGTGATTAACACAGACTGAGCCAGACAGTGGAGGGAATTTTACAGCACAGGAGCACAACTCTTTCCTGACAGCCAGCTCTCTCACTGGCACAGCAGATCTAGAGGGAGAGGATAAATCTTAGGAGGGGAACTCAATACACGATGGAGGCAAGAAAGGAGTCGAGGAGAAAGAGGAGGAGGAGGTGAGGTGGGCTGGGTGATAACACTATAGGTAACACATTTATCCTCACAATAAAAAAAAACAAGAAGGACAAGAGCATGAGTGGTAGTCACTCATTAATCTACGAGATGAGGGGAAAATGCAGGCCCATAAATCACTCCTGCAGGCTGGTCAACAAGAAGCACCTTCGCTCCATCTTGTTCCTTGACACAGCACAGCGCTGATTTCCAGGGCCAAAATAATGAAAATCTTTGCAGCGTCCTGCAAGGTAGAACATTTTTTGATAGTTTGTGCACACAAATTATTCATGTGTACACTTGAATTGCCAATTTGCATGAATTACTAGTCCATGCTAATCCGTGCCTTAAATGCTCTGTACAAAATCAGACGTGCAGCCTCCAAGGAAGCACATTCAGCATCTATTGAAACAAAAATAAACCTGAAATGCTAATTCAAAAGGGCAGATGAATACCATCTGCACTACCTTAGTCAGACACTGTCACTTCACTTCCACCGGCTGATAATGGATCAGCGAGCCTTGAATGATGAAAAGAGCCATTAAGCCAACATTTAGTTACACTGGGGCGATTTGCATAAATGTATCAAATAAAAGCTGCAGTCAAGCAGTTTAGAGGCGAGGAAGAGAGAGGGGCAAGATAGAGGGGTGAAGATGAAGCTGCAGGCAAATCTCTATTAGAGAAGGCGACAGTTGCATTAAGTTGTAAAGCAATCCCTGGGGTTCAGAGCGAGGTTAAGGGAACGGGACACATTGAGGACGTCTGGAAGGCAATGTAATTGAACAAGAGAACAAAGAATTGGCAGAGACAGGCTGGAGGGGAGGATAGGAAAGAAGATGGCGTCTGTCTGTGATACAGTCACACAATACCAACTCCACAGAGGACACTTGTACAGTAACAGACCCAAAGCATTGCCAGTCCATCTGGTGTATGAAGCTAAAACCCAGAGTTGACCTTGACCAATGCAAATGCTGTCCTGCCACTGTTCTGATCCACCTGGGGGTGAATTGCAGATATGCTGAAATAAGTAGACAAATTTCCTCAGGGGATTGCAGAGGGGCATTACAGGACATTAACTTTAGCACCTAAAAATGCTGGAAAGGTTAGTGGGCTCATGGGGGAATAATCGCAGCGATAAGTCTCACTGTTGAAGCCAATTTGTGGCAATTACTGCTGACTTTGGACTTCTATTATTCTTGTTAGGACTTCAACATTATACAACAAGCTAAAAATAAAAAATGAAGAAACAGCAACTCAACTCTCACTGTCATTTATACCATTTTTTCACAGGGCACCTACCTTTGAGCTGATCAGCCACCACACTCTGTCCTATTCTCTCAATGACTTGTCCGTCTTCATGCTGGTAGCGGTCATCCAGGAAGTTGGCTGTGGCCTCTGATAGGTGGACCTTGCCAGCCACCCCCAGCTGCTCCATCAGGTTGGCCAGGTTGACGTCGTTTGACCAAACATCAAACTTGAAGCGCTTCATGCCCAGGATACCACACAGTACAGTGCCAGTGTGGACACCCACCCTCATGTTGACCATCTCCCTCTTCTCCTGACAGAACTGTTCAATAGCCTGAATCATACCCAGGCCCATCTCCACGCAGCAGTAGGCATGGTCTGGTCTGGGTTCGGGACAACCAGCCACACAGTAGTAACAGTCTCCTAGAGTACTGATCTTCTCACAGCCAGTGAGTTCGCAGAGTCGATCAAAACGTCCGAATAAGTCATTTAGAAGCCCGACGAGGGCATGAGCAGATTTGTTGGCTGACATTTTTGTGAAACCCACAATGTCTGCGAAGAGGATGCTTACAGGCTCCATGCGTTTCATGTTGAAGGGTCTGAAGATAATCTGGCCTCGAGGGATGGAGGTTTTCTTGCGTTTATTGTTTTTAGGGCTGGAGATGGCAGCTGCTGCACCGCTGGTGGAGTATCGCTTAACGGAATTATCTCCTAACTCCTCGTCACCTTGCTTCATCAGTTCATCGGCCACGATTCGGGGCATGACGGAGTGGATCATTCGCTCCTTCAAGGCTTTCTCCACCTCCAGATCTTTGCCATGCATGATAGCTTGTCCCACCTTGAGGAAGGTGCTGCGTGAGCGCACCTCAGACATGATGAAGAGGTGGATGCCAATGGCGTGGGCACAGAGGTGGAGCAGAGCTTTGGCAGGGCCAAGCCAACATAATGTATCCCAGTCTGACTGAGAGGCTAAGCTCCAGTTATCCCTTGCCTGGGCCAGGTGCAGCCATCCTAAACTCTCAAAAAACACAGAGTAGAGAAACCCGAGCAGGACAGAAGCATAGAGGCGAATATGGAGAACGCTGTAAAGCAACAGAAGAACCTCGATACAGAGGGAAAAAGTGCCTACAGGAGACAGACAAGGGGACCAGGTGCTGCCTCCCACAAGCTTGTCATAGGACAGGTTGTACATTGGCCCCATGCCACTGAACTCTTCCTCATCGAGCCCAGGTGTGGGAGCCTCCGGGTCCCTGAAGCTTGATGTCTGGATCTGCGGGGCCAGGGTCAGGGTGAAGGTTACAAAGATGAGCAGCAGAGATGCTTGGTTGTAGCAGCGAGAGTAGATCTTAGTAAAAGTTAAGAGGAAGAGAAGGAGGCAGAAGAGGAGGAAGGACGCAGTGGGAAGGAGAAAGGCAGTCCTGTCACAGCGGGAAGGGTTGGCAGCAAAGTACAATCCCCACAGGAGGGCAGCGGCAACAAGGTAAAAGAGCACATAGCGGAAACGCCGCTGGGTCTGAGGGAAGCACCGCTCTCTACAGGCCTCCTCCAGGATTGAAGAGTCAAACTTTGGGTCCCAGAAATGACCGGCGGATCTCTCAAAAAGCTGAGGCATCTTCTTATGTGTGCGAAAGCTTTTGACCACCGGCCTCCTGGCTCCGGACTCTCCGGAGCTGCAGCTGGAGGAAATGCTGTACTTGCAGTGCTTGGACCCCACGATGAAGCCTCCCCCGATTGAACCCAGCGGCCCGCCTCCGTGCTTGTGTTTGACACTGCTGCCAATCCTCACTGAGACGCCTCCATCTCCACTTGAGTCACAGTTCACTTCTGTGTTGTGAGGCAGCAGTTGTTGATGTTGCGGGGATGCCATGTTGCTTTTTAATCTATCCAAAAAATCAAAACCAATGCAGAGGGGACGATTATGTCACAGACAAAGTACAGAAAGAAGTAAGGCAAAGTATTGGGCTGCAGTTTAACAGCTGGGGCAATGATTGTTTACTCTTAAACCTGAAAAAGGAGAGCACAAAAAACCATTTCAGAGAAAAATCCACTCTGAGAACAGTGTAGTGGTTGAAGAAAACACCAGCAGACCTTCCAAAGCTTTTGAATAGGTCATTATTGCACCTCTTGACGTCAGTCCCTGCATTCCTCTACGTTCCGGACTGTTTTGACGCACTTGGGACTGCAAGGTTCACTTGCTGCTTTCTCTGTGCCTGCCCAAGTCCACTCAGCTGGCTGCACACAGTTTTACTCATTGGTGAAATGTTGGGGAAAACTCAGAGCATTACATAAGAGTGCGTGTAAAGGAAAAGTTGCAAAAGAAACACAAAAACAAGAAGAAATAGGAGTTATTGAGAAGTTGTGAGTAAGAGTGGGGTTTTTAAATCCAGTTTAAATGTGCAGTCAATATACTTTTATTACTGGTGCATGTCCACTCCGTTCCCCTGGGGATATCCAGCAGCCAAACAGGCCTATCTTCTAAACTTCACCACGTTTTGTTTACAGGTCTGAGCAAAACTTCATCCTGAACACATCCTCCGCAGTGTTTGCTCTGACTCTGCTGACTGCCGCCTTGATCGCAAAGGCCAGCTTTTGGTTTTAAGACGCAGATCAATTCCAGGTAACGGGATCGTGGGCGTAAAAACTGCCATCGGAGCTTTTATTTATCCCCACATGCTGCTTGCTGCAGGGCCTAATCGCGTCTGTTCCCGCGGACGGAGCCCCGTCCTTTCCTGACTTTCTGCTCGGGTGTCTCCGCCACCGCTGCGTCTCCAAACCCCCACAGGGACTCGTGTGCACGGAGGTCTGCAGGAGACAAATGCATGAGACGTGGCGCGCATAAAATACCCCAAAACGCTTTTATTGCAAGAGCTTAGCTGTCAGTATGTAAACACGCTCCTCCAAGGCTATGCGCCAACCAGCCGGATCAGTGCTGATCGGTATTGCTTTGGTATCCACACACTCACGCCAAATGTCGCCAGTTCATCGTCACAGTGCGCCCCGAAGAAAACTGTCCACATATTCTGATCATGCCGGTTCCTGGCTGTTTATTCAGTCACCAGGGCAGCCCAGAGAAAGACAGCCTTGTGCAGACTACATGAAGTGTCGTCCAGTCTCTCCCTTTCTCTGAAGTAAACTTTGCCCACGGCAGCTCGGTGCCCCCCTCCTCTAAATGGCAGACGACGAAACCCCGGAGAGAGTGGGGCTAATTAAAAGGTCTCCACCTCAGCTCCACGCACCCCCCACACCAGGAGTCCCACAGGTCAAAGCTGAGTGCTGCACTGATCCAGCCACTTTAATTGAATTGCGGGATACACCAGAGAATATCTTCATACCTCCAAACACTTCCCCTTAAATCCAAGACAAATATAACAGGCTTAGGGCTGCTGCATCGTCCAGCCTCTCCATTCTCTGCATCGTCCACAGTGAGATGAGACTGTCTTATCTCCGGTGTGTGACTGTTCTCCGCGCGCTGCACGAGCGTCGACACCTGCATGAAATGTTGTTGTGCGGTATCCAGGCGCGGTGGGCAACGCAGTGGCCGCAGCCGCCACCATCTTCTGAGCGCTGACAGCCGTCCAGCCGCGAGTGGTGTGTGTGTGTGTGTGTGTGTGCGTGTGTATACTGTGAGTGTGTGAAGCAAGCTAAAAATAAAATAGAGGCAATTTCCGCCTACGTCTTTCAAAATAAAACCCCATGTGCATTTCATGGCTAATAAAAACCATTTGCCTGCACTTCTAAACTTAAAGTTCTCATACAGCCTATTACTTGTTTTCGACATTAAATTTCAGGCTACATTGCCAAACTAAGAAAAACTACACCCCCTAACCAACAAATAATGTAAACCGTCTTAAAAGATAAAGAAAAAAACTGCTTTTCCTTTAATATTTCGGAGGCGACAGCCAGTTAAACTGACCCAGGTAGCCAAAATGACCTGGCCCAGAATCAGCCCAAACTTGGCATGCCGGATGAAATTAGCCAGCCACATCCGGTCACTTGACTCGGCTGAGATTCGGTATGTGTGACGCCCCAAAATTGGGCAAAATCAACTGGCATGATTCCTTGGCATGTCGGATGAAATTAGCCGGAAGCAGAGACTCGGTATGAATGACGCCCCAGAATCTGTTGAATCAGCCTGCCCGGTTCTGGCTGCCAACACTGCCACCACTGGACCCTTACCAGAAATGACCTGGCCCAGCATCGGCCCAAAGTCGGCATGCCGGATGAAATTAGCCATCCGCATCCAGTTGCCCCACTCGGCTGAGACTCTGCATGAATGATGCCCCAGAATCGGACCAAATCAGCTGGCCTGATACCGGCTGCTGACACTGCCATCACTGGGGACAGTTATGGTGCTCCACCTGTACCAGACTTACTTTACTTTCCTACTTATGTGGCACAAATGTGAATATAAGCCTCGACCAAAAAAAAAAAAAAATAGATTTTCGATGTAATTTATTTTGAAAAACATTTCTGTACTTCCGTTTTGGTGGCTCCCGCTGACTTCACACCTCTGTCTGTATTTGGACGAAGGGCTGACGATTGATGGGAGGGGAGGGGTACAGTCGAGGTGCGTGCACGCGCTTGTTAGAAAGAAAAAGACTGAAAGGTAACGAGCACGTATTTTAGAGAAGGGTGGGGACGTCTGTGTTTTTTGTGCACCGCAATGAGCGCACCCCTCCACCTTCAGTTCAACGATGAAGCCCCTCCACCTTATTGTCTATCCCACCACTGTGCACTCTACATTTAGAATTAACTCAGATTTTGGGAGGACAGCAGAGGACACAATTAAGAGGCATATAATGAAATTTAATTGAAGCCAAAGGAGACAAAGTAGCCTAAAATACACGGTCACTAATCTGCTCTAGACGCTGTTGGATTATATTAATGTTATTATGAAGGATGAAAATATTCAATTAATAAAATCAGCACATGAAGGCTAAACTCAGTTCTGCACACTGTAATATTTCTGCACCCTCAAGATTATTAAAAAGAAAAAACAGTGACTTTCAGGGATGACACAATATAATCCTCCAGTATATGTGCAGCAGTCTAATAGAACCCAATTAAACCTTTAAAGGGACAGTTCACCCCAAAATCAAAACTATACATTTTTCCTCTTGCCAGTAGTGCTTTTTACCAGTCTAGATTGTTTTGGCGTGAGTTGCAGATTATTGGAGATATCCACTGTAGAGATGTCTGTCTTCTCTCTAATATAATGGAACTAGATGGCTCTGAGCTTGTGGTGCTCAAAACGCTGAAAAAATACATTTGAAAAACTCAACAGCAATGTCTATTTACAGAAATCATGACCTGCTTACTCAAGATAATTCACATATCTTGCTGTGAGCAGTTTCATGTAGGAACTATTGTCTTTCTACTGAACTACATCTGACATCTGTATAGCCACCCAGCCAACCTGGTCTCACTCGGGAGTCATCGAAATCCGGCACTTGGGCAGTGACTTGCGGCGTCAGACAGCAACAAGGAAAGCAATCGTTTAACGTCAGCACGATAAATGGCCGGTCTCCTTTATACTTTAACAGTGCTCGGCAGCCTCAGGGGGGAAAATAGCGGGACAAGAATATGAGTTAAGGCGGCAAAAGTCCTTGTAGGGCGAGTGAGGAGAGTGATAGATGGGTTTAACAAACACCAATTTTCACCTGGGAGAGTGGTGTTAGTGTGCTGTAAGATTGTAAAGCCAAACCCTGTTTTTCTTCCCTTTGCACAACCACATGCGTTAGTTGCTGGAAGAAAAAAAACATAAATTTGTATTGTTGTACCGACATAGTGCGTTCATTTTGAAAGAGACTGTATGTAAATAGTAAATTAGTATAATAAGAAGACAATGCATGTAACAGGCAGAACTTGACACGGTGTCCCAGAATGTCAAGAACCAACACACCCAGGGTACATTTCACGTCGTATGTGGACGTGGAAAGTCCATGACCACGCCTCTTTCTGCACGGTGATACGGTTGGCGGGTGTAGTTCAGAAGACAAAAAAATAGTTCCAACATGAAACTGCTCACAACAAGATCTGTGGATTATATTGAGTAAATGGGTCATGATTTCTGGAAAGAGACATTGCTGTTGAATTTTGGGTTTTTTTGCAGCTTTGAGCACCACAAGTTGAGTGCCATCTAGTACCATTATATCAGACCACACCAAAAACAATCCAGATTGATAATTAGCACTACAGGTAAGAGGAAAAATAGGCATTTTTGATTTTAAAGTGAACTGTCCCTTTAATGCTTCTGTCTCTATTCAGTAGCCTGAGGGAAATATTAAACAGCAGCCCTCTATAGTCAGCACTGTGGCTTCACAGTTGAACAGTAAATTGAGAGGATCCCCAGGAGGGACTGTGGATGCTTCCTCGCAACCCACCACCTGCATATAGGGGAACAAAAAGCACGGCCGTTATGAAAAGGAATGAAAAGATTTCCTTCGAATTTAGATCAGAGTGTCATTTACAAAGCTGAGTCTGGGGGTCAGTAAGCATTGTAATAAAATGTGTTTGCATAGAATCAGCACGTTTCAAAGCACATCATTTACTCTGCAGATACAAAAGTCTGAAGAGGAGTTTAAAAAGGGAGATGATTTACACCCAAGACACAAAACATTATTCAATGTGTGCATGTGCCTGTGTGTATTTGGTTGTGCGCCATACACGTGCATACCATATATTTATTTTATATATGTATATTTGTGGATGCATATCTGTTTTGTGTGTGTCTACAAACTTTTTTAGTGCAGATCAAATTTTTTTTTTTTTTACACAAACAAGTTTTGATTTATGCATGAAGACTGTTTTAGTGTTTTCAGAACTTATGAAATGTAGTTTCCATTTGCAGTCTCGTCAAAATCTACTCAAATTAACGCTTAAGGAGGAGTGGAAATACTCTCACAGAGAAACACATGCAGGTTTAAGTCAGTGTTTAAAGGGAAGTCTTGGTGCACAACTATCAAAAGTCACACCCAATATACTCCATCCACCACCACACACCCCTCCCCACTTCCAGTCACGACAAACTGTTGGTGCATTGCAGCTACAGGATAAACCCCCAAAAAATCCTTTCAAATCCAAAAGTGAGAAGTTGAACCTTCAGAAAAAGGAAACGAGGAC
Source organism: Epinephelus lanceolatus (assembly GCF_041903045.1). NCBI lineage: Eukaryota > Metazoa > Chordata > Actinopteri > Perciformes > Serranidae > Epinephelus > Epinephelus lanceolatus. Next base: position 24,508,080 of record NC_135751.1, on the reverse strand, counting down.
ATGAACGTGGGCAGAGTTGTGATACAGAGCTGTAAGGGAGAGTGAGAGAGACGGAGAACAAGAAAATCATCTTCGTGCAAGTTTTGATCTCTTTGTTTTCTTATTCGAGTCTCCCTGATTAAGGATGGATCGTCTAATCAGAATAACCACAAAGTTTCACTCCCTAGTCAGTCAGAAATCTTTATTCTTAATGTTCAAGCTTCCAAAATTGTGCCAAGATTAATTTATATTTTATACCAAAACAAAAAAAAAGTTAATCAACAACTATTTTACTGGGACACACATCCATTCCAGATCTAATTCACAGGTAAATTAAATTAAGATAACTGATGCTGAAATATACCAAAAACACAACCACACAACGTCATAAGCCCGAGCGATCACCCTGTCACTATAAACTGTTGCCATGATGAGTGTTAGTTAGTGGTCTGTATAACTTTTTACACTTTTACACAGCACTCTCTAGTGGGCATCTTCTGGATCTGCAGTGTAAACATATTAAACACATCCAGTGGAGCACTCGCACTCAAATACACAGAGAAAATTAAGCAGATGTTAGTTTACTTTCCTTTTTCATTACACTTCAGATTTTAGTTGGGGAAACACTCCTCTCTGTGGGGTTAAGTAAGTTAGGGAGGACACAGGCGTACATTTGCCCATTAGTCGAGGTACTAATTGGAATTAGGGGTTATACCAGTATATTTTAAAATTGAAATATTGATACCATGTTATGATACACAGACTCACCCTCCACCTCCCTACATTCATATTTTGGGAACTGCCCATTGGTCCGACAGCCCATTGAGTGTAAATCATTTGCCAAAAAAGGGACAAAATGCGCACTAAACAAAATTAAAGATGACTTTGACTGATATCATTGTTAATATTATTATCATTATTTTATTTTTGATATATTTTTGTATTTTATTTAGTTTTCTAATTTTCCATAGATACTGTGATAATATCATTATCATGAACTCTTTGGGCCACATCTTTTGTGAAAATCTAATATCGTGCTAGCCCAAAATTGGAAGTCTACTTACCTGTCCTTTGGGGATTTAGACCTCTGTATTTAAAGTAATAGTTGGCCATTTTGATTTCGATTGATAGCCCTGTCATGTCTGTATGGCATTATGTCACGTTAGCTAAATGGAGCTAGCAGCCTGTTAGCTTAGCTTAGCTCCAACCGAAAACTGGAGGGAAGAGTCTGCCCAAAGGTAATTAAGTCTGCCTGCCTGCACCTCCATATCGCCATAATTAACACACAATATGTCCATTGTTATTTGGTACAAAAACCGCAGTGTAAAAGTGCCATGTTGTGGTTTCATTTTGGGGCAGACTATTTCTTGGCTCTGCATTTCCTTGAGTGCTGGTTGCCTGGCAACCCATGCTAACAGCTAGCCTCCAAGGAAGTTAGCTAAGAAATAGCCCTTCTGTCAAAAAACTATGTCCCAAAATGCCAACCTATTTGAAAGGTTTAGTGTGTAGGATTTAGGGGGAAATGTCAGTAGAGATGGAATATAATATAAATAGTATGCTTTCTTTAGAGTATAATTGCCTGAAAATAAAAATTGTTTGTTTTCGTAACCATAGAACAAGCCATTAAATATCTATAGAGGGAGTGGGACCTCATCCATGGAGTCCGCCATGTTTCTGTAGTAGCCCAGAAAAGATAAACCAAACACTGGCTCTAGACAGGGCCATTCATTTTACACGTTTACGCCTCAGAAACCATAGTTAGCCCCTCCATGATGAGTTAAGTTGGAAAAACAAGTTTCTGGACATGAAACTGCTTAATTCAAGCAGTAGATTTGTTTGTTTTCGAGAGGAAGAGGCCTTTACGGATAATTCAGGTCCCGGTAAAAACCTCCTGAACAACTGGATCAGAAATAAGGTGAGCACACATTAGCAGGTACTGGGCTTGTGGCCCTTCTGTGACAAGCCAAACAGCGTTGGATAAAGTCATTTGTAACGCAATCTGGAAATCCATCGGTAAAAAAAAAAAAAAAAAAATCTTCCTCTACAATGTAAATTGCAGAATCTGTCCTGAGAGATTATTTTTAACGTAACACTGCTTTATTCAGTGTTTTTACCTGTTTAAATCACTGGGTCCATTTGTTTTGGAGAGAAAGAGACCTCCGTTGATAATTCGGCTTCCAGTAAAAACCTCCTCAACAATGAACACTGAAGGAATTCTAACTGGGAGACGTTTCAGCTGGTTGCATTCTGCAATCCTCACAGCTGGATGCCAAAAAATCCCCCTAAATCTTACACAGTGCTATTCTAAGCAATTTGACAATGCCATAGTCCTAGGAAGTTTATTGAGGTAGGCGCACACGAGAGCGTGCAGATATGACATGTATCACGGCAAAATTGTTGTTATTTGGGGCTTCCTTCTTTCCACAGAGGTCAGGGGTCAACTCATGAGTCCTCCACTTCACCTTTACCTCCATTCCACTTTTCTCAAGGGAGGAAATCCACCATCACTGAGCTCCACTATCACAATCTTGCAGTGGTGGTTTGTAAAATTGTATAGTAAGGGGTATTCAGTACACATACACAGCCTACTTCAATGCCCATTTGGAAAGTTTACACAGAAAAATCAATAAATAGCTTTCTATCCCACAGAAGAAATGGCTATAGGCAGCTATAATCCAAACACATCCCTCATGTGTTTTTTTTATTATGGTCATTCAGCTAAAAAAAAAAAGCTGGGAAGCTTATCGATCAAGGAAAAAAATCATAACACAGTATTGAATTTCTGCCAAAGACTGGCAAATTTATAGACGCAAACAGAAACAGTAAGAACAGTTAAGAAGTGAAGCAGAATGAACACACCCACCCCGCTCTGAAGACTCTGACCCTTGAACCCTGACCTCTGCTTCCATCACAGTGCTCATTTCACAAGTTGTCAACAACCAGGACTGATGAGCGTATAAAACTAAGAAAAAAAAGGCCTTGTTTGTTGCATGGCAGGGTCTGTTCAGGTTTCAGTTACATAAGGAAATATTACTTCAACTTTATATTAGCAGGAAATGCATGCATCTGTTAAATAAGATCTAACATGCAATGTAAATGTTAATCTATGTCAAAAGCAAAGGCTTGGATGACAAACACAAAGGCTTTGAATAGCACCCACAAAAAAAGGCTACTTCAAAATCAGCTTCTGAAGCTTATGGAATTGAATATCTGCAATGCAAGATTTTACAACACAAATTTGCAACTCCTGTTTCCACTTTTTCCTGTTTTATTCACATACAAGGGAGCTGGTATTTGACTGTTTTCAGTCTCAGGATTTTCAATTTTTATTCGATCTTACTTTTGTTTTTCATTTCTGTATTTCTTCACATCAACCCCAGAATCCCAGACAGTCCACTGTGATTGTGCAAGGGAGAGAGGAGGGCGTGTATTTTAACCAAACTCAGTGATCAGCGGCGTGTTCTCATTTCTTCAGCACTTGTGTCCTTAAGCTGCCGTAACAAAACAATGACCCTTCCCTCCCTTTATCTGCCTCATTCCCACAGTCCCTAAATGCACCTCCCCATATTCTCCTGAGAAAAAAAACAAACACTAATCTCCTCTCCTCTGTCTCCTCAACAATACAGGCGTTCTGACAAAAGCAGGGTTGGCTTCCACCAGACCCCTTCTCTTCTTACTTCCCCCACTCAAGTTATTTTGTTTTCCTCAGTTCTTCCGGTAGCGATTCTTTGGCTTCTCCCCACAGCCGGTAGCCTCGCAGGAGGACAGGCCGGGCTGCTTGCCAGAGTTAATGCTGCTCAGAAGGGCGGGCAGCTCATTGGTGATCGCCTTCTCGATCTTTTCCAGCAGACAGCCTCCTATGTAGGAGCACTGAGCCGTCAGGGGCTTGAAGTTGGTGACAGGGTTGATGCCAAAGAAGTCACGGTAAGCATCGCGGTTGGGCAGGTCAAACTTGCTGACGTTGGTCTTGGCTAGGATGGATTTGAAAATGTAGAACTTGTCTGGGTCGTCCACAATCTCCTGGAAGACTAGTTCAGGGTCACTGAAGAAGCTCATCTTTTCTTTAAAGGTCTGGACGTAGCGGTCTACAAGCAGGCCGTGGATGCGCACGCGGATGCCATGCTGGCGGATGAAGGCGATTTTGTTCTCCATGCGGTTTTCAATCACCTGGTTCAGATCTTCCAGGAGAGAGATCTCCTCTCGCTTGAAGAGGTCACGGCTAGTGTCAGCTGCATATTCATATGGCCAGAAGGAGCTGACATAGACGCGGGGGGGTTCAGTCACGTTGATGAGAGGAGCTAAACTCCAAAAGAGCGCTCCGTAGACTCTCATTAAGTCCTGGGTGGCCAGGCTGTCAGCCTTGTTCAGGATGATGCGGATCTGGGATTCACGACCCTTCAACTGCCGGAAGAGCATCTCCAGCTCCAGGCCAACGTCCAGCTTGGTGGGGTCGAACACCACGAAGATCAGGTCAGCGCGGTCAATGAACCACTGGCAAACATCATTGAAGGGATAGCCTGGACGGAAGAAGAGAATACGTAAACCACTAGATACTGAGTTGCAGTCAGTTACTTTGTATATGTAGTATGTGACAACTGTGTTTTACCTCTCTCCTGCTGCTTCCGGTTCTCAATGATTCCTGGCGTGTCCACAAAAGTCACACGCTCCAGCATCTTGTGGGGCATCTCAATACCAATCAGTTTTTCCAGGAAGTTTTGGCCAAACTTCTCCAACGGAGAGAAGGACCGAGAGCTATCAGCAGCCATAACAATACCCTCAACAGAGCGGATCTTCTCCCCGTGCATAATTACAGTGAACTCAGAGGTAGTAGGCTCAGCTCCTGGAGACAAATTCATGGAAAACAAGAGGATTAGCAAGAATAGTATCAAGATGAAGAGCATGTTAAAAAAGAAAATCTGCCAGTAGATCTAGGCAGAGATGAGAGGGATGTGAATACACTGGGGGATTATCTGCTCTTTAACAGCTCAGCAATGAACAGAACCTCTCTGTAAAGCAACATGAAGCTGAGGGGAGCTGCAGATTTAGGCTCTAAATCTCAGATGCTTATGAGCAACCCCTTTCACATCAGGTGTTTTCGACTTTTTCCACTTCTAAAAACCCCTCTTTTTATTAGGTGTTTCGGAGCAAACACTTCCAGCGACCCCCTGAGAGGAACTTTGATCGGGTGAGCTCTCCTGAGAACTACATACCCACAAGGACTTTTTTTGTGTTTGTATTTACACCGCTAATAGGAACACTGAAGTGACTTACTGTAAGACAGCCGTCGTTTGGCGAGTTAAAATTGCATTGTATTTCCACTGTCACATATATGACCCATAAAGCCTTGACTTCATTGTCAACCCATTTGTTCATGTTTTCTTCAGTTTTGTTTTCGTTACAAGCTGCTTGAGTTTTGTTTTGTCTGTTGTTTACACAGCTCATGGGTTTTTAAAAATGGAGGTTGCATTAGCTGTGTTCGACAAATCAACATACACTTACAATACTCATGGTTCCTCTTGTGCTGAGAGAGTACCTGCTCTGAGAAAAGAACTAAAAAACTCCCTCAAAACATTGTTCAAAGAAATATGGCATAGTGTTAGT